>NC_086002.1:17396894-17709394 GCF_030014385.1 Trichomycterus rosablanca | reverse complement strand
ATCAGACCATAGGACATGGTTCCAGTAATCCATGTCCTTTGTTGACATGTCTTCAGCAAACTGTTTGTGGGCTTTCTTGTGTAGAGACTTCAGAAGAGGCTTCCTTCTGGGGTGACAGCCATGCAGACCAATTTGATGTAGTGTGCGGCGTATGGTCTGAGCACTGACAGGCTGACCCCCCACCGTTTCAATCTCTGCAGCAATGCTGACAGCACTCCTGCGCCTATCTTTCAAAGACAGCAGTTGGATGTGACGCTGAGCACGTGCACTCAGCTTCTTTGGACGACCAACGCGAGGTCTGTTCTGAGTGGACCCTGCTCTTTTAAAACGCTGGATGATCTTGGCCACTGTGCTGCAGCTCAGTTTCAGGGTGTTGGCAATCTTCTTGTAGCCTTGGCCATCTTCATGTAGCGCAACAATTCGTCTTTTAAGATCCTCAGAGAGTTCTTTGCCATGAGGTGCCATGTTGGAACTTTCAGTGACCAGTATGAGAGAGTGTGAGAGCTGTACTACTAAATTGAACACACCTGCTCCCTATGCACACCTGAGACCTAGTAACACTAACAAATCACATGACATTTTGGAGGGAAAATGACAAGCAGTGCTCAATTTGGACATTTAGGGTTGTAGTCTCTTAGGGGTGTACTCACTTTTGTTGCCGGTGGTTTAGACATTAATGGCTGTATATTGAGTTATTTTGAGGGAAGAATACATTTACACTGTTATATAAGCTGCACACAGACTACTTTTCATTGTGTCAAAGTGTCATTTTGTCAGTGTTGTCCCATGAAAAGATATACTTAAATATCTGCAGAAATGTGAGGGGTGTACTCACTTTTGTGATACACTGTATATAAAAATATATTTAAGTGTATTTCAATAACCTCATTAAGGCTTAAGGCGTAAGACCAGCCTTACAAATTAGGGTTCATGGGGCAAATTTTTGAAGGAAGGGGGAGGAGAGCAGGCATTCTTATTATTTTTTTGTTTGTTTTTCTTCTGCCATGGGAGTCTACTGCAGTAAAAGTTGTGACATTTGGCACACAGTCTTTGGGGGCATTCCTCTAAAATTTTTCATCAAGTTTCATGTCAGCACCTTATAACCTCTAGCGCCACCATTGGGTCAAATTTGGAGGAACATTAACCCATGCTACTGGTGAATCAGATGGTTGATTTTTAAATCTGAGGTACCATTAGCACAAGTGAAAGTGGGGTTGGTAAAGGATATACCCATGGCTGTGATGACATGCCTCTGGGCTTGTGCTTTTACTAACCCATCTCTTACTGATGCCATATTGCTTAAACATTCCAATATTAGGCACACTAAACTTACCTGTTATGGATCTGATTGTGAGCCTATCTGCAGCTGGTTTGACTGGTTGGATTAAGTCTTTTACTTGGGAAGACCGCTTCCCACTGAAGGAGTGGGTACTGCAGTAGTCCTGTCCATGCACTGCCTCAGTTAGGTCACCAACAAATTTTGAGATACTTGAGCACGTTCCAGACATCTCTTCTAAGTGTGTGGTCTTTAACTGATGTTTTAAGGGTCTGAAACCAAGCACAGTATTTAGAATGACATTTTCTGATTGTCAATATGTTAAAAACAGTATGTCTAACGTAGTCTAGTTTATTTTTCTTTAACCTAAATGTGTAAAGTAAAAGGACACCACACTACTAGTGTTACGACCCAGTCTAGGGGAATGGCCATAACATTAATAAAGATATGCGGAGAGGTGGGAGCAAAACAAAACAGAGCAAAAAAATCACAAAACATAAACACAAGTAAGCTAGCCACTAAGTTTGAACAAAGCCGCACAACAAGCAGAAATCTCCATTCTAACCAGCGTGAGAACACGAGCAGCAGAACATTTCTAACTCCCGCCTCCTCTTCAGGATCCGCCCCGAGGATTGGTTGATGGAACCTGCAACGCTGTCCGAGCGGATCCGCGATCCATTGGTGGATCCTATTAAAGTGACAGGAAGAGCGAAACAACAACAACAACAATAACAATAATAATAATAATAATAATAATAATGATGTTGATGATGATAACAATAATAATAATAATAATAAGCTGCCCTGTGTTTCCTCTAATTGCATTTATTATAAGCTAAATTGAAAAACTAAATTAAAATCTTCAACATTTAACTGACTTTTAAAGTGGAGTTCTAAATTATGTACAGACATCATCCTCATCTAGTGGTGTTAGAAATAAGTTACATCTTGTAGATTGGGTCAGGATTTGTGACTTGAATTATTATTATTATTATTTCTGTTATTATTATTGTTGTTTTTGTTATTCTAATCTTTTTTATTATTTTGTTGTTGTTGATATCAATATTAATTTTTCATTATTATGAACAGTTGCTGTTGTGTTTGTTGTTTTTTAAAACAATTGCTTTGGTTTTTCACTTGAGATTTTTGCTTATGTAAACAATGTCTGAAAAATGACAAACTTGATTAGTTTGTAATATGTGTTAAGATGATGAATGAACATAAACACTTCATTTTTAAGTTTTTGTTAATTTATTCATTTATTTATTTTTGGTTTCAAAACAACTTCGCAAAAAAAATGAAAATAAAAGGAAGAGAGAGTTAAATGCTCTTCTGTCTTAAGTGTTTTTGTTAGGTGTAGCAGGCATGCAATGATGACTTTTCCAGTGCATGTATTTCGTTGTTGATATGTATTCTTTTTCAAATGTCTAGTACATGTTAATCTCACGTCTATATTTCCTGGGGTGAAAGGTGGCGTTGTCGGACAAAATAAAACCAACAAAACTAAATCAATTTCATTCAACTAGCCCCCTCGGTCCTCACCACATAAACATGCTTAAATAATCAGATTACATTTTAATTATGTTATGTTATGGATATTTTAACTGGCAAGAACAGGACGATACAGCTATAAACATACTATATAACATTCATTCACAAATAATTCAATACTTACATATGGCATAAACTATTTCTATACATATAATGACTTTATATTAAATTAGTTGGTTACTACTTTACCCATGTACAATTTCTATTTTCTCACAGGGAGAAAGGCCAAACAAATACTGCACTCTGGCTGTGAACTTGTCGCTACTAACGTTCTTTTTTGATAACACACAAGACACTGAGCCTGACTTCCATCTCAAGAGGGAATCTAGACTCATAGTTCATAACAATGTCTGGGTGAGACAAGAGTTTCTGCATTTCAGCTTCCCAGTTTTGAAAACACGCACATATAACTGTTTCTCTTTTCCCGTTAGATGAACGCTTCCGCAACAGAGGCCAAAACACGTTGCTAGACCATATCAAGGTTGATCCATTCCAGGTCTTGATAAGGCTACACCCAGCATCCAGGGCCATAAGGGCTCCATGCATTTGGAGGTTACTTACGTCATCAAAAATACCTACTCTAGGTTCTGGAGTATCTTTACAGAAGTGATGAGAAACAAACATGCATTTGCTGTACACTGCACAACACCATGTCTCCTTTACTTATTTTTAAGTGAGTAATGTAGATACAAATATATGTACAGTACATTTATTTCATTACTACACATTTTTAAATAACATACAAATGTGTTTTATTTTTTGCATTTCAAAAATATAAAGAAACATTTACATTCTGTTAAAGTGATAACTAGTGCTGAATGATGCTGCATTTATGTGCATAAATTAAAAATAATGTGTGTATGTTTGTTCTCATGTGCAGAAAAAATAAAGTGTATCAGATAAAAGATGATGAGGAGACTGTCAGCATTACAGAAGAGTAAGAAACAAGTCATAAACTGATATTAGATCTTGAAACAGCTGTATGAACATCTAATCAGTGTAGAAGTGAAATGATTTAATTAAAACGGCAGGATTAATCTAGTCAGACATCTATGTTTCTAAACCCAGTTGGGTATTAATAAACAATTGCAAAAATTAAATAAAAGTGAAACAATCATGTAAGATTAAAGGAATTTATTTTTATACCCATTATGTTTTTATGTTTCAGTGAGAAAGGAAAAGTTTAACTCAGCAGGCAAATACTGATTATTCAGCAGATTCTTACAACTAATCAGTGCACATTTAATAGTTTAAACAACAAACTTTAGCTGTGTTCAGAATACTCATATACTCATGTACTGCATAGTGCGTACAACATACTGCACCGGTATACACTAAACTGTACTAGTTAATACTGTACACTACATACAGCAACAATACATACTGTGCACTGAATAGTGCACTAGTGTATACTGTATACTTCATTCTGCACCAGTATATACTGTATACTACATACAGCAACAATACATACTGTATACTGAATAGTGCACTAGTGTATACTGTATACTTCATTCTGCACCAGTATATACTGTATACTACATACAGCAACAATACATACTGTATACTGAATAGTGCACTAGTGTATATTGTATACTTCATTCTGCACCAGTATATACTGTATACTACATACAGCAACAAAACATACTGTATACTGAATAGTGCACTAGTGTATACTGTATACTTCATTCTGCACCAGTATATACTGTACACTACACACAGCAACAATACATACTGTATACTGAATAGTGCACTAGTGTATACTGTATACTTCATTCTGCACCAGTATATACTGTATACTACATACAGCAACAATACATACTGTATACTGAATAGTGCACTAGTGTATATTGTATACTTCATTCTGCACCAGTATATACTGTATACTACATACAGCAACAATACATACTGTATACTGAATAGTGCACTAGTGTATATTGTATACTTCATTCTGCACCAGTATATACTGTATACTACATACAGCAACAATACATACTGTATACTGAATAGTGCACTAGTGTATATTGTATACTTCATTCTGCACCAGTATATACTGTATACTACATACAGCAACAATACATACTGCATACTGAATAGTGCACTAGTGTATACTGTATACTTCATTCTGCATCAGTATATACTGTATACTACATACAGCAACAATACATACTGTATACTTCATTCTGCACCAGTATATACTGTACACTAGATACAGCAACAATACATACTGTATACTGAATAGTGCACCAGTGTATACTGTACATTACATACAGCAACAATACATACTGTATACTGTATACTTCATTCTGCACCAGTATATACTGTACACTACATACAGCAACAATACATACTGTATACTGAATAGTGCTTTAGTGTATACTGTATACTTCATTCTGCACCAGTATATACTGTATTCTACATACAGCAACAATACATACTGTATACTAAATAGTGCACCAGTATATACTGTACACAACATACAGCAACAATACATACTGTAAACTGAATAGTGCACTAGTGTATACTGCATACTACATTCTGCACCAGTATATACCGTACACTACATACAGCAACAATATATACTGTATACTGAATAATGCACTACTGTATAATGCACTACTGTAAACTCCATTCTGCACCAGTATATACTGTATACTACATACAGCAACAATACATACTGTATACTGAATAGTGCACTAGTGTATACTGTACACTTCATTCTGCACCAGTATATACTGTACACTACATACAGCAACAATACATAATGTATACTGAATATTGCACTAGTGTATACTGTATACTTCATTCTGCACCAGTATATACCTTATACTACATACAGCAACAATACATACTGTATACTGAATAGTGCACTAGTGTATACGGTATACTTCATTCTGCACCAGTACAGTATATACTGTATACTACATACAGCAACAATACATACTGTATACTGAATAGTGCACTAGTGTATACTGTATACTTCATTCTGCACCAGTATATACCGTACACTACATACAGCAACAATACATACTGTATACTGAATAGTGCACTAGTGTATACTGTATACTTCATTCTGCACCAGTATATACTGTACACTACATACAGCAACAATACATACTGTATACTGAATAGTGCACTAGTGTATATTGTATACCTAATTCTGCACCAGTATATACTGTACACTACATACAGCAACAATACATACTGTATACTGAATAGTGCACTAGTGTATATTGTATACCTAATTCTGCACCAGTATATACTGTACACTACATACAGCAACAATACATACTGTATACTGAATAGTGCACTAGTGTATATTGTATACCTAATTCTGCACCAGTATATACTGTACACTACATACAGCAACAATACATACTGTATACTGAATAGTGCACTAGTGTATATTGTATACTTCATTCTGCACCAGTATATACTGTACACTACATACAGCAACAATACATACTGTATAATGAATAGTGCACTAGTGTATACTGTATACTTAGACAAATTGTATAAATGTAATAAATATTGCATTTCTGTTTTTCTTTAGTAACACATAAAGGCTGCTTAAGATTATCATTCACACAGAAAATCTTCTCTGGTGTAGATTCAGGTTGTATTCGCGTCTTTGAGGAGCAGTTGAAAGCGGCATTGAACACGCTCCGGTTAAAGTGCAGGTGAGATCATTTAGTGTGGAGAGGAAGTAACGAGGTTTTAGAGACACGTGGTGAGTATAAGAATATAAAACTGTAATATGTGAATGTTATAAATCTGAATTTCATGGAGGAATGTTTAGGATAACTTTTTGATGTCTGATACTTTTTTCTGTATAGGAACTGTCTGAAAATGCGTCACATTTAACATGATTATTTAGGCCTCCACACCAACACGAATATTTTTTTACACTTTTTTCTCTATTTTGTGTTTTTCTCTCATCCACACGAACTCACAAACCCACGATTAATGAAAACAGGATAAAGAGATTTCTGAAAACTGCTTCATTGTTTTCATCTGGTTACTAAAATGTAGCTTTACACAGATGTTGTGACGTCAGCGCGCTCGTATATACATACATGCAGGCGGTGGACAAAATAACAGAAACACAATCAATAATAAACATAAAACATCAAATAATAAACATGTATGAGAGGATTACATGAAGAGTTCAAACTTTACTGAAGAAAGGTTGGAATTCATTACTGATAATGTGTCAACGCTGTGTGTGATTATAAAGATGTTTTATGGAGGATGTTTTACTGATTTAAGGTTAGTATAATCTCATGGTGTGTTAGTGAAAACATTCTGAATGTGAAAACTAATCAGAATCAGAAGTGAAGTGTAGAGTGAAATGACTGAAATTACGTAGATTTAAAACTTCTAATAATTATTTATTAGTGAAGAGGTTAAAGGACCATCGAAACCACTTCAGAGACTCTTCTACTGATCTGAGGTTGTAATTCTGGGGATTGGAGGACAATCCAAACTGTGTAGGACTGCCAGGATTTTAAATAAAAGATTTGACTTAAATTAACTAAATTATCTGCTAGCTGAGATACAGTAGCTGTCTGAGTCCTTTGTCGTGTCCTTGGAACTGTTTGTAAAATGTAATTACCCCTGAATTAGCCAACATGACGTCTGTGTTAATAATTAAAACTTGCATGTGATGAAGTTGTTGGGTTTGGTTACTGTGTAATAAGAGGAGTGGAGTGAACATGCTAATACCAAAATAGCTTTTCTTAAACAAGCTAAAACCAAAATCCTAAAGCTTTTGTTTCTATTTCTAAATATATTAAATCCTCTAAATGTAATACATTTTGCCTTTTAAATCTTTCATAAAGTTTCCAGGTTGAATTAGGATGAAAGAATCACAATTCAGATTTAAACATTCAGCCATTTATATGTTCCTTTATGTTTGGTTTTACCTGTACCCCAGTGTGATGGAGGGTGCAAGACCAGATTCACCTGAACCCAGCTGTGACTCCATGAAGAGCAACCGGTCAATAGAACCTCCACTTAACTTTGAAGATGGAGGATGTTCTACTGATCTGAGGTCAGTATAAACTCATGCTCTAGTGCAGTTTTTCAACGCTTACCAATTCAATAAAAAGTACTAATGAGAAGAAACAAAAAATGTTTCAATAACTGGATGTTAGAATGTGCTGGTGTACAGAAGGGTTTTGTATAGTTCTTGATGCAGCTTTATCATTATTAAGTCATTATTGTATAATTGCTTTTTCATCAGACAACAAAAGAAGAAATTAAATGTTACTTACAGAGATCAGTTAAAATCCATATTTAAGGTTTGTATGTACAGTATGTGTGTGTAATAATGATGCTAATCTACTTTGCTGATTGGCTAAATGAATACTGTGAGGGATTTTATGTTGATTTTGGATTCTGGACCCCCCTTAGATGTTGTTCTGGTTGTTTTAGACCTGAATGATCTCTTGTTTTTTGCCATATGGGATTATTGGGGCTTAGTAGGGGTTATTAAACCCACAAACTTCCACATTTTAATGAGACTGGTTCAGACAGAGGTGAAATTCCAGTTTAAAACCTAAGCACATTTTAATGCACAATTACTGTTTATTCATTTAATAAACTTAACATGCAGAGAAAAATAATAAGATATTATACTAAATGTGTCACAACAACTAGTTTCAGTATAATGTTAGAACTACATCATTCATTATATGGTCACATCACTCAACTTTCTTTATTACCTCATGGTGCTTATTGTGATGATCTGTTCCTCTAAATTCCTCAACAGGAACTGGAGCTCAAAGTCATCAACATTTTAAAGAATGAGCTAAACAAGTTAAAAAAGCTCCTGAATGAAGATTACCCAGCATGCTCTGAGCAGGAGGTAAAGGATGTGGAAAATCTGAGTAGTTTCAGAGAGGGGGCGCTAAAGATCACACTGAATGTTCTGGAGAGCATGAACCAGACAGACCTCGCTAACACCCTACAGAGTAGTAAGAGATCTAAATACTTAAATTAAATACTAAAATTCTTTACCTAAATGTCTTTAAATATTAGAACATAAACATTAGATAAAAGGTACTGTAACTTTTACTAAAATGATCTACGCTTTTGATTTGTCATTAGATTCTATAATATAACGATTTACGAGCACTAGGTACTTGACATTAGATGAGAATTATAACTATGATATTGGTCAGTACATCTCTACAAATCAGTCACTCATGAAGATAATTAGGGCTGGACGATATGGCTAAAATTTATATCATGATATAACTCCTAATTTCGGTCGATACGATATAATTCCGATATCGATATGAATAATACAAATGTCAGAAAAACGAACCTCTGAAAAATTTATTTGCAAAGTCTATGAAATCTCACCCTTTACAACTAGATAATATTTTAGAAATAATAATAATAATAATACAAATAAATTAGCTTTTACCTTTTACTTGTATTCAGCATTTGTATACAGACAAAAACACGACATCATTCTCATATAAACATAAGCTTTGACAATACATAATATAATATATTAACATATGTCTTAACCAGAGGTGGAAAGAGTACTAAAATATTGTACTCAAGTAAAAGTACTATTACTTGAATGAATTTTTACTTAAGTACGAGTAAACTTACTAGTCTAAAAGTCTACTCAAGTAAAAGGTAACTCATTTAAAATGTACTCAGAGAAAACGTTACTTAGTTACTTTATTAACAGCGGGGGGGGGGGGGGGGGGGGGGGTGTCTCTTCTGTGTAATGCAACCAGGACAAGTGGATATAAATCTCACAATAGTTGTTTTTAATTAAAATATAATAGAAGAAACATGTTGATACAACATTTAAAACATTTACGGGTGTGTAATGTGTCATTTTAGTCCCATAAAACTTTTTTAAACTGTATAACCACTAGTGATGTGTCGTAGAATTATTTGAATCTATTGAACGGCCCTTTAAACTGAAATAAAGGAATCGATTCGCGCTTCTGGGAGTCGTTATGTATATATACGGCTCTTTAAAAGGAACCGAGACAAAAGATCCGACTCCCCATATCAGAATTCACTGCAGCAGTTTCCCAGACGCGATTTTCTTTAGCGTTTATTATTTTACTCAGTAACGGATCTTATTTAAAATGTAGTGAATTACAATTCCTAATACAAAACATACCTAAGTAAAAGTAAAATTACAGGCTGTAAAATCTACTTTAAAAAGTATAAGTACACAAAAAAAAAAAGAACACTCAATTACAGTAACGTGAGTAAATGTAATTTGTTACTTTCCACCTCTGGTCTTAACTAACTTTAATCCACAACATGGACTGATTATTATTTGTATGTAAACTTTTTCGAATAAACGTGCTCAACCAGGATAAAGAATATAAATAGTGCTTAAGAGTTGCTGCAGCAGATGTTGTGCTTAAAGAATACAGAAAAAAAGAGTATAGTTTTTTCTCTTTTATCAACTATTTCTACTGCTTCTTTTTTAACTGTGGATGCTCGTTCACTCACAGCTGTTGAACTCATTTTTCCACTAATATCCACCGTGTTGTAGCGTGGTGTAATCAGAGCGGTAACGCTGAGCACTGGCTTCGTGCCTGTGGCGTACGTCATCACGCACTGACGTAATATATATCGATCAAATTTGTTTAAAAATCATATCACCGTTATTGAAACATTTTCTATCGCGATATATATCGATATCGAATTATTGTCCAGCACTAAAGATAATAATAGTTTACAGTTATAAAGGAAAATAATTTAGAAATAAACTAATTGAAATATTACATTATATACTGTTTATTGGTTATGCACTAAAATATTAATCATTGGGTTCTCTTTATTAGAACTGTTAGTCCCTGTATATCAGAAAAAAATCAAATCAAACTTGAGAGAGAAATGTAAAAGAATCAGTGAAGGAATCTCCCAGCATGGAAGCTCATCACTTCTGAATGAGATCTACACAGAGCTCTACATCACAGAGGGTTGGAGTGGACTCGTCAGTAATGAACATGAGGTCAGACAGATTGAAACGGCATCCAGGAGACCAGCAGTACAGGAGATTCCCATCAAATGCAGCGACCTCTTTAAAGACACGTCCATCAGAACTGTGCTGACTAAAGTAATCGCTGGAATTGGAAAAACAGTCTCAGTGCAGAAGTTCATTCTGGACTGGGCTGAAGGAAAAGCAAATCAGGACGTCATCTTCATATTTCCACTTCCTTTTAGAGAGCTGAACTTGATGAAGAAGGAAAATCTCAGTCTGATGGAACTTCATCAGTTTCTCCCAGAAGTGAAAGGTCTGCATTAGACTTTGATGTTTATAAAGTTTAGTTCATCTTTGATGGTCTGGATGAGTGTCGACTTCCTCTAGATTTTCAAAATAATGAGCGATTGTGTAACATAACAAAGTCAGTAAAAATGGATGTGCTGCTGACAAACCTCATCAAGGGGAACCTGCTTCCCTCTGCTCACCTCTGGATCACCACTCGACCAAGAGCAGCCAATCAGATCCCTCCTGAGTGTGTAGACCAGGTAACAGAGGTACGAGGGTTCAGTGACCCTCAGAAAGAGGAGTACTTCAAGAAGAGGATCAGTGATGAGAACCTGGCTGGTAAAATCATTAAACACATAAAGTCATCAAGAAGCCTCTACATCATGTGTCACATTCCAGTATTCTGCTGGATCTCAGCCTCTGTTCTAGAGAGAATTCTGGATGGAGCCGAGGGGAAAGAGTTCCCCAAAACTCTGACTCAAATGTTCACGTACTTTCTGATCTTTCAGATAAAACACAAGGAACAAAAGTATCATGGGAAATCTAAACCCGATCCACACCAGACCAGTGAGACGATACTGGCACTGGGAAAACTGACCTTCCAACAGCTGGAGAAAGGAAACCTGACAGAGTGTGGCATCAATGTCAAAAACACGTTAGTGTACTTGGGGGTGTGCACTCCAATTTTTAGAAAGGAGTTGGGGCTGCATCTGGGTCAGGTCTTCAGCTTTGTGCACCTGAGTGTTCAGGAGTTTCTGGCTGCTTTATATGTATTTCTCACCTTCATCAACAAAAACATGTCTGACTTTCTGAAGAGTGCAGTGGACAAGGCCTTACAGAGTGAGAATGGACACCTGGATCTTTTCCTCCTCTTCCTCCAGGGTCTCTCACTGGAGTCCAATCAGACTCTCTTACGAGGCCTACTGCCACAAACAGGAAGTAGATCTTACAACAAAAAGGAAACAGTCTGGTACATCAAGGAGAAAATCAGTGAGAATCCCTCTCCAGAGAAATTCATCAATCTGTTCCACTGTCTGAATGAACTGAACGATGATTCTCTAGTGCAGGAAGTCCAAAAATACCTGAATAGAGAAGGTTCTGTTCATCATGATGGACTCCGTCTGTCTCCTGCTCAGTGGTCGGCTCTGGTGTTTGTGTTGCTTAACTCAGATCAGGACCTGGATGAGTTTGATTTAAGGAAATATTATCCATCACATGAAGGTCTTCTGGAGATCCTGCCAGCGGTGAAAGAATCGAGAAAAGCTAAGTGAGTAATTTAACTACATTAATAGTCAAATGTACGAAACAGAAGGTGCAAAACTACAGTGTTGCAGTCTGATCTCAAAACTTAAATAATAATGTTAAGTGTTTCTGCAACACCTACTAACTTGCACTCTGCTATTTTTACTGAGTATAAAATCTGATGTTAAATCATCAACCACAGAGCTCCAAAAATATCAGGACTAAATTATTAATGCAAGTTTAGTAATAAAGAGAGAAATACATTAATAATCAACAATCTTTTTAAATAGAGACATTCATGTTAGCATGAACAGGACGCTCAGGTAGTGCAGAGGTAAAGTACATTAAACCACACTTGCTGAGATCTGAGGATGTTAGCTTGGAGTGAATTGATCTGACTGATGTGTAATCATGTTTTCAGGAGAATAAATTTTACTCTGATGAAAACACTGTAATAATAATTAGATAGTTTTGCTGTACGACAGTATCATGAATCAGACGTGAATAAACAGCTCAGATTACATAAACACGATGTGTAAATTACATGTTTAGACTCGTGCACTAGTTTTATACAGAATGTAGAATTTCAGCAGAAAGAGGAAGTATTTGTCCCTCTAACCCTAACCCTAACCCTAACCCCCAAATTAGGGGCCAATGCCACATTGGTAACGGACACCGGATTCTGAAACTAGACGAAAACTGAGCAAAAAACATAATTGCATGGGGCGTGGCAAACGCTCATAGGCGGAGATATGGGCGTTTGAAGTCGGCAAAAAACGCATGTAAAATCCCATAGGGAATTTTCTCCGATTTTTCGCTCGGCCTTTGGGGGAGCCAAAAAACCCAAACTCCCTACGCCGTGCCCTGCCGGACCCAAGTCCCGTTTAAAATTGGAACGGAGTCCCCACCCCCTCCGGTTCTCCGGTTACTCTGGGTGCGTTTACGCACTCCTGCCACCCCGGTGGCGCTGCTCCGTGCCGGTCAGTGGGTGACCCCCAGACCAGATTGGTAATATTTCCGCTAACCACCAGACGGGTATGGCCACCAGGGGTCTCCATGCCGGCAGGTTTACGGAGGCGTCATGGGCTACGCCCCCACGGTTCCCAAAGTGTCCCCGGGCCGATTTTGGCTGACCGACTCGGAATGGCCCGAAACTCGCTCAGCCCACTAGGGGGGCCCCGTTAGGGTCATCGGTCACGACGAAAAGGCCCTAAAAATCTATCTCGGGAACCGGGCCACCGCACGCCTCGTAGACCACATCGCGGAGACCGCCGGGCCGGACGCGACGGCGGCGGCGTCGCCGTCCCGATCGGACTCCGTGACCCGAAGGCGAAACCTGAAACGCGACCCTAACTGGTGGCGTGAGGCACGAGGGCGGTGTCGGGTGGTCGACGGGTCGAGTTCGGGGCTGGAAAGGGAAGGATTACCGAACTGTTTGTAGATTCGCAAACTGTAATCCCAGCTTCCCGTGTCGCTCCGAGCCCCTACGTCACCGACAGGGCACGTGGATGTGTCATTTCTCACAGAAAAGCCAAGGGAGGCCAGTCAGACACCGAACCCCAAACACCACCCTCTGGGGTGTTCTGGGGCGCCAGGACGACGCCAGGTTGGCACAGAGTCCATTCTGGAGCTCTGGAGTGTTGTGATTACCAAAGTGGCAGCAGATTACAAAAGCGTCCTCTTCGAAACCCCGGGAGGCTCACGGGTTAGTGTTTAGCTATTACCAAAGTGGCATCAGATTACGAAAGCGTCCCCTAACCCTAACCCGGGAGGCTCACGGGTCAGTTCTGCCGCCGCCTAGCCCTGAGCGGCATCGTGGTACCAAAGTGTCAACGGGTCACAAAAGCGTCCTCTTCGAAACCCCGGGAGGCTCACGGGTTAGTGTTTAGCTATTACCAAAGTGGCATCAGATTACGAAAGCGTCCCCTAACCCTAACCCGGGAGGCTTACGGGTCAGTTCTGCCGCCGCCTAGCCCTGAGCGGCATCGTGGTACCAAAGTGTCAACGGGTCACAAAAGCGTCCTCTTCGAAACCCCGGGAGGCTCACGGGTTAGTGTTTAGCTATTACCAAAGTGGCATCATAGTACCAAAGTGGCATCACATCGTCAAAGTGTCATGTCGCGACAGATCTGTCGCCGGGATTAACGTTTCCCTGGTCTCTCTGAAGCCAAGAACCTCTCTAGCGCAGGTTCCCGGCCCGAGGGAATGTTGGGAATGACCAAAGTGTCCCGGTATTTGCCACGTGTCGTCTGACTCTAACCCTCTACTTTTGGGGTTTGGACACTCTAGGTCAGGGGTCACCGACCTTTTCCAGACCGAGAGCTACTTCAAAGCTACTGGATGATACGAAGGGCTACTTGGTGATATAAACTTCCTGGATAACATGAAGTTGCACGGTTTGCCTTTGATGATGATTATTATTATTATTATCATCACTATTCATATATATATACAGTATATATGGAGAGACTGTCTGATTTACCACAGTAGGAAACACATATATTTCAACATGTGACATTATTTATCCCTATTGATCTAAATCTGTTTCAATATTTGAAAGTCAGAGCTATTACATTTTTGATATCTTTGTAAATGTCTTTCTTGACAGTTTGTATGAATGAGCACATATGTAGCATTTCGATCAAAATCAAACAATCGTTGTACAAATTATCACACGCTATGGATCTACTGATCTTTATTACATTTCGATATAAAAGGATCTTAAAAAAATAAACGAGGTTTGTGGGACATTAATTTTGTATACAGAAATTACATTACTTTATTATGAATAAAAGACATTCTTTTTTTTATGGTTTGTAGTATTTGGTTTGTTTTTGACTGCTCGTCGGCAGTTTCATTTCAACCTTTCTTTGAAAGAACACACGTCGTCTTGAAATGACCCTAGAATGGTTTTTGTGGTATGTTCGTCCGTGTACGAAATGATAGATGAAGTAAGGTGCTGGGTGTGTCTTCAAACGTTTACATGGATCCGAATGGCAAACGTTAAACGAGTGTTGAATATGAAACTGACTTCACTGAGATATTGTAAAATGTACCCTACAATTTGGGGAAATACGAAATTAAAACAAGAGAGATAAGCAATTAAAACATGAAAACTCCAAAGGCCTTCTGACGGAAACCTGTTTACCCGCCGAGGTTAAGGATCAAAGTCGAGACTGCGGTGACAACGACGCCGCTCCTGCCGGACGTGACTGGTCTGGAGTAATTGCACCAACTACAGACTTTATCGAAGACTAGAGCGAATGACAACTCTTATTATTTATTTATCTATTTATTACCAGTTATGACTTTTAGATCATTTAATTCTGTGTTTGTATGCTTTGTGTAAATCGTGCATTTATTTAGAGTATCCTCCAGACCACCCAAGAAGGACGGGCCCTGCTGAGTCTGGTCTTCCTCTCAAGGTTTCTTCCTGTCATTTTCAGGGAGTCCTTCCTTGCCACAGTCGCCCTCGGCTTGCTCGACAGGGGTCTTTGTATGTGTCGGTCCTGGATTTTGTGAATCCTAACCCTGGTCTTTCTCATCACTTTCAGCCACAAGGGCCGGGACCGTGCCGTACGGTGCGTCTCGGCACGCGGAGCCTCCCGGTGCGATCCGGCGACGTTCGGACCTTCGGTTCGACCCTAGAGCCCGAAAGACCTCTCGCCTAAAATAGAACGTCAAAGGTCACGGTATTTCCTCCGTTTGACCGAAGCGTCTGACCCTACACTTGACCCGTCTCTCGGAGGTTAGGGGCGATTTCACCGAAGCGTCCCGGATTCTCAAAGTGTTTTTTCTCCGTTCAAGGGCACCCGGAACCTCCGCACCTCACCGGACTCTGCCACGGCGAAGCCCCGGCCGAGACGCTCCATTTGACCGAAGCGTCTGACCCTACACTCGACCCGTCTCTTGGAGGTTAGGGGCGATTTCACCGAAGCGTCCCGGATTCTCAAAGTGTTTTTTCTCCGTTCAAGGGCACCCGGAACCTCCGCACCTCACCGGACTCTGCCACGGCGAAGCCCCGGCCGAGACGCTCCATTTGACCGAAGCGTCTGACCCTACACTCGACCCGTCTCTTGGAGGTTAGGGGCGATTTCACCGAAGCGTACCGGATTCTCAAAGTGGTTTTTGTGGTGTACGGAACGCAAGAAAGACACGTGTTTGAAAAAACAATTGAACCTTAATCACAATGAAACACATTGAACTAAACATAACATACAGAACTATTTACATACACATTCTTACGAACGAAAAACAGACGAATACCGAACCTAACCCGAACCACCCCATAACACGAGTGACCCTGAGTGACAGTCCTGTGGCCTGACCTTCACGGTGGTCTGGGAGTAGGTGTGGTCCGGGGACGGCAGTACTCCCATCGCTCGGTGTTCCTGCAGGGAAACAAAAGAGAGACAGAGAGTTACGCCGTGCCGAAGCGAGAGTCGGAGGTGGCGCGAGACACGATCCACGCGTTCGTCTCACCTGTCGCGGGCTGCTGAGGGAGGACACACCCGAGGCTTCTTCGGTGAGTGTCGCCCCGTCCGTCTCCTTCCGACAGATAAGGGAACCGACGAAATATTACGGTGCGCTAACACAAAACATGTGCTGCGTCTATTTCGTTTGTATGATTGACATAAGGACATGTGTACTACATTGTATTTCATTATTCGTTCCCATACATTTTTCTTAGACTGTAAAAAATATATATTTGGACAAGAAAAGACGTAATACACACCGTAACTGCCGATTCATCCTCTTAGTTGAATTCAAACATGCGCTGCGTCTATTTCGTTTGTATGATTGACATAAGGACATGTGTACTACATTTTATGTCATTATTCGTTCCCATACATTTTTCTTAGATTGTAAAAAATATATATTTGGACAAGAAAAGACGTCATACACACCGTCACTGCCGATTCATCCTCTTAGTTAAATTCAAACATGCGCTGCGTCTATTTCGTTTGTATGATTGACATAAGGACATGTGTACTACATTTTATGTCATTATTCGTTCCCATACAATTTTCTTTACATTATTTGGACAAGAAAAGACGTCATACACACCGTTACTGCCAGGCACGTGCACAGACATTTTTGGGTGCAGGTGCTCAAGCCAAAAAAAGGGCACATATCGCCAAAATGTTTATTAAAAAAAAAAAAACAGTAGGATATTTAACTTATATATCTATATTGTTAACACATACAATACACATATAATCAAATAACTTGCTTTTGTAACAATGTGTTTGTAACCTTTCTGTTCTTGGCGTTATGCTGCAAAATTTGTTAATTAGATGAATCGATGTTGTGCGTAATAATCAAGAGTGTCTTACTGAATCTACATATAGGGTATACATAAAAAAAACTGTGTTCTGACTGAGTTTGAACCTCTTTTACTGATATGACACATGTGTGAACAGTTTTTACCTGTAGTGTGTTAACGATGACAATAGTGTGTTTGTTGTGTTTAACTTTTGTGGCATGTGTGTGCCATTTTGCATCAAAGTGCACTACCATGAGAAATGTGTGTTAGTCAGTGAGAATGTGTTTAGAGTTTTGCAAAAAGGTTAAATCAGGTGTGAAACAGTGTCAAACTAGAAGAAAATAGTTTAAGGTTTTGTGAAAAGAGTGAGTCATTCGATAGACAAGTTTTGGCAGTTGACAGTTGTGTTCCAAGAATGGGTTTTAGTGTTTTAGTGTATATTAAAAATAGTTTGACATTATTATAATAGATTATCTTAGGGTGTAATAGATTTATTTGTCTTCAATATAAACATATGGATTTACAGATTTTAACTATAAATTAAAATAAAATTACAATAAAAGCAGTATAAACAAAACAAGGTTTGTAGGTTGTGAGTACAATAATATGTGTTTATAAGAAATAGTTTGACATCATTCCATCGATATATTAAAAGATTTGAATGGATTTATTGTAATAAGTGCAGAGTAAAATGTTTCACACGTTTTTCTGTTAGTTTGATGACGCTCACTAACACGTAGGATGAAGTTGGCATGGCCAAAATGCACCACTAGGGGTCTGTCTCTGCACGTGCCTGACACTCCTTCCATCAATATGTAAAAAAAGAGAAAAGTTAAATCGAGATAACCCTACTTCATTTATGTAGTCCTTTTTACAGTAGACGTTGTCTCGAAACATCTTCACGAAATCCATGACCGACAGACACTCCCTGAAAATTACAGCAAGAAACATCGAGAGGGAAACAGGTTTCCGTTGGAACACCTTCAGAGTGAAACGTGAAAGAACTCACTCGAGACGTGGACAGGTGGTGTGTCTCGGCACGCGGAGCCTCCCGGTGCGATCCGGCGACGTTCGGACCTTCGGTACGGCCGGGGAGCCCGAAAAACCACTTCTGAAATCCGGGACACTTTCGTGCGTTGGGACCTAACCATGGTCTTTATAGTCGACCCGGGAGCCCGAAAGACCTCTCGCCTAAAATAGAACGTCAAAGGTCACGGTATTTCCTCCGTTCGACCGGAGCGTCTTACCCTACACTCGACTCGTCTCTCGGAGGTTAGGGGCGATTTCACCGAAGCGTCCCGGATTCTCAAAGTGGTTTTTCTCTGTTCAAGGGCACCTGGAACCTCCGGGCCTCACCGGACTCTGCCACGGCGAAGCCCCCGCCGAGACGCTCCGTACGACCGGAGCGTCTGACCCTAGACTCGACCCGTCTCTCGACGCGATGGTCAGGGGCTAGGATCGCCAAACTCTCCCAAACCTCCGAACTCCACCAGAGTCGGACACGGAGACGCACCCGGCGGAGGACTCGGTGAGCCTCTTTGGAAAATGTCCCGTTTTACCACTCGTCGGACACAGAGTCGGTCCTCTGGCAAAGGGCAGCTGTAGCCTAGTGGTTAAAGGTACTGGACTGGTGATCAGAGGGTTGCCGGTTCAAGCCTCACCTCTGCCAGGCTGCAACTGTTGGGCCCTTGAGCAAGGCCCTCGATTGCTTAGACTTGGTCGCCTTGGATGAAAGCGTCTGCTAAGAGCTGAAAATATAAATTAATGACAAGTATGACAATGAGTACGAGGACTGACATATCAAAAAGTTTGGCTGAAGCTCCAAGTTTGGCTGAAGCCCCAACCCCCCCGAGCCGGGGGGTCCCCCCTACCCCCCATCCGAACACGGAGGCGGGCCCGCCCGCGTACGCCTAGGAGGCCGTATCTCGGGGGCCTCTCGACCCACGCTCACGGGGCTCCGACGTGTCGCTCGGGACGCGCCCCCGACGCTCGGGGCGCCCGTATCGGTCCGGGACTCGGCATGGGTCGCCCCCTGGGCCTACCGTGCCGCGTGTCCGAAGCCCCGCCCCCCAGGTGGGCGGGAAAAGGAAGTAGCCTAAGGAAGGTCCTAGGGACGCGGGACCCGGACGGGAGCGCTCGACTCGGCGTACGGAGTCGCCCTGACTGCTTTTTATCCTGGGCATAAACGGGCTGGTTAGTGATTTATATCACCAAAGTGTCACCGATGACGACTCCTCTCTCAGGCCCTCGCTCACGGACCGAAGGGCCCACGGTCACGGGGCTCCGACATGTCGCTCCCGCGGCGGCCCGGTCCGTCGTACTCGGATCCGGTGGGCCTGCGACCTCGCTTTCTACGATCTCATCTCTTTCCACCGGAAACCTCAGCACACAGTCTGCCAGAGTATAAGTCAATAAAGTCTTGTAAATTGGAACGGAGTCCCCACCCTCTCCCGTTCGCCTGTTACGTCGCGTGCAGTACCGGACTCCGGACACACCAGTGGCGATCATCCAGTCCGGTGCCGGTGGACCCCCAGGACCACTTGGTACTATTTCCGATAACCCCAGGAACGCTAAGTCCACCAGGGTTTCCCGTGTCCCCCGTGCCCGAAACTTTACCGAGTTGTCACGGGCCCCGCCCCAGACGTTCCCAAAGTGTCCCCGGGGCACACGATTCGGAATTGGCCGAAACTCGCTCAGCCACCCCCGGGGGCCGCGTTAGGGTCATCGGTCACGACGAAAAGGCCGAAAAAAGCTAACTCGGGACCCGGGCCACCAGGTGCCTCGAAAACCACATGACGGGCCGGACGCGATGGCGGGGTCGCCGTCCCGATCGGAGTCCGTGGCACGGACGCGAAAGCCGAAATGCGACCCTAACTCGTGGCGTGCGGCGCGAGGGCGGCGTAGGGAGGCCGACGGGTCGGGGTCGGGTTCGGGGCCGGAGAGGGAAGGGAGACGCAGGGGCCGCGCAGAGTCGAGTCTGGAGCCCGGGAGGGATGTGATTACCAAAGTGGCGTCGTAGCACCGAAGCGGAATCGGCTAACCCCGAAGGCTCACGGCGGACCCACGAACCCCAGAGCACCCTCTGGGGTGGACCAGGACACCGTTGAGAATGGTGTGAGGTCTAGACGAGTTTTCAGGGGTTAGTGTTTATCTATTACCAAAGTGGCATCAGCTGACCCCAAGTGCATGTCATCTAGGGTCGGACCAGGGCCGTCTCTCGCGGAAAGAGTCGAGGGAGGTCTGGCGGACCCCCGAACCCTAGACCACTTTGGCAAAATAGAAGGACTGACATATCGAACAGTTTGGCTGGGAACCCCCTCCGAGTCGGGGGGTTCCCCCCCTACCCCCCGTCCGAAGAAGTCCGTCCGTGACGAAGAGAGGCCTGCTCGCGTACGCGTCGGGGGCCGTATCTCGGAGGCCTTTCAACGCACGGATTCGGGGCTCCGATATGTCGCTCGTGCCCGGGCCCCGTACGCCCTCTCCGATTTCGGTGTCCCTACGACCTCCGCTTCCCTCGCGGGACCCCGAGACGTGGTTTTCGGGCCTAGGCCTACGCCTAGGAGGCCGTATCTTGGAGGCCTCTCGACCCACGGTCACGGGGCTCCGATAGGTCGCTCGTGCCCGGGCCCAGAACGCTGTGTCCGGATCCCGTGGGCCTACGACCTCCGCTTCCCTCGCGGGACCCCGAGACGACGTCCTCCGGGCCTAGGCCTACGGACGTCCACGTCGGGGGCCGTATCTCGGCAACCTCTCGACCGCGGGTCTCGGATATGTCGCTGAGTGGGCAGAAAATGCAGGATTTCAACAATGTTAGCATGTCCAGAAGTACGGTTAGGCGGCGAAGTAAAGACTTGTCAGACAAATGAAAACAGCAAGTGTTAGATAAAGCTTGTGCTTTCGATTTTTACTCGATTGCATGTGATGAAAGCGCAGATGCCACGGACACTGCTCAGCTGTTAATTTTTTTTACGAGGAGTTGATGATAATTTTTGCTTTACGGAGGAACTGCTTGATCTCCGGAGTCTAAATGGAACTGGAAAGGATATTTTTTAAGCTGTGTCAGATGCAATTGACCAGGGTGGACTTAAATGGGACAAACTGTGTGGAATAACAACGGATGGAGCTCCAGTAATGACAGGCAAGCACAAAGGAATGGCATCTATGGTATGCGCCAAGGTGGGGGAGAGCGGAGGTGAGGCTGTCAAAATGCACTGCATCATCCACCAAGAAGCCCTCTGTGCCAAGACATTCCAGCTTGGCGATGTGATGAACACAGTTATAAAAACTGTCAACATAATTCTACCACAGAGAATTTCAAGCATTACTCTCTGATGTCGATGCTGAATACGGGGATCTCTACCATTCTGAAGTGCGCTGGCTCAGTCGTGGCTTCGTGATGCAGCGGTTTTATTCCCTGAGATCAAATATCGACAAGTTTTTGAAAGAAAAGGGCAGACCTCTGTATGAGCTCAGTGGCCCTTTATGGTTGGCAGACCTGGCTTTTTTAGTTGATCTTATTGATCACTGAACACCCTGAACAAGAGACTACAAGGCAAAGAGCAGCTGGTACCACAGCTGTATGTGCACCTGAAAGCATTCCGTGCGAAGCTCCGTCTCTTTGAGTCACAACTGCGCAACTTCAATGTAGCGCACTTCCCCACACTGAATGAAATCAAATGCGCATTTCCATATGCCAACCTCTCTGCTAAAATGGGAGAATATGTGTCTGTGATCACATCTCTCATTACAGAATTCAGTCTGCAATTTCAAGATTTTGCTGTCATTTAGAAGAAAATCACACTGTTTGCGGCACCGTTTTCAGTGAATGCAGAAGTGGAGGAGAGTCTGCAATTAGAACTGATCGAAATGCAGTGTGATGATTCTCTGAAGAATCAACATCAGCTTCTCTCCCTACCTGACTTCTACCAGAGCTTGGAAAAGGCCAAGTTTCCTCTGATGAGACACCACGCAAAACGAATGATGCGTCTGTTCGGCTCAACATACATCTGTGAGCAGACATTCTCTCTGTTAACGCTGAACAAAAGCAGATTGAGAACCAGAATGACCGACAGCCATCTCCGTGACGTCCTTCGCATCTCAACCACTAAACTTACTCCTGACCTGCCAGCTGTCCTTCAGACCAAAGCGCAGCATCACTGCTCCCACTGAGCGCAACATTCTTCCCATTACAGGTGAGTTAAAAATATACACACAGTTGCCGCGCAGGTGGCGCAGCGGTAAAAAGACACGCGCTGCAACCAGAGCTGGATTTCGAAGGAGCGTCGTTTCGAATCCAGCTCTGCCTTCACGGTCGAGGCTGGGCGGCTATGGACAACGATTGGCCTGTTGTCCGGGTGGGGGGCGGGACTTGAGACCGTAGGGGATGCTCTCTCAGGAATGGGGCGGTTGTGCCCTCTGCTGGCTGGTTGGTGGCGCCTGTATGGAGACGGGAGGGGGTGTGGCGGAGTGTGTGATCCTCCGTGCACAGTACTCTGCCACGCTACACTCGTCAAGTGTGGGTGATAAGACGGTCGATTGGCTGTGCACGTTTCGGAGGAGGCATGGAACGGCCTCGTCAGCCCCAATCAGGAGCAGGAATCCGCACTAATGAGAGGATGATAGATGGGACGAAATTGGACGTGCTAAATTAAAAAAAAAAAAATACACACAGTTTTCATGTGTTAATAAGCCCAATTACTTAATAAATTCAGTCAATTAAAGTTGATGATAATTTTTAACAAACGTTAGTTGATGTGTTAACAAGCCCAATAATTGATTTGTGTAATAAGCTTGAAATATTCACATCCCCTATTTCTCTTGTCTCTCCCTTCATACAGGACACTAAAGAGGGATCAGCACCCTAAGAAACAATCTGAGGCTGTCACTGAGAGAATGACCTGTCAACCTTTTTGTAAAAAAATAAAATGAAAATCTACTAATGGAGAGCTGTAATGGAGGTTTTTTTTCTTGAAACATGTTCAATTATCAAACGTAATTTACCTGCATTTGATTGATTTTGCCAATATTCATGCATTAGAAGTGAGACAGTATACCTCACGTCTAGTGAGTGGCCCAGTCTTTTTTTTTTTTGTATGCAACCCTCAGGAAAAAAAGTTTGGACACCCCTGCCCTAACCCTACCCCTAACCCTAGCTCTTAACCCTACCTCTAAACCTAACCCTAGCTCTAACCCTAGGGTTAAATATTGTTGGTTTATTGGTTGTTTTTCTTTAAATCTTTTTTATTATTTTTTTTCCGCTTTTCTTTTCCTTTGCTTTTCTCTCACTCTATGCAATTGGACAATAATGTATTGATGATCTCTAAGTGATAGGAAGCTCTTATAGGATGAAAGGGATCTGCTCCGCCCTTCATTTGTGAGAGTGCTCCACCCCAAACACTCTTCAAAGAAGAAAGGAGCACCATAGAATCACAAGCCAACAGTCCTCTGATGAAGCAATAACTTTTGCGAAACGTCAGGATACAGAGGATATAGTAAACCACAAATGGTGAAGTTTTTATAGATATTTTTTAAAGAGAATATTTAATAAAGGATTGCTGCTTCCAACCGGTTGGGAACAAGGATAACTCTTTTTCATGGCTGGCACATGACAATGGACTGTTTTCTTTTCTCTTTTTACTGATCATCTCTGCTGTAAAGGCTTTTAAGAGACTGCATCTGGGATTGTTTTTAAAGAGTGAGTACTCACAGAAGATCTTCCTTCCTTTATAAAAAGAACTAAAGTCAAGCTGCTTGATTAGAGTCACCAGCTGGTCTCCATACAGATCCTCGAATGAGGCCTAGTGAAAGTGGTCATATGAGTTTGGGAAGGTAAGAAAGCTGTTTGTTTCATGTGCTTTCTTTCCTGCTTAAACATTAAAAGCAGTCATGGTTTCCCTTAAAAATAGATTCACTGTGTTGGAACATTTTGAGCTGAATGGGGTGGAGCAGGAGGAGCAGAAATTTACACATAGAGAGATTTTAGCTAGAACAAACTTAGCCAAACAAATGTCCAAATGTTATTTCAAACTGATCCAAACCCTACACCACAGCATTACAATAATAGAAACAGCATTACAAACGAGTAATTTACCTAAGAGTATGGTCAAACAGGTGGACAAATTTACTCAGTTTATTAAACATGCATGTCCAAACCCAACGGTTAAGCAAAAAGTGAAGGATAGCACTAGTTAATGGATGATGACCAATATGTGTATTTTAAAGGAACATCATGTTGTGGTGATGGAGGATTTGTTGAAGAGGATCACTCATTTTGAACAGGTAGAGTGGGATATTGCAGTGAGATGGATAACCAATAGATTTAAACATAAACTAAGGGAGGGAACAGTAGAAAAAGCAAAGCAACAAATGTTAGAGTCTCTTGAATCTGTTGACTCACATAGAGAGGACACAGGTTCATCGATTCCACAGGAACGTACTGATGATTTGCCATTATCTCCAGTATTTCCACAGGTCTTGCAGTTCTCTTCAAAAATACCAAGGGATAATCCAGTAGAACAGAATGAGGCCAACTTCTGTGGGACAAAAATGGTGTGCAGAAATACATCAACGAAAAATTAATAAAACCTGTATGAAGTAATGTAAGTATATTAGATATGGAGGACAGTATTTCTAGGTTTTCCCAGGAGTCATCCGATGGGACTGTCCAAAAACATCTTTTGGAACAGAGTAAAGGGGCAAAGATCAAAACAAACCTTGTGAAAGCCCACTCTGAATCCTCCCTCGATCGCTCTTGGCCACGGTTGACTCCATTGAATCAAGTGGAATCTGGAAATAAAAATTCAACACGAAATTTGATGCATGACATGAGAGATTTTAAAAACGCAAATGTCGTTTTCTACCCACCAACTAAACACCCTAGAACAAATAAAAAATTTTTAGAATGGCACATTGCAATAGTCAAACCTATAGTTTTTATAGGAGATTCCAATTTGGCTCGTATTCCGTATTTTGACCATAGTAGAGTAGCTTTCCGGGAGCAAACATTCTGCACATCTCTAAAGTCCTACAGAAGTTGACCTCTAACCCTCAGACTCAAAAAGTAATTCTATCATTGGGTATTAATAACAAGGATCAACAAGTGGACAAAACAGCTAAAAACAGCTGCAGGAATTATGGAGGGTAGCAGAAGTAATATTTCCAAATGCAGTTATTTATACTCCCCTGATTCATTTTTCTGATTTGTTACCAGATTCTCAACAAGAAAAAGGTGCTAAACGCCTTCATCTGGAGACATGGCAATCCACTGCAGGACCTCAGTCCTCTCAGGTTCAGGGTCGACCCCAGGGATCCGGTCCATTGGACGAGAGAGACGGCCATACAGATTTTTAACTTCTGGCTGGACCAGTTCAACTTTTAAACTCGGTGAAGTGCTCAGCACCTGTATGGAAAAATATCAATAATATTATGAATCTGTCCAAAACATTCCATCTTACTGAGGCACAAGTACAGCTTTTAAATAAAGGCCTTACTTTTGTTCCAGTGCCGGACAGAGGTGACCCTGGGGAGCTTCAGACGGACGTCCACACTTGAAAAATTAAAAATCTTACAAATGCATCAAATTGGGACCCTTCAATAAATGTAATCAGCTCACCGATTCGTAATTTAATTAAGGATAACATAAATGTAATTTTTAACTCTTCTTCTGATAATAAGGACGGATCCGACAATCTGACCCTGTTTGAACGCAAGGCCCTTACGGAACTGCAAAAGAACAGGGACATCAGTATTAAACCAGCGGATAAAGGCTCTAATATAGTAATTATGGATAAACAGCAGTATGTTTTGGAAGCTAAAAGACAATTAGATAACACTAACCATTATAGGCCCTTAGAACAATCATTACAGCAGGGTACAATTTCTATGGTAGTAGGTATACTTCAGGAGTTGAGAGAGAAAGGTTTCATTAATCAACAACAGAAGAATTATTTAATAGGTCCAGATACTCCTAGATTAAAACAGTTTTACTTACTTTCAAAAATTCATAAGGATCCAAGTAAGTGGACGATTCCCTCTGAGGTTCCTCAGGGCCGCCCGATTGTTTCGGATTGTAGCAGCGAAACTTATAACATTGCACAATATATTGATTATTTTTTTAATCACATATCGCAACTTCATCCGAGTTATCTTAAGGATACTTATGATTTTACTGAAAAAATAAAAAATAAAATTTTTCCATCAACAGTGTTCTTATTCACTATAGATATTGAGAGTTTATACACTAATATCAATACTGAGATTGGCTTACAGGCAGTGAGACGTTGTTTTAAAAAGTATCCTGACCCATCCCGTCCAAGTGAATCCATCTTACAATTATTAGAAATGAATCTAATTAGAAAATATTTTGAGTTTGATTCTAAACTCTGTCTACAAATACAAGGTACAGCAATGGGTAAAACAATTGCTCCAGCTTATGTGAATATCTATATGGCAGAATGGGAAGAAACACTTTTTGAAAAATGCAAATATTTACCAACACTTTATTATCGATATCTGGATGACATTTTTGGCATTTGGTCTCATGACATGAGTCTATTTGAGCAGTTTTTAGACTTAATTTACATCACCAACATATTAAAATTAAGGCACTAAAATTCTAATACTATTGATTTCTAGATACAACGGGTTTTTTTACAGAAACAAAGAAGGGACAAAAAAAGTTGCAGACTACTTTTAAACCAACCGATACTCATTGTCTCCTTCACAAATCTAGCTATCACCCAAAACATACCTTTAGAAGCCTTATCAAATCTCAGTTAATTCGCTTTCATCGAATCTGTACCAAGCGGGAGAACTTCGACGAGGCATCTGAAACCCTTTCTAAAGCTCTAAGAACTAAGAACGCTTTCGTAGAAACATTAAATCAGAGACACTTAGAGAATTAAGGTCAGGAACATCGGTCATTAAAAATGTAGATATGCAAAATTTGATCCCACTTATCACTACCTATTATACCTATTATACCCCTTTGGGCTGGCGGCGCGTGCACACGCTGCGGCTTCTCTCTCTCCCGAAAAATGGTGTTTTCGTGTTTTTTGTCCTGTGAGTCGGAATGTTTTTGTACGTCTTCGTCGCGTCTACACATCTTGAAGCGCACATACAGCCGTGAGTTCCTGCTCGACATCAGCAGAACCTCATTTTACAAGTTAAATCCCGAAAACAAAGAAGCGCTACGGGTCTGCGGTCTGCTCAGGAGAACGGCATCATCTCCAACCCCCACCCCTGCATCTCGCCCACAGCGGAGGCGCCACAAGCGGCGTGAAAGAAAGCAGAAACGGGGTAAGCGCGGAGGTATCCGAGACAGGCTAGCGGCTAGCCCACACAAACCGGCCATCCCCACCATGGTTCTGGCTAACGTACGCTCTTTGGACAACAAACTGGACTATATACGCCTACTACGGACAACTCAGAAGTCTGTGAGAGACTGTTGTGTTTTTGTGTTTACGGAAACTTGGCTTAATAACAACGTTCCTGACCACGCTATTCAGCTAGAGCGGCTAACATGCTATCGGGCGGACAGAGCTCTCGTTGAAGGAGGTAAGACCCGCGGTGGCGGGCTCTGTGTTTACATCAACAATGCTTGGTGTCGCGACGCTGTTGTGGTTTGCACACACTGTTCACCGGTAGCGGAGTTTATGATTATTAAGTGCCGTCCATTCTATCTGCCGCGTGAATTTACAGCCGTTATGATCGCCGCTGTTTATATTCCTCCGAGCTCCAATAACAACAGGAGTGAGGCACTAAACGAACTGTACCAGCACATCAGTGAGCAGCAAACAGCCCACCCAGATGCTTTTCTCATCTTAGCTGGGGACTTTAACCATGCGGACCCAAAGACTGTGTTTCCCAAAATATACCAACACATAAACTTCCCAACACGAGGTGACAACACACTGGACCATGTTTACACTACCCAGAATGGAGCCTACAAAGCCCTCCCCCTCCCCCACCTCGGCGCCTCTGACCACATCACTGTTATGCTAATGCCAGTCTACAGACCACTGGTTAAAGTTACCAAACCAGTTCGCAAACAGATACGAGTGTGGCCAGAAGGGTCTTCAGAAGCACTTCAGGACTGTTTTAACACCACAGACTGGAATATGTTTAAACAAGCTGCTACCTACAACAACACCACTGACCTCCAAGAATACACAGATACTGTCTGTGCCTACGTCACCAAATGTGTTGATGACGTAACGGACCTTAAGACCATCACCGTTCAGGCCAATCAGAAGCCATGGTTGACAGGGGAGGTTTTCGGACTTCTGAAAGATAGAAATGCTGCCTTCAGAGCTGGAGAACAAGAGGGGCTGAGGACAGCTAGAAAGAACCTATCCCACGGCATCAGAAAGGCCAAGAGGCAGTACTCCAGGAGAATAGCACATCGCTTCAGCAACAGCAGAGATACGCGGAACCTGTGGCGGGGGATTCAGACCATCACGGACTACAAGCCCCCTTCGCAGACCTGCGACAGCACCACCACTCTGCTGAACGAGCTGAACGTCTTCTTCGCTCGGTTCGAAGCATTCAACAACACGCCTGCACTGAAATCCCCACCCCCTCCTGACGACCTGGTGCTGAAGCTGTCCCCGGACAGCGTGAGAAGATCATTCAGCAGGATCAACGCATGTAAAGCTCCTGGTCCTGACAACATTCCTGGTCGTGTGCTAAGGGACTGTGCGGGGGAACTTGCAGACGTCTTCACTGACATCTTTAACATCTCGCTGAGTCAGGCTGTTGTTCCTACATGCTTTAAAGCCACCACCATCATCCCTGTCCCGAAGAAGGCGTCGCCCTCCTGTTTTAATGACTACCGCCCTGTTGCACTCACCCCCATCCTCATGAAGTGTTTCGAACGGCTAGTCATGCAACACATCAAATCGGTCCTTCCCCCCTCTTTGGACCCCTTTCAGTTTGCATATCGGTCAAATCGATCGACTGATGACGCCATCTCCACTGTCCTCCACTCAGCCCTTACTCATCTGGACTTTAAAGACTCGTATGTACGAATGCTATTTATAGACTTCAACTCTGCATTCAATACGATCATCCCCCAACAGCTCATTCTCAAACTCGACAGGCTGGGGCTGAACACCTCACTGTGCAACTGGCTGTTAGACTTCCTAACTGGAAGACCACAGGCAGTACGGGTCGGCAGTAACACATCCAACACCATCACTCTGAACACGGGGGCTCCCCAAGGATGTGTGCTGAGCCCTCTCCTATTCACTTTGCTGACCCACGACTGCACACCATTGCACAGCTCCAACCTCTTCATAAAGTTCGCGGACGACACGACTGTGGTGGGTCTCATAAAGAACAATGACGAGACAAACTACAGGAGTGAGGTGAGTCGCCTGTCCCAGTGGTGCAAACACAACAATCTTTCCTTAAACGTTGAAAAAACGAAAGAGATTGTTGTGGATTTCAGAAGATCATGCACACAACATGCTCCTCTGACCATCAACGGTGCTGCTGTGGAAAGGGTGAGCAGCACCAAGTTCTTGGGAGTGCACATCACTGAGGACCTCTCCTGGACTAATAACACAACATCTTTAGCCAGGAGGGCTCATCAACGTCTCTACTTCCTCCGCAAGCTGAGAAGAGCCAGAGCTCCAGCCCCCATCATGTGTACCTTTTACAGAGGTACCATCGAGAGTGTCCTGACCAGCTGCATTACTGTGTGGTACGGCGCCTGCACCGCGTCCTGTCGCAAGACCCTCCAACGCATCGTGAGAGCAGCTGAGAAGATCATTGGCACCTCTCTCCCCACCCTCCACGAACTTCACAACACCCGCCTCACCCGAAAAGCCCTCTGCATGGCAGGTGATTCCACCCACCCACTGCACAGCTTCTTCAGTCTGCTGCCATCAGGAAGGAGACTGCGGAGTCTCCGGGCCAAGACCAGCCGACTGAGGGACAGCACCATCCACCAGGCGGTCAGGATCCTCAACTCGCTTCCTGTTCTGCCCCCCCTCTCACGAACCTAACCCCCCCCCCCCATCAATACCATAACTTACATCCCCATTTATCTTTTCAACGCACATATCACTTTAATCTACAATATAACATAATCGTTTTTGCACTGCCGTCGTAATTAAACTGGTTTTTAATAAAGACTTCATAATCTGCACTGCCACTTTAGTGTTTTTATATTGGGACTTCTATTTTTAAAATTCTTCAAGTGGTAATTTTTACTTCTATATTTTCATATTTGTGTCAGTGTGTATATATATTTGCGCTTCAGAGAGTGTTTATCCTTATTCTATTTTATAGTCTTTTATTCTAGGTTATTGTTAATTAATGTTTTATGTTGCACCATGGGTCAGAGAGTAACGCAATTTCAATCCTCTGTATGTCCTGTACATATTGCAGTTTTGACAATAAAGCAACTTTGACTTTGACTTTGACTTTGACTATTCTGAACAGTCAGAAACTCAATAGACATTTAAAACAAAAATTTCAAGTTGTCCAATCAATTCACTTACCATTGCAAATCTACCATCTGGTGTCTGCCTATAGGAAGAATAAAAATCTAAAAGATCTCTTGGTCAGATCTAGGTTCACCTTGGGTCGTAAAATGTTGCCATTTGGTGGAGTAAATCATTACCTACAGGCCAAGTTTTTGAAGGTGGAAGAGTGGGGCTATCCAATTACCCAGGAGATTAATTTAAATTCCCAAAATGTAGTATATGTCACTGTGTGCATGCATTGTGAAAGAAGATATGTTGGGGAAACAAAATATTCAATGCAAATAAGATTAAAACAACATTTGTATAATATTCAAAATAAAAATCTTCATACTCATTTGGTGAGACATTTTGGGGAAGTGGGGAAGTCAAATTTGAAAATAATGGGATTGGAAACAAATAAAACATGGCCTACTCAGCAAAGAAAAAGAAAAGATTTTTTCTGGATTAAAACCTTACAAACAGTTTATCCTAATGGTTTGAATAATAAAATGTAAATATTTATATTTATAGGGCCCTTTCTTTTGGGAGTAATTTGGGGATCTGGGACCGTATGGGGACTACTCACACTTAAAAATGTTTTTTTCTTTTTCTTTGGCAAGGGAATGAGGTGATTTAGTGCAATTTGGTTTGCATATTGTGAAAGCACTTATATTTAAGCACTTTTTGGTATTTTCTTCTTAAAGCACTTATAGTGTAAGACGTCCTCTATCGTTTTTTGATCCCCCAAAAAATCCTTTTGGTTAATTTCATAATTGGACTTTTGAGAATTGTATTTTATTTTATAGTTTCAAAAATAAAGTTTGTGTAGGGCCCTAACCCCAACATATTCCACTAACCCTACCTTATCCCCTCTATTTAGGGCCCTAACCCTAACCTATCATTCCCATTTAGGGCCCAAATCCTAACCCATCCCTCCCATCTAGAGCCCTAACCCATCCCTCCCATCTAGGGCCCTAACCCTAACTGATCTCTCTAATCTAGGGCCCTAACCCCAACCTATCCCTTCCATCTAGGGCCCTAAACCTAACCGATCCCCCTAATCTAGGGCCCTAAGCCTAACCTAACCCTCCCATCTAGGGCCCTAACCCTAACTTACCCCTCCCATCTAGGACCCTAACCCTAATTATGGTCCAAATCCTAACCATTTGTCCGGTGCCTAACTGATTACATAATTTTGCTATAAATATAGAAAAATTACACATTTTTATATTTCTTTGCAGAACATCTTGCTTTCCACTTGGTGGAACTCTATGACCACAAATAAATGTCATGACACTCAATCGAAAAACAAATACAAGTTTCATTAAATTATTGTAAAAAATACATTAAATTTATATAATTTGTAGACGTTTTACACAATTCTTCTATACTCCTACAAAATTATTACATGAAAATGATATAATGTCCTGCTAAATAGGTAAATTGAGTACAAATGTTTTTTTTTTAACATCCAATCAAATTACATAATTTTTCTAGTTACAAAAATGTAAAAAAATATTTTATACTATCAGGTAAATAAATATAGGTTCATAGACAATTTGCAGATTTCTTCTTTGCTCTCAAATCAATATCACGTTTTACTCCTAAATTACACTTAGAATCAAATTGTAGTTTCAATGGATTAACATCATTTTACCTTCAGGTAAATACAGTAAAAGATTTTTAATTCATTGAAAAGGTTTAATTTATTTATAGAACTTCATTAAAAAACTTTTCTATAATGTGTAGAACATGTACACAATTCTTCTATACTAACACATCAATATTACATAATTATACTGACAAGCTACAAGTTATTTCTAAAACTTTATTACAAATAACTAACTTTTCTATAATGTGTAGAACATTTACACAATTCTTCTATATTACCACATCAATATTACATAATAATTATACTGACAAGCTACAAGTTATTTCTAAAACTTTATTACAAATATGTAACTTTTATATAATGTGTAGAACATTTACACAATTCCTCTATATTACCACATCAATATTACATAATAATTATACTGCTAATTTGGTAAATACAGTGAAAAAAATTTCTAAAACTGCATTAAAATACGTAACTTTTCTATAATGTGTAGACCATGTACACAATTCTTCTATATTTCTATATTCTTTCTAGTAAATACAGTGAAAAAAATTAATTCATTGACAAAACAATTCATTTATTTCTAAAACTGCATTAAAATATGTAAGTTAGAACATGTACACAATTCTATATTTCCACATCAATATTACATAATAATTATACTGACAAATACAGTAAAAGATTTTTGGGCATAATGTCAATTTCATTTAAAATACATATTTCTTCTTCTACCGTTTGTAGTAATATTACGTATTCCTTACCCTAACCCTAAATATCAAATAATTTAAAATGATACTGCTAGGTAGATAAATTGGGTTAATGCTGTTCATTTCTTTACTTCCACAGGCTTTTGTGTGAGTTTTTTTTTTTTACATTACTACCCTTTTCTAACCATTTTATAACCCTAGCCCTAACCCTCGTGTTGAAACTTGTCTGAACTTGTTGAATTGTCAAGTCAAGTCAACTTTATTTATATAGCGCTTTTTACAATATACATTGTCTCAAAGCAACTTTACAAAATCCAGGACCAACAGATACAAAAACCCCTGTTGAGCAAGCCGAGGGCAACTGTGGCAAGGAAAAACTCCCTGAAAATTACAGGAAGAAACCTTGAGAGGAACCAGACTCAGCAGGGCCCATCCTTCTTGGGTGGCCTGGAGGATACTTTAAATAAATACACGATTTACACAAATCATACAAACACAGAATTAAATGATCTAAAAGTCATACAGTGGTAATAAATAGATAAATAAACAATTAAATAATAATAGAGTTGTTATCCGCTCTAGTCTTCAATAAAGTCTGTAGTGATTTCTTGTCGTTGCAATTACTCCAGACCAGTAACATCTGACAGGAGCAGCATCGTTGTCCCGGCAGTCTCGACTTTAATCCTTAACCTCGGCGGGTAAACAGGTTTCCATCAGAATGCCCTCGGGGTAAAACAACAGAGAATGTAGTTAATAATGTACAATGCTAGTTGACAAACAGTTTTACAGAGAGTTTTAGACTCCGGCAGCCCTAATTATTACAGCATAACTAAAAGGGAGAGCGAGCAGGTAACAAGGTCATGAAGGCTTTCACAGGACATCAGCGCCCATCTCCCCACCGTCATCAAACCTGAGTGATCGGACAAGAGAGGCAGGACGACAGCAACCCAACATCCCTGATCATCACAAGTTTCTATGACCAAGAACCCCCAAGCTCTGCGCCTTTGTCTATACTAATCAAAAGCCTGAGAAAATAAATATGTTTTCAGTCTAGACTTAAACATTGAGACTGTGTCCGAATCCCGAACAGAGGCAGGAAGATTATTCCAAAGTTGTGGAGCTTTGTAAGAAAACGCTCTTCCACCAGCTGTGGTCTTTTTAATTTTAGGAACTATAAGTAACCCTGCATCTTGTGAACGAAGTGGACGCGCTGGGCTGTAGTGATTAATAAGTTCACTCAGATACTGTGGAGCCAGACCATGTAGCGCTTTATAAGTTAGTAAAAGTATTTTGTAATCAATGCGAAATTTAACTGGCAGCCAGTGTAGAGATGATAGAACAGGAGTAATATGGTCAAATTTTTTAGTTCTAGTTAGCACTCGAGCTGCTGCATTTTGAACTAATTGGAGTTTGTTTAAGGATCTACCAGAGCATCCAGTTAGAAGAGCATTACAATAATCTAACCGAGAAGTTATAAACGCATGGATCAGTTTTTCAGCGTCATTAACAGATAGTATATTTCTTATTTTAGAAATGTTACGCAAATGATAGAAAGCAACTCTAGTAATATTATTAACGTGTGTATCAAATGAGAGATCTGAATCTATTGTGACACCTAAGTTTTATACATCTGGGCTGGGAGTAACAGAGAACGTGTTTAAGTTTAGCACCAGGTTAGACAACTTGTCTCTTGCAGCTTTAGAGCCAACAAGTAAAACCTCAGTTTAATCTGAATTAAGTAAAATAAAATTACATGACATCCAGTTTTTTATGTCGTTTACACAATCTTCAATCTTACTGATTGTGTCAGTATCATTTGGTTTGGCTGATATATACAGCTGTGTGTCATCTGCATAGCAGTGAAAGTTTATGCCATGTTTATGAATAATTTCACCTAGTGGAAGCATATAGAGTGTAAATAATAGCGGTCCCAGTACCGACCCCTGTGGAACACCATACTTTACTTTTGTAGTTTCCGAGCATTTATTATTTACATAAACAAATTGCGAGCGGTCAGTCAGATATGATTTGAACCAAGAGAGTGCGAGTCCTTTAACACCTACTGTATTTTCTAGCCTCTCCAGTAAAATGTTATGATCGACCGTATCAAACGCTGCGCTAAGATCTAATAGAACAAGAAAAGAGACATCCATTATCAGAAGACATTAACAACTCGTTAACTACTCTAATTAATGCGGTTTCGGTACTATGATTGGGTCTAAATCCTGACTGAAATTTTTCATGAATACAATTTTCATTCAAATAAGAACATAGCTGTTTGGAAACGACTTTTTCTAATATCTTTGAGACAAAAGGAAGGTTTGAAATTGGCCTATAATTAGCTAGTACATGTGGATCAAGATTAGGTTTTTTAATCAGGGGTTTAATAACAGCACTTTTAAACAATTTAGGTACATATCCAAGGCTAAGGGATGCATTGATTAATGTAAGCAGGGGCTCTACAATAGCTGGGAGTAAATCTTTAAGTAAACGAGTTGGAACAGGATCGAGTATACACGATGATGACTTCGATGATTTAATCAACACAGTTAGTTCATTTTGGGAGATTGGATTAAAGGAATTTAGTTGGATTAACTCGTTACTATTATCACCAATGCTGGTCGGAGTGAGTCCATACTTAACATTGGCAGGTGACACACTCTGACTCTGAAGTCGTATTTTTTCTATCTTGTCATTAAAGAATTTTAAAAAATCATCGTTACAGTACTGGTACAGTCAGGCGGTATATTAGATTCAGTTTCATTGGCGTTTTTAGTTAATTTGGACACTGTCTCAAAAAGGAATCTGGGATTGTTTTTATTTTTCTCTATTAGGGACGAATAATATAAAGATTTAGCTTTTATAAGTGCATGTTTATACTCAGTTAGAGCATCTTTCCAAGCAATCTTATACACTTCCAGTGTAGTGTGACGCCACTTGCGTTCTAATTTCCGTGCTGCTTGTTTAAGTGCGCATGTGTGGTCATTGTACCAAGGAGCAAGTTTTTTCTCCCTAATCAGTTTAGTTTTGAGTGGGGCTACGTTATCTAAGGTTGTGCGCAATACAGTCTCTAGGTTTTGAGTTCCCTGATCTAGTTCTTTAGGTTCTGATGCTGATATATTTGGTAATTCTGGTAGGCAGTTTATGAACGCTGCTGCAGTTGCAGATGTAATAGTGCGCTTACATTTAAAACGATTTGGTTGCTGTACCTTATTGGACAGGGACACTTCATAAATTAGTAGAGAGTGATCAGAGATTAAGTCATTCTGTGGTACAATTTCCAGGTTGTCTATGTTTATACCATAAGTAAGTATTAAATCTAAGGTATGTTTACAGCGGTGAGTGGGTCCTGTTACATTTTGGGTGATGCCTAAAGATTCTAAAATAGAGTCAAACGCAGTTTTGAGTGGATTACATTTATCCTCATAATGGATATTAAAGTCACCAACAATTAAAGCTTTTTTAGTTGATAAAACTAACTTAGAAAGAAAATCTGCAAATTCGTTAAGAAATTCTGAGTAAGGACCAGGGGGTCGATAAACAGTAACCAGCTTAAACATACTAGTTTTATCAGATGAACATTTATTGGTTATGTCAGAGATAAGAACTTCCTCAGTTTTTTCTCTTTCATTTCTATCAGGTAAGCAGCCAGAGAGTAATCTCGGTTCAGAACTGAATAGCACTGGAGTCTGTGTTGTTGTTGTATTGTCTCAGTCCATTATTTGATGTAATTTTGTTTTTGTTTGGTTATAATTTGGTTGGGTATAATGTTTTGGGCGAGTTTGTGTTGAGGCTGATTGGTGTGTGTGTGATGTTAGTGTGTTTTAGGTCACTGAGACCAGCTGGGTTAGGGGACTACTTTCCATGTTCAGCTCCTGGCATGTCAGTGCTTTATAATGGAGTGAGTGGGGGACACTGGATTTGATATGTTTCCAGTAATTTAGAGCTCTTTTCTGAATGCAGAATATTAGTGGATGGATGGATGGATGGATGGATGGATATAGATAGATAGATAGATAGATAGATAGATAGATAGATAGATAGATAGATAGATAGATAGATAGATAGATAGATAGATAGATAGATAGATAGATAGATAGATAGATAGATAGATAGATAGATAGATAGATAGATAGATAGAGGGGTTGGACAATGAAACTGAAACACCTGTCATTTTAGTGTGGGAGGTTTCATGGCTAAATTGGACCAGTCTGGTGGCCAATCTTCATTAATTGCACATTGCACCAGTAAGAGCAGAGTGTGAAGGTTCAATTAGCAGGGTAAGAGCACAGTTTTGTGCCAATGCCAAACGTCGGTTTCAATGGTGCAAGGAGCGCAAATCTTGGGCTGTGGACAATGTGAAACATGTATTGTTCTCTGATGAGTCCACCTTTACTGTTTTCCCCACATCCGGGAGAGTTACGGTGTGGAGAAGCCCCAAAGAAGCGTACCACCCAGACTGTTGCATGCCCAGAGTGAAGCATGGGGGTGGATCAGTGATGGTTTGGGCTGCCATATCATGGCATTCCCTTGGCCCAATACTTGTGCTAGATGGGCGCGTCACTGCCAAGGACTACCGAACCATTCTGGAGGACCATGTGCATCCAATGGTTCAAACATTGTATCCTGAAGGCGGTGCCGTGTATCAGGATGACAATGCACCAATACACACAGCAAGACTGGTGAAAGATTGGTTTGATGAACATGAAAGTGAAGTTGAACATCTCCCATGGCCTGCACAGTCACGAGATCTAAATATTATTGAGCCACTTTGGGGTGTTTTGGAGAAGCGAGTCAGGAAACGTTTTCCTCCACCAGCATCACATAGTGACCTGGCCACTATCCTGCAAGAAGAATGGCTTAAAATCCCTCTGACCACTGTGCAGGACTTGTATATGTCATTTCCAAGACGAATTGACGCTGTATTGGCCGCAAAAGGAGGCCCTACACCATACTAATAAATTATTGTGGTCTAAAACCAGGTGTTTCAGTTTCATTGTCCAACCCCTGTAGATAGATAGATAGATAGATAGATAGATAGATAGATAGATAGATAGATAGATAGATAGATAGATAGATAGATAGATAGATAGATAGATAGATAGATAGATAGATAGATAGATAGATAGATCTTATCAACCCACACATGAGACGTTGACTGGAAGGTTGCACCCAAGGTGATAAAAGCCACAGGAAAGAATCAGACAGGGTCAACCGAAGAGAAAGAGGTGTCAGATCTGCCCAAGTAACAAAGATTGTAAAGTCAACAGTCTGTGTGCAAAATGCGCCTGTACGTACCTGTGTGCAATGATTACAGCCAGACACAGGTAGTTTGTCACAACTGCATACCGTGAGATACACTCTCTCTATCTCTCTCTCTCTCTCTTTCTCTCTCTCTCTCTCTCTCTCTCTCTCTCTCTCTCTCTTACACGCACACACACACACACAATAGATGTTGACATTGTTCTATTGCTGTTGATTTTTACTCAAATTGAACATCTCTGAAATACGAATAGAAAGTAAATAAAATCTACTTAATACATCTTTTTTTATTACACAAATAATTACTTAGAAGAAGTGTGTAATATTTATTCTTCAACTGCTAGTAGATAATATTAATCTATTTAATAATTATATCTATTAATTAATCTATATGACTAATTTTCCATTACTTATTCAGGAAAGTTTAGCTTTACTTAAAAATATTGTCCTACACAGGTTCAGTATCTATATTGTAGAATTAATCATGTCTTAAAAAATAAAGAAATGAAGCACAAAAGATCCTCTGTACTTTGCATAGTTTACTGAACAATTCAAATTCATTTCAGTCTGTTACTGTGTTTGATATTAAACTTGTGAACTGATGAATCTTGTGTAACGAGTAACTACTGATTCTGTTATGAATGTAAACAAAGTGTAAAACATGATGTTAAAATTTTAATAAATCAATAAATAAAAAAAAGATCAACATGTAACAAGTTACCTTAGAAATACTTTTACTCCATTAACTTCCTCTTGAGACTGTAAACCCTTTTGTACAGCTTTTCCTCCATCGAGTTCCAGAAAAAGTTTCTGGAATACTTCAAATATATATTTCAGATTCAGAGGATACTCAAGGTTGAGGCCATAGATCAATCTCATTACCAGCATGCATGCCCGGGCTCGGTTTCCACATCCGTTCTCAGACATCCCAAGTTGCAAAAACTCATTTCAGGGAGGTACCCCCGGACCTCGACCCCCCAAGCTCAAAAAAAAAAAGGAGCTGCTAACTGAGCTACTAAGCTAACTGTTCGTGTCACAAACACATTAATGTGTTCTTCATAGTGCACTAGATAGTGTGAAAGATAATAGATAATTTATGTTCCCTACATAATGCTTTAGGTGGCGTATTAGTTAACGAATTTATGTTCCCTACATAGTGCACTAAATTGTATATCAGATAACGGATTTATGTTCCCTACATAGTGCACTAGATAGTATTTTAAATATGAATTTATGTTCCCTACGTAGTGCACTAGATAGTGAATGAGACAATTGGTTTATGTTCCCTACAGTGCACTAGATTGTATATCAGATCACAAATTTATGTTCCCTACATAGTGCACTAGACAGTATTGTCATGAATGTCTTCACACAGGTATTTGGAATCAAGTGCAAGTTTATTAGATGAAAACACAAACACTAGTCCAGGAAAAGTACAAGGAAAATAATACCGAGAGCGAACAAAGCCAAAACACAATTCCAGTAATCGTAGTCGTAGTTCGAAAAGAGTCCAATACACAATGATCTAAACATGAAATAATAGCGCTTGGAATTGCAGAGAAAATCATACAAGACTTCGCAAAGTATTCACCTGTACACAGGGTTTATATACACTAAACATGGTTGATTACCGACAGGTGAGCACCGGAAACTAAAAATCAGGGGATAGCGACCTCTGGAGGTGTGGCGGTGCATTATCAGCAGCAGATCTGACAAGTATATTAGACACTTGATTTATGTTTCCTACACAGTTCACTAGATTGTATATCAGATAACGGATTTAATACCCGATCCGAACCGAATAAAGTCTGTGTCGCCTGCGTGCGCGTTTGTGTCGCTCTTGGCCGCTCGTTCTAGATTCCGGGAGATTTTATCTGACTTGCGGGCATCAGGGAGCTGCTATGTATATGTGAGAGACTCCCGGAACCTCCGGGACACTTGGGATGTCTGCGTTCAGTACATGGTTGTCCTCTATTAGAATAGACACATCTACCAACTTATTCTTAGCAATGGGATTATGGATCACAAGCACCTTCATGGTTTGGTCCACGTGGAGCTCAGTCTTGTGCCCATGTTAATAAAATCCTTGTGATGTCACCCTCTTGTGGCATCTTTGGAGAATTGTTAAGAAAACAAAGTATTATGATATGGAAATATAAAATCTTGTGACCATGTTAAAAGTGCTTGTGATGTCGCCCTCTTGTGGCACTTTTGGAGAATTGTAAAATATCAATATGAAATGGTAATATAAAATCTTGGTAAAAAATAAAATAATCTTTCTGCACGTATGGTTTTTTTTTATTGTTAAATGTTTATGCTCCATGGTGATTAACACTCTCTGTCCAAATGCATGAGACGCTTTTAGAGAGTGTCATGCCTGAGGGGGTTTTTGTATCTGTTGGTCCTGGATTTTGTAAAGTTGCTTTGAGACAATGTATATTGTAAAAAGCGCTATATAAATAAAGTTGACTTGACTTGACTTGACTGATGATCCGCAAAGCAGGACAACGCTGAGGTGGGAACTGACAAATTTTTTATGTCATATAAGTGATGTGGGGATTGTCACAGAGGCGGCGGTGCGGCGTGGTGTGTTGTGGGGGAGAGAAAGAGAGAGAAGAGAAAGCGGGCATTTTGAAGATTTATATGGCGTGTTGGTATGGAATTTCAGTCGAAAACAAATACGCATCCTGGTAGCAATCTCTATTGACGTGGTGACAATGAAGTCAGATGAGACGAACTAATGCAGGACAGGCTTTCATGGAGAGCCTGTTATTTCCCTCTACCGGACCTAGTTGAAGACAATGGGGCGGAGTTAAGCAGTGACCGCCCACTGTGGCCGCAGCTGCTCGGAGTAGGCCTCATGTAAAGCGCGTAACTTAGTACCTCCACTGTTTTTCCTCAGTAAATCGGTCCACAATTGATTTGATTTATTCCACATGACATTTTTTTTTGTAACTAATGTTTAATTTGATAAGTTTTGCAGTTTTAAACATGTTAAAAAAGAAATTCAACATTTTTAACATTGTACAATTAGACATGACAATGTAGCCAAAAACCCATACTAGGAGATGAGGCAGTGTGTGATCCAAAATTAGTCTAAATTTGTAAAATTAAAGTGAAATTGGAATAAAACAAACAAAATGCTTTAGAAACCTTTCAGTGCATGTGAAAGTAGCATTAGAGACAAGTTAAAGGAAGATGTACAACTAAAACACCTGCAGCGGTGTACGAGTTTTTATTGAAGGTAATTAAAATGTGAGAGTTAAAAAGTGTTTACAAATGTGTAATATATACATGGACAATGCTTGTGTTTGTTGCTATAGTTTTTGCAGGTTTGTGTGTGTGTGTGTGAGAGAGTGTGAGAGTGAGAGAAATCGTATTTTCTCATTTCTATTCACTGTTTATTGTTTACCACTTTGGCAATAGTGTATCTAATTACATTCATGCCAATAAAGCACCACTAAACTTAACTGACCTGAAAAAGAGAGTAAAAAATGTAAGTAAAATAGGTGGAAATGACTGGACTGCAAGAGCCATTAATGTTTTGTCAAATTGGGTGTTAGGGTCATGAATGTGTACAGCAGTGTTTGGATTCTACTTATAAGTCGGTGTAAGCTGTGTTAAAGGCATTTCTGAGTTTTAAATTTTTTTTTAAAAAGTGCATCTTTATAAGTGAGATGTATCAGATAAAAAAACTTAAAATAGACTTGAATCTGTTTTGTAAGTGTTAGAAAGATCAGTAGAATGTGAATGTTGGAGCCATGTGTTGTTTTAGAAATGTGTCAGTACATGTGAACTTAAAGCTGATACGGTGATGTTCTGTAGATCTTACAGCACAAATATGTAGGAATAACTGAGATGAATGTTAGTGTATTAAAATATTCTTCTTATTATTATCATTATTATTCTAAACTGTTATATTTACTTTTTTCTTACATTTGTTCTTTCAGCTACATGACAGTTAAGCACCCTGGACTCGACCTAGTCCTGCTTGGTAGCTGTGTTTTACTTCGCACTAAACAGCCTATTTTTCTAGTAGAAAAGGAAGCTCACATCCGCTTATAAATGCATGTGGAAAACACCAAGGCTTTGTTTACACTTTTCAGCCTGTGTCTACAAGAAGATCGGGTTTCCTCGGCATATTTTTACATGTAATAAGATGTGAAATGTGCGCTGCGTCGCTTTACGCATCAGGAGCGGTGTGCTGTTTTAGCAGAACACAAGGAAACAGAGCATCGTTAGGTTCCCTTTGCGGGCTTTTACATGAACCAGAGAGCTTATGTTCGGCCGACGTGCACTTTATTACCTCGCATTTTATATCAGGACTTGTATTTTAATCACTATTTGCCATGAGAAAACACAAGTGCGCATGTGTCACGGAAGCACACAGACGATGCGCTGGCCGAGTTGAGTCTACACAGTTCTCATGTGTGCTATAAAGCCCCGCCCCCTCTCGTAAGAGGGAGGAATCTCTCTACAACAGAGCACAGCGCTTCACTCGCTCTTTCTTAGCGCCGTTTTAGCTCCAACAACGATGGTAGAAGAAGCTCCAGCACCGGCCAGTTCGGCCCCCGCCAAGGCTCCTAAAAAGAAGACTGCGGCCAAACCCAAGAAAGCGGGTCCCAGCGTCGGCGAGCTGATCGTCAAAGCTGTTTCCGCTTCCAAGGAGAGGAGCGGCGTGTCCCTGGCCGCCCTGAAGAAAGCTCTGTCTGCAGGTGGATACGACGTGGAGAAGAACAACTCCCGCGTCAAACTCGCCGTCAAAAGCCTGGTGACCAAGGGCACCCTGGTGCAGACCAAGGGCACCGGCGCTTCAGGCTCTTTCAAGCTCAACAAGAAGCAGACCGAGGCGAAGAAGCCCGCGATCAAAAAAGCCGCCGCTCCTAAAGTGAAAAAGGCCGCAAAGAAACCCGCCGCTGCAAAGAAGCCCAAGAAGGTAACAGCCAAGAAGCCCGCAGCTAAGAAGTCCCCCAAGAAGGTCAAGAAGCCCACTGCTGCCGCTAAGAAAGCCACCAAGAGCCCCAAGAAGGCTAAGAAGCCGGCGACCCCCAAGAAGGCAGCCAAGAGTCCTAAAAAAGCCAAGGCAGCCAAACCCAAGACCGCTAAGCCCAAAGCGGCCAAGGCCAAAAAAGCTGCCCCCAAGAAGAAGTAAACATGTTCCTGTTTTATTACTTTTGTTTTCTTAAAACGGCTCTTTTAAGAGCCACCTATATCTTCCTCTAAAGAGTCGCGTTTCCTAAACACATATATACATATAAGCATGCATGCAAACATACAACTATTCATACATGCAACCATTCATACATCCATATTTTGTGGAGAGTGTAATAAGCAAGGAGTTTGATGTATCTGGAAGTTTTATATGAAATATTGTATTCAGTAACCTCTGTTAGAACATATTAAGTTAGTGAGTGAGATCCATTTCTCTTCAACTGGTAGTTCTGTTGAAGATATTTTGCTAAGGGCCAGTATGTCCCCTTGGGGCATTCTCACATCTGGGTTGCATTATTTGTGAGGCCTTGCTGGCGCCATGGGTAATGATGAAGACTGTGTCTCATCTATAGGAGATGGTTGATTAATGTATACAATCCTGGTGCCTGGTGACCCCTGAGGAGATCAGATTTCTGTTGGGGTCGCATGGGGCAGTAGGCAATCTAGAGCTAATGTTTTTGGTAGACAAGAGGCCACAGCACTCTTTCTTTGTGTTTGAATGCTATTGAAAACAGATGTGCTGTATGTAAATTACTGGGGTATTTAAACCTAAGGTTGGCGTAAGGAAGGCAGAGAGCAGCAGATCCGAACACAAGCTCTCTCCGGACAAAGCCAGGCTGTCCGAGCGACACTGCTATTATTCTGTAATAAACTTCTTAATTACAAATAAGCTGTGTCAACGGAGTCGTCATTTCCTCATCAAACACCTCATCGCTAAAGCAAGACAAAAGACACTTCAAAATGGCGCCCAACGTGGGGCTCTGATGTGGATACTTCACCACTGATGACATAGCGACATCAGGTGAGCGTTCTATTTTTTGTGATGATAGGGCGTGAGCCTGTGTGTTGTAATCTGTGGTGTTTGGCTGCACTGAAAGATCTGGTGTGAGCTATGAGGTGTGGACGGTGGAATGATGCTTCGTCTAAATTTGAGGTTTATTGCATAGTCAACTTTGCAATAATGGGGGGAAATATAATTAATAAGGATAGACAAGGAAAAAGTTTAAGTAGAAGTAAGAGAAGAAAAAAAAAAAGTGTGTGGAAAGCCTTAATTAGTAACGGTTACAGTGTGTTAATACGCCATGCACGTTATAAAGTACAGGGCCCAATTGGCTTTATAAGCTGTAAGACATGAGTTTTAACCATTGCGTGAAAAGTGGCTAGATATAGTTGTGTTGTAAACTTTGCAATGAGGGGAAAAGAGGTAACATGGGAATAGAGATGATACAGAAGGAAAATAAGTTTAAGAAAAGAGTTGAAGAGAAAAAAAAAAAAAAGAAGAAAAATAGCCTTCAGTAATAGCGATTAAGATTACTAATTGCGCCACGTAAGGGAATATTGCACAGGCCTGTTTAGCATTATTAACGGTAAATCGTGAGTGTTAGTCTCTTGTCGTTAGGAAATTATAAGGTGAGAGTTAATTGAAGGTAAGGATTAAGAGAAATAGAGAAAATAAGTGGTAAACACAGAGGTAAATAAGAGGAAAGTGAAGAGATTCAAGGTAACAAAGGAGAAGTAGTTAAACAGGAACTAGGAAAAAAGAGGATTTAAAATGAGTAAAGGAGAATAAATGAGTGTAAGGAAGAAGCATGCGTTAAGGAAAATATGAATTAGTTGACTTTAATATTAGGATTTTGTGTGTAAGAGCTTTAGGTCTATGTGTGTGCGTTTGTGTGTGTGTGAACCCCCTTGTGTGATAAGAAGAAGGAGGGGTGTTATGTGTGTGTGGTGTGTAAGAGCATGAAGTTGATTTGTGTGCATTTGTGTAATGTGTGGCGCCTGTCTTAAGTGTTAGTGTGTAATTATTGCATATGCATATAGGTGGAGAAAGGAGGTTTAGTAATTATGTGTACAGTTATTTTGTCTTTTAATAATAAAAACACATGAGCCCTTGAAGAAGATTTGTTTTATTAAGTAATAAGTAATTTTAATAAGCTTCTTCAAGAAGGACAGTTAATGTTAATTAGTTAATGATAATTAATGAGCTTTCTTGGGAGGTTAAATAAGTGAAATAACTCATGAGCCTCAGACATAAGAGGACATTGTGTAGTTAAAATGCATAAACTCCCAAAGAGAGACATAGTGTTTTTAAGAATGGAGAGATATTATTAGAGTGGAAACTAGATGTTTTATGGATGAAGTATAGTGTGAAATTGTGGTTTAGTGCTTAAATGTGGACAACATTAATTGTAGATGAGGTGTTGTTCGGTAGAGGTATATAATTAAATATTATTGTAATTATTATGTGTTATAAGAGCTTATGAATTCCTGTCTTTCTTATTCTGTGTGTGTGTGAGAAAAGAGATGGTATAATCTATATGATTATTGCTGCCACTGGATGTGGTTTGGTTTTAAGATAAAGTATGTTTGAAGTTGAGTTTTTGACACCACATTGGAAAAGAGGTTTAAAGGATGAGGAGCAGATAGCAAAAGTTAAGATAGCAGAAGAATAGAATGTATGTAATTGAGACTTGTAGTTCAAGGAGTAAAATTAATTGTAAAAGAGTTTAAGATGACCTAATTAAGCAGGAGTTAATTTAAGAAAAAACTAAAGAAGGTGTGTAACTGCAATGCTTAGCTGTTGTGAATGCAAATGCTCGAGTGTGTAAAAGTTTATCGAAGTGAAGGAAAAAAACCTGAGAAAAGTTGTGAATTAATAGAGTGCTGTTTAGTAAAAGACTTTATAAACTTTGCCCTGTCTTCTGATTCCTGTGTGTTCATATGAGACGACTACAAAGTGGGTTTCTGTGAGCAGAGGAGAAGGAGGGGTGATTCTCCCCTTGTGTGTGCTGATGCAAAGTGGCGGTGCAGTTGTACAATAAGGACTGAAGTGTGATGACATCATTCATCTAAATCAGGCCAGTGTTCCTGTTTATTATCACAAACTCTGCTATCCAATACCTGCATTCTAAGTGTATTTTATGATTATTATTCATCTATTTGTGTATACAAGAGTATATGTATTTGTTTATACCAAATGATTAGAGAGCAGAGGCTTGGCAACAGACTGATCGTTCATAGGAATATACTAAACTTTGATTGCTAATGTGAGTTTTACTGTCTGTGCATGATTTCTGATCTGAGCTGTGTTGGGGTTTGATATTGAGACTATTTGTTGGTTTAAGGTGAAAAGGTGATTGTTTGTTGCAAATAGGAATATATTTGATGATAGTTGGTCCCTTGTGGGAGTGTGTGAGTTTGAGTTTCATAAGGGATAGGACTTTCTTTTATTTGGGGGATTAATTGAGTGAGCTTTTGCTTACAATTTGATAAATTCTTTAAGTGTTTGGTTATTATAATAGGAGATACTTAGTGTTGTGGATGGTTGTCACCTTTGGAGTTGGCAAATTCATTTTGGGTTTTATTGACTGTGTCAAATCAGTTGCTTATGAAATAAAGGAGTGGTAATTGAAATAGTTTTAAGTAGTTATAGTGATTAGTCTTATTTTTGCAATAAGGGTACATAAGGAAGTCATTACAATGTCGGAGAAGGACGCTAAAATTGCGAAGGTTATTACTCCTGTTGATGTGATACAGAAGAATAACTCTTTAGTTAAAGGCATCCCAAAGATGATGGAGAAGTGGAATAAGCGTTGGCCTGAGATTAACCAACCTTGGCCATTGGAGGGAACGTTTAATCCAGATGTAATTAATACAATGCAGGTGCTTGTGTCTACATATAAAGCTGATCAAAAGAAGGGTAAAAAAGGCGAAAAACGTAAAGAAAAAAGACAAGAGGAGCTTGGCATTCTCCAGTTGTTTGAGAAGGAAGGGCAGAAGCGGATGAGAGCTGCAAAAGAGAAGAGAGACAGAGGTGCAGAAGAAATAGAAAAAAGCACAAAAGAAATAGAAAAACGAATGGCGGAAATCAATGTGCCTTTTTCACATGTGGACTCAGTAAAGAAGCCCCCTCCCTATCAGACGAAAGTGAAATTTGAGGAGGTTTATCCCCAGCTCCCAGTGATCAGTCAGGAGGGCAATTATCAAATCAGAAATGAGGATGATCGAATAATAGAAATGGGACAAGCGGAAACAACCATAAAGATGTACCCAAGTTCTAAAAGTAAGAAGAAGATGACATCTTTGAAAACTGAGGGTGAGCTGAGGACCAGGAGGATGGAATTTGAAGATGATGAAGATCGAAGTGATCTGGAGGAGGTCATGGGAGGATATGACCCTGCAGTCAGGAAGATATTGGCTAAAGCGGAAAAGAGAGGAGATAAAACAAGGAGGAGAGAAGACTCAGGAGATGAAAGCTCTAAGGAGAGTGAAAATAGTGATTCAGATGGTCCTATGTATTCAAGAGGGTTTTTTCCTGCAACATCCAGCACCAGAATTGAGGACAAACAGAAGGCTTTAAGACAGGTGGGGAAAAGTATAGATCAATGTCTTTCATGCCTGGAGGAATCCACTAATCCGGAAGGCCGGAAAGAGCTGGAGGAGCAATTAAGGGAATTGCAGATACAGAAGAAAGAGTTGCAGAAAGAAGACTCCAAACAAGTGGACAGAAAGTATGTGTTGCGTTCAAGAAAAGGGAAGTCACTGGAGAAGATGTGTCCAGTGGTCATCCGAGGACAGAGTTTGGAGTACAAGCCTTGGCAGAATACAGATATGTCAGATATACTTGAGAAGTTGCCTACTCTTCAGGATGGAGCACATCCTTGGATTTCAAAGCTGGAAGAGATTATGGTGGGGACACAATCGGCTATAGGAGATATTAAGAGACTTTTAGCTAATCTCCTTGGGGTTCCAGCCATGGAGGAGCTTCTACAGAAAGCAGGGCTTAATCGATATGTGGGGACTGCTGTGAATGACCCGGAGTTGTTTTCTGCGAATAGAGGTCGAGTGTGGAGAGCGCTAAGAGATACGTTTCCGACAAATGTGCATCCAGATAATATTCTCATTGAGCCATTGGGCAGGGAAGAAAACCCGAGGGCATATGTCTCGAGAGCCCATCAAGTGTGGAGAAATGTCACAGGAAATGACCCGGACTTGAATCGAATGGAGCAATCAATTTTGAGAGCTAAAATACAGAAGGGGCTGCCTTTGCCGGTGAGGAGTAAGCTAGCAGAGGTGGTTGGTCTTGGAAGCATGGAAAAGGGTGTCTATGCAGATCATATAGCCCACCAGGTGGAGCTATATAGGAAGAAGGAGTATGATCAAAAAGAGCAGGACCAAGAAACCCTTAGAAAACTTAACCAAATACAATTGGTGGATAATAAGAAGAAGGAGAAGAAGCAGGCTGTGGTTATACAGAGTCAGTCTCAGCAAAATCCACCTTTGCCACAAGTACAGCCGAGCCAGGCTCAGCCTCAACCATCTCAGTCATCATCAGTGGTTCCAGTTGTTTCTTACCCACAGCCATCGTTTGGTCAAGTGCAGACCTGGAGAGGAAGAGGTCGTGGAAACCTAGGAAGAGGAGGAAGATTTAATCCATATTTCCAACAGTCTTCGGAAGTGTGTTTTAATTGTGGACAGTTTGGTCATTTTGCCAGGGAGTGCAACAGGCCAGGAGGAAATTTCAGAGGAGGAATTCTCAGAGGAAGAAATTTCCGAAGAGGAGGATTTAGGGGCCAACCGAGGTCTTTTGAGGGACCTGTGAACCCTTACAGGGGCCCGGAGCAAGGATTTTAGAGGTGCCCAGAGGACCCAAAAGGGGGGTGTCAGCTGGTAGCATCAGGGTCGGAGAAAGATCCGACAATAGAGGTGAAAGTAAATAATAGACCTTTGGAAATGATGGCAGATAGTGGAGCGGCTTTCACCTGTATTCGACCTGAAGATGCTATACATCTCCCTATGTCCAATCAATGGATTAGGACAATTGGGTTTGAGGGAATAAAACAGCTGATACCTCTTACAAAACCGATTGAGCTTTGTTATAAAAATCTGAAGACTACAATACCTATATTGGTATCAGAACATACACCTATTGCACTTTTGGGAAGAGATGCTTTGTGTAGATTGAACTGTACGATAAAGTGTACACCTGACGGCTGTCTGGTGGAGGTGCCAAATGATGTGGTGCACCAATTGTTGATGTCAGTGGAGACTGAGGTCTCTTCAGTATTCTGGATTGGAAATCTTGGTGCAGAATTTTTGGAGCCCGCCAAGTTGTGGGAGAAGTTTATTGTAGCAAACATGCCTGATGCGAAGCTCCCGGAGTATCCATATCACTGTACGCTTAAGTATTTCAAGGATGCTGCCCAATCGAATTCAGAGGAATGGTTGAAACGTCAACCGAAGCAAGTTCAACTTCGTTCGTGCTGCATAGTTTTGGGACCACAAGGGGCAGCTATGAAGATAGATAGAGATGATTATTTGTCCGAGGAGTTTGATATTGAAAAGAGTGTCCCACATGTGACTTTGTTGGTGTCTGAAGATTATGAGCAGAAGCATATAGGAGAAATGATGGTGCAAGCAGAGGAAGCTGTTTTTCTACCGATGAAGGAGAATCTTGCAATTTGGAGAAGTGAGGACCAGCGTTTTATTAAGATTATGATTTCTGCTCAAGGGCAGGGACAGCCACAAACTGTGCGAATGACGCATGAGTCCATTTGCAGTGCTAAGATGGATGGAAACTCTATGAGAGAAGAGATGTTGCAACAAGTTCCAGGATGTTTATGGTCTCAGCATAGTACTGATATTGGACTGGTGAAGTCAGCTCAACCAGTGAAAGTTGAACTACGACCAGGAGTCAAACTTCCTTGGAAGAACCAATATCCATTAAAAGAAGAGGCAATTAGGGGGATTGGACCACAAATAGAAGGACTTTTGAAAGCAGATGTTTTGAAGATAACACAAAATCCTCAGAGTAATACGCCTTTGTTGCCTGTGAAGAAGCCAGACGATTCTTATCGCTTGGTACATGATTTAAGAGCAGTGAATGAAGTAGTGGCAGATTTTCCAGCAGAAGTGCCGGATCCGCATACTCTGTTAGCCCAAATGCCTCCAGATGCGACACATTTTACAGTGATAGATTTATGTGGTGCGTTTTTTAGTGTTCCACTTGGTATAGAAAGTAGGGGTTTATTTGGATTCACATACAGAGGTCAGTTCTATGAGTATAAGAGGTTGCCGCAAGGATTTAAACATAGTCCTCATATATTCAATAAAGTGTTAAAGGATGATTTGGCAGGAATAGATCAGATGCTAGAAAGCACGGTTATTCAGTATGTGGATGATATTATTATTTGTTCATTAGATGAGCAAACATGTCACAAGGACTCAGTTAGGTTGTTACAGATACTGGCAGAGAAGGGGCATAAGGTCTCTCTGAAAAAGCTGCAGTATTGTCAGGAGAGAGTGGTTTATTTGGGACAAACAATAACGCAGGGACATAGAAGTATTGCTGATAGTCAGTTGGAAGCTATTCGCAAGGCTCCAAAGCCTAGAACGGTCAGAGAAATGATGACATTTCTGGGTATTGCTGGCTATTCTTCAGCATGGGTAGAGGATTATGCTAGTTTAACGGGACCTTTGAGAGCTATGATTAAAGATACAGGGAATGCGCAATTGCATTGTAATCTTTCGTGGACACAGGATGGCCTTTTGGCTTTTGAGACGATCAAAGGGAGGTTACAGGAGGTTCCAGCGCTAGCGCTTCCAGACTATTCTAGGAATTTTCTGTTGTATGTGTCTACTTCTATTGGGGGTAAATATGCATGTGCAGTTCTTTGTCAGCCAACAGGAACAGGAACAAGCCCTCAACCTGTTTCTTATTATTCTACTGCGTATTCAGAAGTAGAATTGGGGTTACCCCTGTGCTATAGAGCAATGGTGGGAGTTTCTTTGATGTATGATAAAGCATCATCTGTTACGATGGGATATCCAGTGACAATTCTTACCCATCATAGCCTTAGAAATCTTTTGAATTATGGCAAGTATACATTGACTATGCCTAGGCTTAGGGACTATCATAGACTCTTAGAGCAGGAAGATGTCACTGTAGTGAGGTGTGTTACGGTGAACCCAGCTGAGACTTTGCCAACTCCTGAGGATGGTGAACCACATGATTGTGTTAAGGAAGCAGAGAGGTATATGAAACTTAGGTCAGATTTGCAAGCTCTCCCACTGCATGAAGCAGATGTAGAATATTGGACTGATGGTTCTTGTTATCGTGTGGGAGATAAGTTGAGTGCTGGTTATGCAGTAGTGAAAGCCCAAGGAGCTGGATTTGTTATTGAGAAGGCTGAAATAATACTGCAGCCTGCATCTGCGCAGCTTGCTGAACTTGTGGGGCTAACTGAAGCATGTTTGTTGGCGGAAGGTAAGCGAGTGACAATATATACTGATTCCGCCTATGCGCACAATGTGTGTCATTTGTTTGGATCAGTGTGGAAGAACAGAGGGTTTAAGAAAACTGATGGTTCCCCAATACAGCATCATGCTCAAATAATGAAACTGTTGTATGCTATGATGAAGCCCAAGGAAATAGCAATAGCTAAATGTGCAGCACATAAAAAGGATATGTCAAGGGTCACACAAGGAAATAAAGCAGCTGATGAAGCTGCAAAGGCAGTTACAGGAGCAGACAAAGTGGGTGAAGTGTTTCTGGTTACGCATGAAGTGAATTTGGAAGAGAAAATTACACTTAAGGATGTGATTTTACTTCAGGAAGCTGTTCCTGATGTGGATAAACAGTTGTGGCTAGACCGAGGTGCCACCAAGGATTCTACAGGTCTTTGGAGAAATCATGAGGGATTGATAGTAGCACCTCCAGACCTGTTAGGTCTAATGATTCAGGAAGCACATGGGTTGGCTCATGTTGCAAGAGGGGAAGTTAAACGTAAGATTACAAAGGAGTATGGTTTTTGGGCACCATGTCTGCTTGAGCAGATTGATTATGTTATAGGTAGATGTACTATCTGTCTGAAAAATAATGTTCGAAGGGGAGTGATGGTTCCTCCTGGTTATATTCCAACACCGAGAGGTCCTATGCGTGAGTTGGTTGTGGACTTTGTGGATATGATAAAGCCAGTTGAAGGAAAGAGGTATATGTTGGTTGTTGTGGATAGATTTTCACGATGGCCTGAGGCTTGTCCAACCAAGCGAAAGGATGCCCAGTCTGTTGCTAAGTTTTTGTGTAGAGAGGTCATAAGCAGGTGGGGACTTCCAGATCGGATATCCTCAGATAATGGGAAAGAGTTTGTGGATAAAACAGTGAAATTGATTTTGCAAAAATTGGGAATTAAACAGCGTCTTGGTGCGGTCTATCATCCGCAGAGTCAAGGGATTTGTGAAAAGATGAATGGTGTTTTGAAAAATCGCATTGTGAAAATTTGCCAGCATACGGGGTTGAATTGGATAGCAGCGCTTCCATTGGCGTTAATGGTGTGTCGCTCGAGTGAGCTGCGTGAGTTACATATGACACCTCATGAATTGATTACAGGTAGATTGATGCCGATGCCTTGTTTGCGTACAAGTGGAAAGGGTCCAAGCTTAGCCCTTTTAGAGGATGAAATGAGAGCATATGTTGCGTATATGGCTAATCTGCATAAAAGAATATCCGCGTACGTTTCTGACAGGCAAAAGAAAGAGGAGGTGCAGGAGAGACTGGACGAACAAAGGAAGTGTTCAGTGCAACCTGGGGACAAGGTGTTTGTGAAGGTATTTAGAAGAAAGTGGTATAACGAACGTCGTGAAGGACCATTTGAAGTTGTTCGCAGTACAGGAACTGCGGTTCAGGTTAAGGGGTCTCCAACGTGGTACCATTTGTCGCATTGTGTTAAAGCGCCAAGTGAGGAGGTACTAGATTCACAGAGTCAGGAAGTTGAAGGTTCAAGAAAGTTAGAAGGGAATGTTGTGGAAGATAATGTGGAAGATAATGTGGAAGATGTTGATGGGAGTGTGCATGTGTCTGATGATGTCAGAGATGACTCTGCAGTTAGTGAGCAGGAAAGGAGATTTGGAGACATTGATTTTCAACATGTCCCAGGAACAGCAGAGCTTGTTCCTGAGGAGTGTGAAGCGCCAGAGGTTACAAAGGGAAGTGATTCTGATGCAGGAGAATGCAGAGACACAGGTAGACAAAGGAGTCCAAGACCAGCTAGGAAAAGGGTTAGACCAAAGCGTTATGACGACTAGAGTGGTAGGAACTTCAGGGAAGTGTAATCTTTCAGCACTGAATGATTCTGAAAGTATGAGTGTGTTATGTTTAACTACGGTAGCGCCTCAGATGGTGACAATGGTGTCAACTCTTAAGAAGAAGGTAGTTAGAGCCAAGTTAGGGGGAGCAGTTTATCTTCCCTGTAAATGCTCGAGGTTTAATGTTGGTGGTAATAATTCGCCTGTGTGGAGCGATAGTCGTGGTAAAGAAGTGTTGCTAACAGGACCTGAGGTTGATACTGTGCCTCTTGATCAGAGGAAATATATTTTGCTGAATGATGTAAGGTGGTTGACAGTCAGTGATGATTGTACACTTTTTGTGAGAAATATTACTAGAGAAGACCTAGGGGAGTATACATGTACTTATTATGAGCCGGAGTTTAAATTCATTCCTTTGGTAAATAGTTGGAGAGGAGGTTATATAACTCGTAAAGTGGTGGTTATGATAGTAGATTTGAGTCCTGTGGAGATGTTTACGGTTGCTAAGAGAATTGAGGAGCAAGCCACTACAGCGACTACTCTAGGGGTAAATAGAACACGGATGAGGAGTATTACTTTAGTTCCGGAAACAACTAAGAGTGTTAATACATCAGTGGAGATTACTACTGTAGCTTCGACTTTGAAGGGAATGGAAGCTACTACAGTGATGGTGAAAGCATCTACTTTTGTCACTTCTGGAAATACTACAAGTAAGGTTGATATAAGGGCAACCTTTGTTAATAATTCGGTGACGACGGTGTTGCCTAAGACTTTTGTAAGAGTGACTCAAACACCTGACATGACAACTTTGAACTTTAAGGAAGTGGAGAATATAACTCAGAAGCCTATGTTGAAGCTAAAGCTTAGTGTAAATAGTAGTAGTAAGATGTCTGAATCTGGAAAGCAGATGGAGGAAGAGAAGGGTGTAGATTCATCTGTGACAACTCAGAGGACTGTTTTAGATGTTAAAGATCAGTTCTTAGATTTTGACTGGACATCAGAAGAAATGGCTGACCAGTACCGTTCATTACAGAAGAGAGAAACTAAGTGGAAGGCATTTGGATTCGATTCTTCAGTGTTACAAATCTCAGACCCATGGGCAAGTAGGAATTTGTGGTTTCAGCAATTAACTCATTCAGTAAGATCAGTTAGACGACTGAATGGTCCATGTATAGTGAAAGTTCCAACGCCTGGGACATGGCCTTCAATTTTGGAAACGGAACCAGAGCCGTTGCTTTCTATATGTCAATACTATGTGCTGTCATGGTTATTATTTCAGCAGCAATCAGGAGGAGATAGATTGATGGCTTTGTCAGTGCATTTGTTTAGACCTAAGAATAATTGTTCTTGGTTGAGAGATTTGCCATATGTGAATTTACTTGATCAACATGAGAATGTGTTGACAGCGGTTCCTGATGAAATAGAGGTAAGATCTGTTGGAGCTAAAGATTGTTTTTGTTCAAATGAAACTAGTAAAGGAACTAAAATGTTTATGGGAATATCAGATTGTGACAATTATATAATGGACTTGGGTGAGCGTAAGCAGAAGGCTAAGAGTGATTTATTTAAGGTGACTTTTTATATGCCACACCTCAAAAGGAGTAGGACTTTGATGGTGCGGAATCAGATTTTGCCTGGAAATGTGACTATAGGAAATTTTAAAGATATTTGGTGGGTTTGTGGTGATAAAGCTTATATATTTCTGCCATATGGATGGATAGGATGTTGTTACATGGCAACACTGAAGCTGCCATATGAGGTTTTTACTGTTCAGAGAGGTGAAAGACCGGATGAGAGCCGATCTGAGGCTGTTTCTGGAAGTAGAAAGAAAAGGGACATGGCACAATTTCATAATCTAGAGGCCTACCATTGGAGAATAAGTATAGGAGAAAAGTGGGGTATAGGCTTATTTCCATGGTATGGTGTGACATTTTTAGCAGATCACATTGATAATATTACCTACACCCTACAGGGTTTTGCGAATGAAACTGTGAGAGGATTTGAATACTTATCAAATACTCAGAAAAGTCACAGATTGACGTTATTGAAACATGATATGGCTCTTGATTACATTTTGGCCAAACAGGGTGGCCTATGTGTAGCTTTGAACTTGACAGGAGATGCCTGTTATACTTTGATTCCTGATAGTTCAGATAATATGACTAGTGTTATAGATGCATTGAAGAATATAAGGGATGCGTTTGGAGCGTCAGAAGGAGCTGGATGGTCTGCGAATGCTTGGTTGCAGCAGAAATTAGGGCCATTGGGAGCAGTGTTAGTTCAGATTTTGGTAGCGGTTCTTCTGTCATTATGTGTGATGTTTTGTTTTTGTACGTTATTATTGACCTTTGCGAAGGCTATGATAATGAGATGGGTAGGTGTTGTGATGCCTGGTGATAGGATGCAGATGCCTTTATTACAAGGGATTGACATGGATGATGACGGAGAAGTAGTAATGGAAGGTGAACTGATGGAGACATATCCATTTTGAATATGTAATCTCATTATGGTCTTCTTGTGTGGATGTGGTCCCAGCATTTGTTTTAGTTATTTTGTTTACTAGTTTTGCTGTTTGAGTGATGTGATTAGGGGGAATATGATAGTATGATAGTATAAGTTTTACATTTATGTATGATGTTTTAATTTTGCATCTGATGTTTTTGCAAAAGATACTGGTTTGTTTGTTTTTTTCTTTCCTTTTAGTATGAAAGGGGGGAGACCACTTTTTGGGTGATTGATTAGTCGAGGACCCTGATGTGCTGAAGGGGTTCATACAGCTCACATGAGGACAATAAGAATGGACTGAAGGACTCTGAACAAGGACTCTGTGATGAATGTCAAGATTCAATACATCATCAAGACTGCATGGAGTCACATGGAGAGTCAATGCTGCTGAGGAGCTGCAGTGTGATACATTCTTATGTCTTTCTTATGTTATACTATGCAAATAGATGTGTGCTGTTATAATTGTAGTATGTAATTATGAGTACTTAATGTGATATTATGTTGTTTTTGGGGGTATTAGTCTTTAATGGAAAAATGTTCAGTTATGAGGTAGGTACATTGGGGACCTCAGAGTTTTTTGTTTGTTTCTCGATGGATTAGGGACAGATTGATTAATAGGCAGGGACAGGTCCTTATTGACGGTCCGATGGGTTGACCAGCCGGAATTGGGACATTATTGATTTTCTTTTCTGAGGTTTTCGAATGTATTTGCTAAAATCATAATCTTATCAAATATAATAGTTCCACTTTTAGTTTGGGGTACAATTGGACGTGATCCTTTCAAATAGAATGGTTCCTCTTTTAGATTCTGGGGGAAAATTGGACTGGAATACAATATGTGGCCGCCTGGGGCAGAGGGGTCGCGAGTGAGTTTTTTCCTATCTTGATTGATTGATTGATTGATTGATTGATTGATGGTCATTTTAGAAAGACAATACTGCCTGATAGGTTTTTTCACTCCCGCATTCCATAAAAGTCGCTAAATGCTGCTTTTAGGTTGGAGATATATATATATATATAAGTGGAACAGGTATTATGTTATGTTTATATCCATTATTTACTATGTTATTCTTTGGATTATTGAGACTAATTAGTCTCAAAGGGGGGAATATGATGTATCTGGAAGTTTTATATGAAATATTGTATTCAGTAACCTCTGTTAGAACATATTAAGTTAGTGAGTGAGATCCATTTCTCTTCAACTGGTAGTTCTGTTGAAGATATTTTGCTAAGGGCCAGTATGTCCCCTTGGGGCATTCTCACATCTGGGTTGCATTATTTGTGAGGCCTTGCTGGCGCCATGGGTAATGATGAAGACTGTGTCTCATCTATAGGAGATGGTTGATTAATGTATACAATCCTGGTGCCTGGTGACCCCTGAGGAGATCAGATTTCTGTTGGGGTCGCATGGGGCAGTAGGCAATCTAGAGCTAATGTTTTTGGTAGACAAGAGGCCACAGCACTCTTTCTTTGTGTTTGAATGCTATTGAAAACAGATGTGCTGTATGTAAATTACTGGGGTATTTAAACCTAAGGTTGGCGTAAGGAAGGCAGAGAGCAGCAGATCCGAACACAAGCTCTCTCCGGACAAAGCCAGGCTGTCCGAGCGACACTGCTATTATTCTGTAATAAACTTCTTAATTACAAATAAGCTGTGTCAACGGAGTCGTCATTTCCTCATCAAACACCTCATCGCTAAAGCAAGACAAAAGACACTTCAAGTTAAAAACACTAAGTATGACTGGTCCTGTTTTATGTGTAATAATGATTTTGTCACACATCCCCATAACACTGTCCGTATAAATGTGTATATGTATGTGCACTCACGTATATGAGCTCCTTACATAATGTAATTGTTAGTGTAAATGTTATTGTGACATAATATAATGTAATTGTTGCTTAAGAGAAGCTTTTTTGTATCATACATTACACGGGCGGGAGAACGGAGGAGAAGAGAGGGGGGAGGGGCGGGGCAATATGTGAGGGGGCGTGTATGTGTTTCCATGGGACATGACGGCGCGTTTATGATTGGCTCAGCTGCGCCTTCGCTCTAAGCCAATAGGAGAGAGGCCAGTTTGCCTATATCATACAGCTTCGAGCGCTCTCCCAGTTTACTTCAGTTCTGTTCCACGAACACATCTGATCATCAAAATGAGTGGCCGAGGGACAATATTAAGATTGTAATCTATTTTGTTACACTCAGCAAAAATTTAGAGTATTAAAAAAAATATATATATATATAATATATGAATAAATAAATAATAATTATTATAATAGAATACATAAATAAATAAATAAACATCTATAAAAAAAAAATAATAATAAAAAAAAAAAACAAGATCTGAGGACACTCTTTCTGTATTTGTTTTATTCTTGGAATTGTAATAAATACTTTGAACTGATGTAATTATCTTGATAATGTATTGATCTGCATATATTTGTAATGTGATTTAATTTTGTCAAATAAAGCTATTTAAAAAAGGAAGAACGGTGGTAAGACTAGGGCTAAGGCCAAGACTCGTTCATCCCGTGCCGGCCTTCAGTTCCCCGTGGGCTGTGTTCACAGACTGCTACGTAAGGGCAATTACGCCGAGCGTGTGGGAGCTGGAGCTCCTGTCTACTTGGCTGCCGTGCTGGAGTATCTGACCGCTGAGATTCTCGAGTTGGCTGGTAACGCCGCCAGAGATAACAAGAAGTATCGTATCATCCCTCGTCATCTGCAGTTGGCCGTGCGTAACGACGAGGAGTTGAACAGACTGCTTGGAGGTGTAACCATCGCTCAGGGCGGTGTGCTGCCTAACATCCAGTCTGTTCTGTTGCCCAAGAAGACAGAGAAAGCAGCCAAGGCCAAGTAAAGTCGCTCTCGTGTTCTAACCAAAAGGCTCTTTTAAGAGCCACCCATTTCCACAGAAAAAGTGCCGGCACGGGACCTGAGGTGGGGAGGCACTGGGTTCGACTGAGATACGTTGGTGAAAGCGATGCTCCTAACCGCACGGAGGTGGGAGCTCAGCTACTACTTAGCGACTGGATTAATGCTGCAGATGTTTATTCTTTCATTGCATCTCCAAACCGCAGAGACTTCGAAATATGTTTCCATCAATTACAGACTCTACAACGTTTCACGCAGATCTTTAACAGCGCCACTGGCACGGGTTTCTGGAAGAACTGGGAACTGATTTCTTCTGTCCCTAATGATATTAAATTCATAGTTGTTAAATTCTGGACTGGACGTGTTGCTGATGGCGATGTGGAACAATATATAAAGAGGTTTGGAGAAATCTTACAAGTTTACAAGCCCGTTGATCAATTTGGAATATGGTATGGCGTTCGCAAATTCAAAATTAGGATAAAAAAAACTCCTGATGGCAACACAATGACTCTTCCAAATACCATCTCAATGGGGCCTTACAATGGCAGCATAACTTACCCGGGGCAAAGCAAGAGTTGCTACATCTGCTCCTCAACATTACATCATGTTAAAGACTGTGACATACTTAAGTGCTGGAAGTGCGGACAGCATGGTCATAAAGGAAAAGACTGCAAAAGCACGGAAATCTGTAATCTATGCAACAAAGAAGGTCACACTTTCTTCAATTGCCCTTACTCCTACAGTAACAAAATTAAAGGTTCTCAAAGCCAACAAAATCAATCTGTGCAAGTGATCAACCCTCCGTCTTCTCTAGAAACAACTCCGCTACAGGAAGTCTGCACACAGGAGCCTTTAACAACTACAATTGAAACCAACAATGAAGATAAGAAGCAACAAGAAAAGAACATCGAACCCGAGGGAAACAAAACATCGGACTCCGACACTTCTAGCTCATCGACCAGCTCTGATGAAACAGACTCTTCCTCCTCCACCACCACAGCAAGTGATGAACTCACGAGCCCTCCTGCTCCAACCAAGAAGACTTCGATTAAACCTTCGACTTTAAAGCCTCTATCTAATGATAATGTTCAAGGTAATATAGATAACTCAACAGAAAATGTTGTACAAAGCTCCACTCTTTCACCTAAATTAATAAAAAATAAAAGACGTAAAAGAAATTCTCCCCCTGACAGTAATTTAGGTAAAAGGACAAAAGAAAACACATGATTAACAAATAATAAAAAAAAAAAAAAAAAAAAGGTCCTTTACCCTATAATAAATATATGGATTTTGGTTGTTAGAATGTCACTTAACATAATTTCAATTAATGTAAGAGGGATTCAATCGGAAAAAAATCAAATACAAAAATTTAATCAGTTAAAGCTTAAACGTTGTGACATAATATGTGCACAGGAATTAAGACTAGTTAGCTTAAACGACATGAATAAAGTACAAAAATTATGGTCACCGAGTAAATGTTTCCTGTCCATTGGAGAGAATAAAGCTGATGGAGTGGGAATATTTTTTAAACAACCTGTTGAAATTATTAAAGTTAGACAAATAATTCCAGGTAGAATTCTTTTAGTTGACTGTTTTTTTCAAAATCAAAAAATCAGAGTAATTAACATATACACGCCGTCAGATCGCGCCGGTAAAATAAGAATTTTTCACAAAATGTCAGAATTATTAAATATTGGGTTTCCCGTAATCTTATGTGGGGACTTCAATACAATTACTGATTTAAAAGATAGAATTCCGTTTAAGGATACTCCAATAAGTAGGGAGGGAAATCTATTAAAAAAGATCTGTGAATCATCTGAACTAAACGATGTCTTTAAACAATTACATCCAAATCGAATGGGTTTCACACGTTTTGATAAGATAGTTAACACACGAATTGATAGAATATACACATCAAAAAATATACAAATTATTAACTATACAACAGAATATTTAGTAGACTCTGACCATTTAGCAGTGAACGTTAAAATAAATGTAGGGAAATACGAGAATAAAGGATATTGGAAATTAAATACATCATGCCTAAAAAACCCAAATTTAATAATAGAAGTGAAGGAAGAAATTAATCGAATTAAGCAATTAAATGTTTTAACTAAGTCAAATATAGAACTATGGAGTGTTTTAAAAAGTCAAATAAGAACCTTTTTTAAGCGTAAATGTAAAGAATTTAACTTTCGCAGAAACGAATATTATAAGCAGTTAACCCTTGACTACGTAAGTTTGCAAACTATATCAAATCGAAATTATGAAGAAGAAAATAAATTAAAAGAGGTAAAATTGGAAATCGCAAAAATAAATAATGACATTTTTCTAAGTACTCAAATACAAGCTGGTTTTGACTCCAGCTACATGGGAAATGTAAATACTGTAATAAAACACTTCAAAGAAAGAAAAGAAAAGAAATATATAACGGGTATTCGAAATAAAGATGGCAAAATTATAAAAACCAATAATGAAATACGTAATTTAATACAGGAAAAATGTGAAACGGCATATAAAAAAGAACATATTGATGAAGCTCAAATTATAAAATTCTTGAAACTTTTTCCTAAAAATAATATAGAAAATTTAGAACACTTAGAAAAACCATTTACAAAGGAAGAAATAGAATCAGCCATAAGACAACTAAACAAAGAGAAAACTCCAGGGTCAGATGGCCTCCCTGCTGAATTCTATCAAATATTTTGTAATGACTTGATAGATCTTTTGGAGAAAGTATATAATGAAGGTTTGCAATCAAGAAAAATGCATGATTCCTTTTATCATACCATAATAAATTTAATATTCAAAAAGGGTGATCAATATAATTTAGATAATTGGAGACAAATCAGTGTAACTAATGTAGATTATAAAATATTAGCAAAAATTTTAATTAATAGAATGAACGAATTTTTAAATAAAATTGTAGAACAAGAACAAACGTGCGCTATAAAAGGGCGATTCATGTGGGATAACCTAAGCATTATAAGAGATATACTAACAAATGAAAAAAATAAAGATTATTTCATAGTAGCATTAGATAAAAAAAAAGCTTTTGACTACGTCTCAAGAGAATATCTCTGGCATGTATTAGAAAACTATGGCTTTCCAGAAAATTTCATCCAAATGATAAAGCTGCTTTATGCAAAGTCGGAAGTACAAATAAATGTTAACGGTGTTTTAACACATAATTTTAGCTGTCATAGAGGAGTAAAACAAGGTTGTCCCCTGAGTTCTGCCCTATACATTTTGGCAATTAGTCCACTTTTAAAATTAATTAAAAATAATAAAAAAATCAAAGGTATTCAACTAGATCCCAATAACTTAGTTAAAATTTCAGCATATGCAGATGATATCACCGTAATAATAAAAGATCAACAAGAGCTTGATATTTTAAAAGAACATTTTAAAACATACGAGTTAGTTTCGGGAGCCAGACTAAATCAAAACAAAACCGAAGGAGTTTGGATAGGAGATGATGACAATCAACCCCATATCAATCTAAATCTGAAAGATAAAATAAAAATTTTAGGTATATATATAACTAATAGTAAAACTAGAGAACTAAATTGGGAGAAAAAGGAACAATTAATAAAAGAGGAACTAGAAAAATATAAAGCTACCAATTATATGACACGGATTCAAATTATAAAAACTTTTATCTTGTCTAAATTATTATTTCTAGCTACAGTTATACCGCCCGATGATAAATATATTACAAGATTAAACAAGCAATGTATAAAATATATATTGGGAACTAATAGAGAGGTAACAAAAAGGGCACTATTATACAAACCAAAAAAACATGGGGGCTTGGGAGCTGTTGATATGGGTAATAAATTAAAAATAGCTTTCTGTAAAAATGTAACACAAGCCATGAATAGAGGTGCAATTTGGGTTGGAAAAAAAGAATATTGGTCAAAACTAAAAGGTAAAAAGAGATTAAATATACCATACTACCAACTCCTTTATGGAGATTTTATGTTTAAACATGATCATTTAAATATAGACTGGCTAAATCAAACCAATAAAGATATTTATAATATAATTAATAATCATTACTATGGTGAAAAGATACAATACAGTCAACTAACCGAAGAGGAATCGACAAAAGTAAGAAAAAATATCTCCTCTAAAAACATCTCTGAAAACATACGTGATACAATATGGTTAATAACGGTTGGAAGACTCCCAGTAAGAGTTATCGTTAAATGGAGTTGCTTTGTAACAACAAAATTATGCCCGATACAGGGCTGTTTACAAGATGAAACCATCGAGCATCTACTAATAAATTGCAGTAGATCAATTGATATTTGGAACAAAATTAAAACTTTAAACTTAGATTTCGAAATAAATAAAAAAACAATTATGTTTGGAATCTTCGAAAATACTTCTCAAAGAATAAATGACCTTTATTGGTTAGTTGTCTGTATTGTTAATACAAAAATCTGGAAAACTAGGTGTAAAATGATTATCGAGCAATGCAATATACCCCCAGATATTGTTTTTAAACAAATTGTATGCCATCTTAGAAGACTAAAAAATGAAGACTTGCGCACAAAAAAAACTCTACTTCCTTGGTCAATATTAAGATTGTAATTTATTATTATTATTATTATTTTTTTCACTTAAAAAAAAATAGAGTATAAAAAGGGAAAAGAAAAAGAACAAGCTCTGAATATATATATTTTTTCTGTATTATTCTATTCTGGATTTGTAATAAACATTTTGAACTGATGTAATTATTTTGATGATGTATTGATCTGTATATATTTGTAATGTGATTGAATTTTGTTAAATAAAGCTATAGTCCGGCCTATTTTTGTGCATTTTCCGCCTGAAAGACATACCTAGTTTCTAAGGCTTCTCATTCAGAAAGTTTATAAGATAACACAAAAATTATACTTCAGTGTTATAGAAAACCCTTTAAAGTATCAGAAAAACACAGCCAAATGCCATGATGTTATGTTACAATGATCAAATGATGACAAAAACACCCCAAAATGTAGGCGCTTTTTACATTTTTTTTTAAAGCCAAAGTTTCAGTGAGTATAAGTAGGACTGCAGGTCTGCAGACCATCTACAGAACATATATAGAGTTGTAGTCAAAAGGGTTTTCTGTCACAGGCCCAAATTTTAGACCTCTAACTCATTCTGATTTTGAGTTATTGCACCTGGAGTGGCATCACACTTTACTGCTCTCCAAAGCTTTCCATAGCTTTCTAACTGACAATAAACAGATTATACTGCAGATAAAATGTGTAAAATGCATTATTTATACTTTATAAAGTCATTATTTATAACATTTGAGTGTTTTTTGGAGTGATGAACTCTCACAGTGAGCCAGTAAGCGCTCCCTTCCCCCAGCGCACACACACACATATACAAACCGCTACTTTTGTAACAAAATACATGCAGCCGGTTGAACTTTTCACGAACTGAGTCGTTTAAATTGATTCACACTGTATTATCAGCCCTAAGAGAAAAGTTTGACTCACTCTACTGATTCAGAAGCACACATACCAGCGTGCGTAATGTGTATCCATGGTGACGGCTGGTGAAATACAGCTGTTTAGACTAATCCGAGAGGCTAAATGCAAAAAGTGGGGCGGGATATAAGCTGGTCCTCCAATCAAAAGCAAAATATGCTAATATTTTTGCATTTCTCCAATGAAAAACAAGTATTAGGTGGTGAGATGGATACTGTCTCTACATTGGCTGTAGAGGTATTGCGCAATCTCACAGCCAAAAAGTGAACGCTATCTGTTAGAGGAAGGTTTTGTGATTACTGTGAGCGCTCTCTCATTATGATACGATCTGATATTCGCGTGTTATTGACTTATAAACTTATACAACATGCTTGCAACTATTCAAAATGGCCGCCGGTGTTTGTAAACATTTACAAAAAGTGGATTTTATCTGGAATGGAAGGACTAATGAACATAAATTTGGACTCAGCTTGAAGATAGAATATCCAGGTATGTGCTGGTTTAGCTCTCATGCTTTTGTTTGATATACATTTGTCGCGGTGGTGTTGTTTACCGAGTGCTTGATGCATTGCATGCCATGCATTGATGGCAGAGCTTTATCAGATGTAAAACTTTTCTGTAATATTTTGGATGCTGATGTATTTGAAGTAAAACAAACAGCAGAAATGTGATGGTGAAGTTGTGCTGGCTTGTTTGGTATAAATGTTGTCGGTATGAAAGTAAGTACCGCAGTATAATATTACAAAATATAAAGGCTGTATTTCTGGCAGAAATTTTTCAGACCTACAATTCTTTTGTGTTTTTAAAAGAACTTATAAACAAAATAAGCTCAATGTTTACGTTGCTAAAAACTAGAGATTTTAAGCTATCAGAAGGTTCCTTGTTTACCAACAATGATATTTTGACGGTGTGACAGTATACAGAGAAACACAAACATAAAAATTCAAAGCCCGTTCACGGGCTAAAGACCACCATGGGGTTAAAAAAGGAAAAGGCGGCAAAGGTCTTGGAAAAGGAGGCGCTAAGCGTCACCGCAAAGTTCTCCGTGATAACATCCAGGGTATTACTAAACCCGCCATCCGCCGTTTGGCTCGCCGTGGCGGTGTGAAGCGTATTTCCGGCTTGATCTACGAGGAGACCCGCGGTGTGCTCAAGGTGTTCCTTGAGAACGTCATCCGTGATGCCGTCACCTACACCGAGCACGCTAAGAGAAAGACCGTCACCGCAATGGACGTGGTGTACGCTCTGAAACGCCAGGGACGCACCCTGTACGGATTCGGCGGTTAAACGTTCAGACCTCCACGCTAACACAACGGCTCTTTTAAGAGCCACCCATATTTTCTACAACAGAGAAAGTCCTCCTGCTTTATTATTAATATTGTTATTGTTATTATTAGTAGTAGTACGTTCACTGATGTGTTTGTAGATTTGCATATCACTCGTTTAGCCCCAAAAGCTTGAAAGCATCATTATAAGTAAATATAACACATTCACTGATGCATTTTTTTTTATCAGTTCACTTGTGTAGCCCTAAAAGTGTTGAATTATCATTAGTAGTTTTAGTATTACGTTTACTATCAGATCTCTCGTTTAGCCTTCATACGGTGTGTTTGCATACTAGCAATGTACAGCCATACTGTAGATTACACTATAATCATTAACACGATCTCTGTGTAAAATACAGTAAAACATTGTACCCGAATTCTTCGGTTAAAAACGAACAAAAAATTATCTATCTATCTATCTATCTATCTATCTATCTATCTATCTATCTATCTATCTATCTATCTATCTATCAATCTAATCTAATCTAATCTAATCTAATCTAATCTAATCTAATCTAATCTAATCTAATCTAATCTAATCTTCTAAATGTAAACATATTGCTATTTATTCTTTTAAATTCGGTTTTAAAAAGGGCCAGTGATAGCTCAGTGGTTAAGGTACTGGACTAGTAAACAGAAGGTTGCCGGTTCAAACCCCGCCACCACCAAGTTGCCAATTTTGGGTCTCTGAGCAAGGCCCTTAACCCTCAATTGCGCATAGTGTTCCGCTCATTGTATTGTGTAAGTCGCTTTTGATAAAAGCGTCTGCTAAATGCTGAAAATGTAAATGTAAAACATGTATCGACCTCAGATTAAGCGGGAACAGACAACAAAGAACAGATTCTAGTGAATGGGGCAGAAGGGGGCGTGGAACGGTATGTTTTCTGTCCAATAGAAACCCAGGACCTTGGACCAATCAGAGTTAAGTGTTTCATCTTGGCTTACTCAGCATGCAGGGTTAATAAAGCGGGCGTGTAGAGCGTCTACATTCACTTGCAGTTTGTTCTAGAGGAAACAGCAGCATCATGCCTGAACCAGCTTTAGGGATTTACACCCTCATAAATCGGGTTTCACAAGATTTGATAGCAAGGCAAGAACGAGAATAGACAGAGTATATGTATCAAACCAAATAAAAGTTGAACAATATAAAACAGAATTGATAATAAATTCAGATCATTTAGCCGTAAATTGTAAAATTCTTTTAAATGCAAAAATTAGAAAAAACGATTGGAAATTAAATTTGAAATGTCTGAAAAATGAACCACTCGTAGATGAATTAAAAAAGGAGGTAAATATATGTAAAGATCTAGATGTTATCTCTAAATCGTATTTTGAATTGTGGCAAATCTTAAAAAATAGGCTTAAAAATATGCTGATTAGGAAATGTAAAGAACTAAATCAAAAAAGAAACCAGACATATGATGAATTACTTACAAATTATATAAAGAACAAAACAAAAATGAATAAAACGCCACAAGATTTAACAGAAATAGATGAACTTAAAGAAAAAATTGATAAACTGAACTGCGATTACCGCAACAGCTTAAAAGTAATGTGTGGCTATGAAGGGCCTGAGAATACTGATTGTAATATACATAATCTTATTAAGAAATATAAAGAACGTAAAGAAACAAAAAATGTTAAAGGAATACGGACAGGAAATAACTCAATAGTAACCAATGGAAAAGAAATAGCTGATGAAATTGTTAAATCATTTAAAGAAATGTATAAAAAAACAAGCACTAATGAGAGTGATGTAAATAATTTCTTAGGAGAAACGATCCAAGGTATAAATGTAAGCTTTAAGGAAATTGTTGGGAAAATCACCAAAGAAGAAGTTAGTAAAGCTATCGCTTCGTTAAACAAAGGAAAATCTCCAGGTTCCGACGGTTTTCCTGCTGAATTTTATTTGTTATTGTCTGATGATTTGTCTGATTTACTTACATCAGTTTTTAACCATGGAATAGAAACAATGGACATGTACGATAGTTTTTATGAAGGTATAGTAACATTAATCTTTAAAAAAGGTGATGAATATGATTTAAGTAATTGGAGACAAATAACCTTAATGAATGTGGAATATAAAATCTTTGCAAAAATTTTAATGAACAGGTTGCAGGTAATTTTAAATTCTATTATCGAACAAGAGCAAACATGTGCAATTAAAGGGAGAAACATGTGGGATAACTTATGTATTATTAGAGAAATTATTACATGCAAAGGCCTTAATGTACCTGGGTTTTTCATGATTGCATTGGACCAAAAAAGAGCATTCGACTTTCTATCAAGAGACTATCTGTGGAGAGTATTGCAATGGTATGGGTTTCCTGATGAATTTATAAATATGGTTAAACTGTTATATAAAGAATCAAAAGTAAGAGTAAATGTGAATGGGAACCTGACTGAAAGTTTTGATATATACACGGGAGTTAAGCAAGGATGTCCACTAAGTGCAGCTTTATATGTGATAGCGATTAGCCCTCTGTTGTTCAAAATTAAAAAAGATAAAATGTTATCAGGGGTTCAGGTTAACAATCAAATGAACAGATGTATAATATCAGCTTACGCAGATGACATAACTTTGTTCATAAAAAACCAAAGAGAATTAGATAGAATCAATGATCACTTTTTAAATTATGAGAAAGTATCTGGAGCAGTTTTGAATCAAAATAAAACAGAAGCAGTATGGATTGGTGACCCAAAGAGTAAACCAAGTCTTAGCATACAAGTAAAAGATGAAATCACAGTACTTGGTATACAAATAAGCAATGAAAATGCATTAGATAAAAATTGGAATAAGAAAATATTAGAAATTACTGAAGAGTCCAACAAATTAATGAATTGGAAAACAAGTTATGAAGCAAAAATAAATTTAATTAATGTCTTTATATTAGCAAAATTATTGTTCTTATCCATTGTATTCCCACCAACGCAAAATATAATAACAAAATTGAACAAAATTTGTATCAGAACAATATGGGGTAGAAACTTCGAAATAGTTAAAAGAGAATTCCTATATAAAGCTAAAAAGAATGGAGGACTAGAAGCAACTAATTTTGGAATAAAGCTTAAAATTAATTATTGCAAACATATTAGTTTAAGCTTAGCTCGAAAAGCAGCTTGGTTAGGGAATACTGATGAATGGGCCAAACTAAGAGGGAAGAAAAGGAAAGATGTTCCCTATTATAAACTCTTATATGGCGACTTTGTCGAAAAATATAGACTTTTGGAAATAAATTGGGTCACGCAGTCCAATAAAATAATTCATAAAGAAATTGCGAATTACATTTATAATGGTATGATACAGTTTAAAGACTGCATAAAAGAGGAAAATGAAAATCTTATAGATTTATTACAAAATAAAATAATATCTAGAAAAATGAAAGATACAATGTGGTTGTCAGCCTTAGGTAGATTACCGGTGAGAGCAGTAGTAAAGTGGAGTTGTTTTGTTAAAACTAACTTATGTCCAATGCCAAATTGCAACGAAAACGAAACAGTTGGGCATTTACTAGTAGACTGTCAACGCTCCAGAGAAATTTGGAATTGTATTAAGGACTTGGGATTAGATATAGAACTGTCTAGGAAAAACGTCATTTATGGTGGCTTTAACCTTGATAAACTATGTGGAAAAAGACTATTGTACTGGATTGTGATTGCTGTAGTGGTGAATCAAATATGGAAAACTCGATGTAAAATGACAACTGAAAATGTGTATATTGATTGTGAAGATGTAGTTAAACAATGTATGGCCAAATTAAAATGCATGAAAAAATGTAAAATGAAATCTAAACGCATGACAATTCCATGGGACCTTTTTAATGGACTTTAGACAAATAGTGATCGAGTTTAATTAATTCTAAAAGAAAATGTAAATATTTGTATTATTACATGAAATGTATCAATTAATGTAATATTACTGTACGTGTATGATGTAAATGATATTTGTAATGTGATATAAATTTGTACAATAAAGTTTATTTAAAAACCCTAAGGCCGCGCCCAAGAAGGGCTCCAAGAAAACCGTCCCCAAGACCGCCGGCAAAGGAGGCAAGAAGCGCAGAAAGGCCAGGAAGGAGAGCTACGCTATCTACGTGTACAAGGTCCTGAAACAGGTCCACCCTGATACCGGGATCTCCTCCAAGGCTATGGGCATCATGAACTCCTTCGTCAACGACATTTTCGAGCGTATCGCTGGTGAGTCCTCTCGTCTGGCTCACTACAACAAGCGCTCCACCATTACCTCCAGGGAGATCCAGACCGCCGTGCGCCTGCTGCTTCCCGGTGAGCTGGCCAAGCACGCCGTGTCCGAGGGTACCAAGGCCGTCACCAAGTACACCAGCTCCAAGTAAAGCGCCTTAGTCGCTCTAGCAAACCAACGGTTCTTTTAAGAGCCACCCATCTTATCAAGTTAAGAGAATTTTCTTCTTTTTAAATGAATATGTTATACACACTTTATCTAGATAGCCTCACATGTTTATAATACTTGACTCTCTATCTTTTATTTATTTATTAATATATTACTGTTGTTGGGCCCTGACTGCCACTATGTGGTGAGTTTAGAATAACACGCAGAATAAAATTTCATTGTACTAATATACTGTAATATGACGCAGTAGAGAGAGTTGCGACACTCCTTGATCTCAATAGTTCCAGATGGAGCCGCGCTGTCATGTTCTCATATGGGACCGGCAGCAGTGAATGAAATATTAAACGCTAAATAATAAGAATGTGTACAATTTCTGGGTATTTTCAACTGCCTGAAGATTGATGTTTATAAAGACTTTTTATTAGGTCGTTCTTGTTAACACACAGTACTGTAGTGAGTGTGGAGGTGGGGCTTCTGACTGGAGCGAGGCTGCACCTGTGGGTGATAAAAGAGGAGCGTGTGGGAGACGCGAAAGAGAGGAGAGAAGCCATTGTAGTATACGGATGAAAGAGCGTCTGGAGGAGTTCGGTGCTGGTTCGGGAGGGTGTCGTTCGCTGTTGTTAGAACAGCCGGCGATGAAGATAGTTAGCTAGGTGGTTTAGCTGTTCCTGTGTGAGGAGGGGAGGCACAGCTGCTTCCTGTAGAAAGATAGGTCGGGGGTTAGGAGTTCCGCCGCCTATTATTCAGAGTCCAACCTGTGTGATTTCTAGACAACGGACAACGCTACAACCACGGACCTTAAAAAGGGAAGCTGGTGAACGGGAGTCCAACTTGTATGATTTCTTAATAACGGACAACGCCACAAGCTCTGACCCCGGGGGAGGGTCTCGCCGGCGGGCGAGTTAAGTAACGTTTTTATATTGTCTTTAGTGTTTGTGTTATGTGTATTTTAATAATTAATAATAGGGGAGGTAGGGTTGTTGGCGGGTAGGTTCGGGGATAAGTTAAAAGACCCGTTGGTGTTTCAGGTTTGCCTTTAAATGAATTTTGTAGTGGTGGTTTTCTAGAGTGAATATTTATTAACTCCTTAAGTGTCGTGGATGTGTTTTAGCGTGCAGTGAGTTACACGGGTGGGTTAGCTTGGCTACCTTCTGGATAATACTTGTCCGATTTACCTGAACCTCTTTTCCTTGTAATTAAGTGGTTAATAAAGATGAACTGAGTAACTTATCTCCGTTGCGTGTGTGGTTGTTCCAGTCCCTGATCCGGACCTTACCGGTTTAATAAAGGTGGTGGCAGCATTACGCTACCTAGTTACATCTAAAGTTTATTACAGTACATTATATTAGCACACAATACATAATGCAATGTCATTAAGTAGTAGAGACAAAATACAGTATAAAGATTAAAGAGGTTTTTTTTGCATAGGAGTTGTTTTTTTGCATAAACTAACCTCCCTTCACTTTCCTGAGGATTAATAATAATAATAATTTTGGTTAAACACTAAGCCATGTGGCTGGATTCATAAGGTTTACCTGCACTGACTGAACAGATTCATAAATACACTACCGTACCAGAAACATTATAGTGCAGGTACAGGAAATAGCTTCATTCATCTCTTATTTCATGAGTGATTAATTATTGATTCCTACATGTAATACATGAATTAATTAAAAAAAATACTCTTTACCTCCACTTGAGTAAAAGTACCAAAGTATTTACCTTCAAATGTACAAATGTATGAAAGTAAAAGTAACATGATTTATTATGGCTCTAATGTTTTATTATCATTTCTGTAAAAAGACTCTTGATGAATCAACTCATTTTGGGTGAAAAGACTCGTGTCATTTATTAATCTGACACTAATGTTTATTAAAATTATCATAAGAACAAAACACTGATTGGTGTGATCGCTTCACGCTTCCTTTATTTTGACAATGTTACGTTTTTATTCACACATAAACCAAAAGGAACCACAGATTGTTCATAATGTAGTGGAGAAAAAAGTAAAACATTTGACTACCAAATGTGGTGGAGTTAAAGTAAAAACTCACCCAACTAGTTACATTTACTTAGTTACTGTCCACCACTGCTAATGTATGCCTTAATGCAGGAGCAATATATTAATTATTTTAGTAATTAAGGTACAAGTGTTATCAATTATTCATGAGATTCATACAGGTCATCAGGATAACCATCACAAATATTACCTCATGTCATGTTTGTGGTGCTTAAACTGAAAAGTGGTGCTTAAATATTCCTTATTTAATTTTATGTTTTGTTGTGGATTAAATAACTAAAGATTTGTCATGAAATCACTGAAAATGCTGGTTAAGTAGTGGAAATGAATGTGGCTCTATGGGTTGAAAATGTACAATGGTTCCCTACGGGAGTGTCGCCACTCTGTTCTCTCTACCGCTCTCGATACACTTAAAACATCGTCCCGTTATTATTGTTAGGATTTAAGTTTTGTTTAAGCTGACAGTGTAATGGTCAACTATTATCATTAAACAGCATTAAGTGGTTTCATTTATATGCATTCTGACATAGATCAAGCGTTGTTCAATTGTTTTATTTAGACACAATGCCGCGCAGCTTATATCTGTTTTCTTGTGCCTCATGTGTGACTGTCATTGGACTATATGTCCATGTTTAGTGATGATGCTGATGATGTCATAATAACAGAAGAAGAGCAAAAATTAAAAAAATCACAGGATTGCTGGCCTAAAACAAGAACAAATACAACAACAGAGAAAAAAACCCACTACTACTAATAGTAATATATACATATATATATATTAATTATAAATAACCATACAACAATAAAAAAAATAAATAATAATCTTTATCTCTATATCTGTTTTTTCTCTTTCTATTTTAATCAAAGAGCTTTATTAGCGTGACTGTTGTAGTACTAACAGTATTGCCAAAGCATTGAAAAGACAGAATATGAATATAAAAAATTAAAACACATGTATATATGGAACACTTTCTCTTTGTGGGTTAATTCAGACTGTTCCTCTGTTCGGGTGTATCAGTCCGTGTTTCTCAGACTGTTGCAGGCAGATACATACTGTGCTGCTACAGTGCTGCTCTCCTTCTCCTCTCCTAACATGATGCTCAGTTTCTGACGACTGCTGTTTGTGTAGTATGTAGATTCAGATTTGAGTAGCTCTATAAGCATGACAGTAGGAAACAATATTGCCAAATGGTCTGTGTTTTCCTTAGGACTAAAATCAAGGTAACAAGGTAAGTGTACTGCATTGTGTGCTCCAGAGCAGTGCTGACCATGGTAAACTGGTGCCATGTGTTCCTGACATCTAGGTTTGTTTTCTTCAGATTTACTGCTAGGGCCCAGTTCTGGCAGTACTGCTCCAACAGGTCTAGGTGCAGCTGCATAGAGTAGAAATTTTACTTCCCCGTCCTGCAGAGTGAGTCCGGGGGCTGCACACTAATTCATTTATGTAGATATTAAACAGTGTCGGACTCAGACTGCAGTCCTGCAATTCTGTGTTGTGTATTGTGTATGTTTGTCACCGGTTCTTACAGCACTTTTGTTTCTTAGTAGTATCTGTGTGTGTTTGAGTAAAATGTATGTACACACACACACACACACACACACACACACACACACACACACACAAATACATAAAAAAATACATACATAAAAGAAAACACATATACAGTTGTATGGCATGTGTAGGGCAGTTGTAGCCTAGCGGTTAAGGTACTGGACCAGTAATCAGAAGGTTGCCGGTTCAAGCGCCACCACTGCCAGGTTGCCACTGTTGGGCCCTTGAGCAAGGCCCTCGATTGCTTAGATTGTATACTGTCACAGTACTGTAAGTCGCTTTGGATAAAAGCGTCTGCTAAATGCTGAAAATGTAAATGTATGAACGTCAAGTCAAGTCAACTTTATTTATATAGCGCTTTTTACAATAGACATTGTCTCAAAGCAACTTTACAAAATCCAGGACCAACAGATACAAAAACCCCTGTTGAGCAAGCCGAGGGCGACTGTGGCAAGGAAAAACTCCCTGAAAATTACAGGAAGAAACCTTGAGAGGAACCAGACTCAGCAGGGCCCATCCTTCTTGGGTGGCCTGGAGGATACTTTAAATAAATACACGATTTACACATCATACAAACACAGAATTAAATGATCTAAAAGTCATAACTGGTAATAAATAGATAAATAAACAATTAAATAATAATAGAGTTGTTATCCGCTCTAGTCTTCAATAAAGTCTGTAGTGATTTCTTGTCGTTGCAATTACTCCAGACCCGTCACATCTGACAGGAGCAGCATCGTTGTCCCGGCAGTCTCGACTTTAATCCTTAACCTCGGCGGGTAAACAGGTTTCCATCAGAATGCCCTCGGGGTAAAACAGAGAATGTAGTTAATAATGTACAATTCTAGTTGACAAACAGTTTTACAGAGAGTTTTAGACTCTGGCAGCCCTAATTATTACAGCATAACTAAAAGGGAGAGCAAGCAGGTAACAAGGTCATGAAGGCTTTCACAGGACATCAGCGCCCATCTCCCCACCGTCACCAAACCTGAGTGATCGGACAAGAGAGGCAGAACGACAGCAACCCAACATCCCTGATCACCACAAGTTTCTATGACCTAGAACCCCCAAGCTCTGCGCCTTTGTCTATACTAATCAAAAGCCTGAGAAAATAAATATGTTTTCAGTCTAGACTTAAACATTGAGACTGTGTCCGAATCCCGAATAGAGGCAGGAAGATTATTCCAGAGTTGTGGAGCTTTGTAAGAAAACGCTCTTCCACCAGCCGTGATCTTTTTAATTTTAGGAACTATAAGTAACCCTGCATCTTGTGAACGAAGTGGACACGCTGGGTTGTAGTGATTAATAAGTTCACTCAGATACTGTGGAGCCAGACCATGTAGCGCTTTATAAGTTAGTAAAAGTATTTTGTAATCAATGCGAAATGTAACTGGCAGCCAGTGTAGAGATGATAGAACAGGAGTAATATGGTCAAATTTTTTAGTTCTAGTTAGCACTCGAGCTGCTGCATTTTGAACTAATTGGAGTTTGTTTATGGATCTACCAGAGCATCCAGTTAGAAGAGCATTACAATAATCTAACCGAGAAGTTATAAACGCATGGATCAGTTTTTCGGCGTCATTAACAGATAGTATATTTCTTATTTTAGAAATGTTACGCAAATGATAGAAAGCAACTCTAGTAATATTATTAACGTGTGTATCAAATGAGAGATCTGAATCTATTGTGACACCTAAGTTTTTTACATCTGGGCTGGGAGTAACAGAGAAAGTGTTTAGGTTTAGCACCAGGTTAGACAACTTGTCTCTTGCAGCTTTAGAGCCAACAAGTAAAACCTCTGTTTTATCTGAATTAAGTAAAATAAAATTACATGACATCCAGTTTTTTATGTCGTTTACACAATCTTCTATCTTACTGATTGTGTCAGTATCATTTGGTTTGGCTGATATATACAGCTGTGTGTCATCTGCATAGCAGTGAAAGTTTATGCCATGTTTATGAATAATTTCACCTAGTGGAAGCATATAGAGTGTAAATAATAGCGGTCCCAGTACCGACCCCTGTGGAACACCATACTTTACTTTTGTAGTTTCCGAGCATTTATTATTTACATAAACGAATTGAGAGCGGTCAGTCAGATATGATTTAAACCAAGAGAGTGCGAGTCCTTTAACACCTACTGTATTTTCTAGCCTATCCAGTAAAATGTTATGATCGACCGTATCAAACGCTGCGCTAAGATCTAATAGAACAAGAAAAGAGACACATCCATTATCAGAAGACATTAACAACTCGTTAACTACTCTAATTAATGCGGTTTCGGTACTATGATTGGGTCTAAATCCTGATTGAAATTTTTCATGAATACAATTTTCATTCAAATAAGAACATAACTGTTTGGAAACGACTTTTTCTAATATCTTAGAGACAAAAGGAAGGTTTGAAATTGGCCTATAATTAGCTAGTACATGTGGATCAAGATTAGGTTTTTTAATCAGGGGTTTAATAACAGCACTTTTAAACAATTTAGGTACATATCCAAGGCTAAGGGATGCATTGATTAATGTAAGCAGGGGCTCTACAATAGCTGGGAGTAAATCTTTAAGTAAACGAGTTGGAACAGGATCGAGTATACACGATGATGACTTCGATGATTTAATCAACACAGTTAGTTCATTTTGGGAGATTGGATTAAAGGAATTTAGTTGGATTAACTCGTTACTATTATCACCAATGCTGCTCGGAGTGAGTCCATACTTAACATTGGCAAGTGACACACTCTGACTCTGAAGTCGTATTTTTTCTATCTTGTCATTAAAGAATTTAAAAAAATCATCGCTGGTACAGTCAGGCGGTATATTAGATTCAGTTTCATTAACGTTTTTAGTTAATTTGGACACTGTCTCAAAAAGGAATCTGGGATTGTTTTTATTTTTCTCTATTAGGGATGAATAATATAAAGATTTAGCTTTTATAAGTGCATGTTTATACTCAGTTAGAGCATCTTTCCAAGCAATCTTATACACTTCTAGTGTAGTGTGACGCCACTTGCGTTCTAATTTTCGTGCTGCTTGTTTAAGTGCGCATGTGTGGTCATTGTACCAAGGAGCAAGTTTTTTCTCCCTAATCAGTTTAGTTTTGAGTGGGGCTACGTTATCTAAGGTTGTGAGCAATACAGTCTCTAGGTTTTGAGTTGCCTGATCTAGTTCTTTAGGTTCTGATGCTGGTATATCTGGTAATTCTGGTAGGCAGTTTATGAACGCTGCTGCAGTTGCAGATGTAATAGTGCGCTTATATTTAAAACGATGCGGTTGCTGTATATTATTGGACAGGGACACTTCATAAATTAGTAGAGAGTGATCAGAGATTAAGTCATTCTGTGGTACAATTTCCAGGTTGTCTATGTTTATACCATAAGTAAGTATTAAATCTAAGGTATGTTTACAGCGGTAAGTGGGTCCTGTTACATTTTGGGTGATGCCTAAAGATTCTAAAATAGAATCAAATGCAGTTTTGAGTGGATTACATTTATCCTCATAATGGATATTAAAGTCACCAACAATTAAAGCTTTCTTAGTTGATAAAACTAATTTAGAAAGAAAATCGGCAAATTCGTTAAGAAATTCTGAGTAAGGACCAGGGGGTCGATAAACAGTAACCAGCTTAAACATACTAGTTTTATCAGATGAACATTTATTGGTTATGTCAGAGATAAGAACTTCAAACGAGTTTGTTATGGGAGTTGATTTTACAGTGAGACCTATGTCCTTGTCATAAATTGCGGCTATTCCTCCACCACGACCACTAAGACGTGGCTTATGTTCATAACCCGGAGGAGATGCTTCATTTAAACCTAGATACTCATCAGGTCTAGCCCAGGTCTCAGTTAAACAAAGTGCACTAAGACTATTATCTGTAATTATTTCATTTACAATTACTGTTTTGCATGCAAGTGACCTGATGTTTAGAAGTCCTAACTTTAGTTTAGCTTTACTATGGTTTTCATGATGCTCATTTAGATTAATTTTAATTAAGTTATTATGACATACTTTTTGATTTTGTTTTGGCTTACACCTGCCACGGTAAACAGACACAGTCTCAATGGTTTGTGACCTAAGGATTCCGGGTGACGTCCGATGGCGACTCGCAGACAGTCGGTTAGGCCTGTTAGTCTGCTGCCTGGTCTTGGCTCTGGATAGTCATTTAACACTATCTGCCGCTACACTAACGCGGTGGTAAAGCCTGTCACCTATGCTGCAAGAAATGCGAGCAGCACCCTCCCACGTGGGGTGGACACCATCCCGCTTCAAAAGACCAGGCCTTCCCTCAAAGGTGGACCAGTTATCTACAAAATCAATGCAGTTTTCTGAGCACCATTTAGACATCCAGCGGTTCAGCGACAACAACCTGCTGTAGGTTTCGCCACTGGGTCGAATCGGTAAGGGGCCAGAGCACACTACTGCCTCAGACATCGACCTAGCTAACTCACACACCTCTTTAACATTACTCTTAGTAACCTCAGACTGCCGTAAACGAACATCATTAGTGCCAACGTGGATAACAATCTTCGAAAATCTACGATTAGCATTAGCCAGCACTTTCAGGTTTGCTCTGATGTCGGGCGCCCTGGCCCCCGGAATACAGGTGACTATGGTTGCTGGTGTCTCTATGGGGGTTGCAATACGCACGTGTCGGAGCTGAGAATCTCCTATAACTATAACGAGGTCTGTGGTAGCTGGTGAACGTGCCCCGGGTTCCCAGCGAAGCAGACATTACAGAGCTCAGAAAACAAAGGCCTCTTATACCAGGCCTCCTAATTAGTGCTGATCACCCGCAGCTGTGGGGCTGACTACTTAAGCCAGCTCCACACAGCAGCGGGTGTCGCACCTTTGTTTGTTTTCGGTCCTTTGTGGCAGCTCGTCCACACGTTCGTAGCCTTAGCTGGTAGCCCTGGTGGCGTATGCCATTCGGGTATGTAAAACCGCAAGGTTTGAGGTAATGGGTAGGTTCTTTTGGCCCCTCAGATACAGTGTGGTGCGACGCCGTGCAGTCCTTGAACTGCTGTTCATTTTTGCGCTAGCATTTAGCGTTAGCGGTTTCACTCAGCGCTGTGTTAAAGCGCTGAAGGTATTCTGGCACCAGTGCCTTTAGTTATTCTGAACATTGGATTCTCCAACCGCTGGGTGGCGACTCCGCTGAGCAAGCGGTTGTCGTGCCAAAGACCCCGGTTCGAATCCGCAGTCTACGCCTGCCTAACTTTGTTTATTTGTTTCTTTCTTGTTTCAGATTGGTGTGTCAGCTCCGCGATCCAGAGCGCGCCGACCGGTCACTGCGATAGTTAGTCGCGGTGTTGGGTCTAGCGCTCCTCGGAGTTCCCCTCCTCTCCCCTCGCTCCTAAGCGTATTAGGGGTTCTCGCGCTCCCGTTTTCCCAGCACCACTACAGTGCGGTGGTAACGCTCCCGGCTCCCGGCTTCTGTTTTGGTTTCACTTTGTCTATTTTTCATTTAGTTGCGTCAGCAGCTCCGTCGGAGTTTCCGATCGGGTTTTTGTGTTCTGTTTTTCGTTTGCTGTTTATCTTTCTGTTGTCCTTTATAAATAAATAAAATATTATTATTATTATTTACTTCTGCATTTGCGTCCTTTCTTCCCACGTGACAGAAAGGTGCGACCAACCATGGACGCAGCAGAAACGCCACCCCCTATCGACGTACTACGCCACCAGGGTGTGGCGTTAGGCAGGCACGAGGTGGCCATTAGTCAATTGGCGCAGCAGGTAGCTGCGCTTAGCCAGCAGTCTCCAGCTTCAGGAGCCGGCCCACACCCCCCACCCCATTCTGGAGGGTGTGGAGGCCGCGACACCCCCATTCCTCCTCCTGAAAGATATTCGGGAGAGGCCAAGAGGTGCCGTGGCTTCCTCCTCCAGTGCGCGCTAGCCTTCGAGTTGCAGCCCTCCCGCTACCCCACAGAGCGGTCGAGGGTTGCCTATATCGTTTCTCTCTTGACTGGCCGAGCCTTGGAGTGGGCTACCGCCCTCTGGGAGCAGAACGCTCCGGAATGCTCATCCGAAAGCGCCTTTAAGGAGGCCTTAAAGGAGACCTTCTTCCACCCCTCGGGGGGTCGCGAGGCAGGCCCACGCTTACTTGAGCTAACCCAAGGTAATCGGCCAGTCGTAGATTACGTAATTGAATTTAGGACACTAGCGGCGGAGTGTGGGTGGGATGAGGGCTCTCTCACCGCCATCTTTCATCGTGGCTTATCAGAGAAGATAAAGGATGAGCTGGCCACCAGGGACCGCCCAACGACCCTTAAGGCCTCCTATACGCTGGCCACAGCCATCGATACCCGTCTTCGCCAGCGAAACCGGGAGCGGGGTACCTGTCCCCCGTTTACCCGCTTGCTGGCGCCCCCTAAGTCTCCTCCACCGGCCCTGGATCCCGAACCCATGCAGTTGGGCTCAGCCCGTGCCAATGCTCCTTCGGCATCGGGCTCGTTCTCCCGACCCCGGCGGCCGGAAAACTTTTAGGCCGCTCTCGAGTCAGGGACTCGGGAGTGAGCCAACCTACCATCCCTGCCCAAGGTCTGCTTTTGCAGGCCCGGTTGTCCTGGGGCCTCGGGAACACAAACCTTCAGGTTTGTGTCGATTCAGGTGCGGTGGAGAATTTTATTGACAGCGATCTGGTACACAGGCTGGGGATTGAGGTCCAACCGCTAGCATCACCAGTGTCGGTCCATGCGGTGGATGGCCGACCTGTAGCGGGCAGCCCGATAACCCAACAGACAAAACCTCTCACGTTGCGTCTGCAAAACCACGAGGAACGGATTACCTTTCTTGTAACTCACGTTCCTCACCTCCAGGTGGTTTTGGGGTATTCGTGGCTGCAAAGACACAACCCCCAGATCGACTGGGCCACCGGATCAATCTTCATCTGGGGAACGCGGTGTCGCGACTCGTGCTTGCTGCAAGCTGGCACGGGTTCTGCTCCGACGGAACCGCAGATGGAGGTCCCGGATTTGGCAGCTGTTCCTCCTGTGTACCATGACTTACGGGAGGTTTTTAGCAAGTCCCGGGCGCAGGACTTGCCCCCCCACAGACCGTTCGATTGCGCCATCAATCTTTTGTCCGGCACTACTCCTCCTAGGGGGCGCCTTTTTTCGCTCTCCGGTCCAGAGAAGGTGGCTATGGAGGAGTATGTGCGTGAGGCACTTAAACAGGGGTTCATCCGTCCTTCCTCCTCCCCAGCTGGGGCAGGGTTCTTTTTTGTGAACAAGAAGGACGGCACCCTGCGCCCCTGTATCGATTATCGCGGTCTGAACGCCGTTACGATCAAGGATCGGTACCCGCTGCCGCTGATGGCCACGGCTTTCGAAGCCCTTCAGCGAGCTTCTGTTTTTTCCAAGCTCGATCTTCGCAGCGCGTACAATTTGATCCGGATCAGGCAGGGGGATGAGTGGAAGACTGCGTTCATTACGCCCACTGGCCACTATGAATACCTGGTGATGCCATTTGGGTTAATGAATGCCCCCGCAGTCTTCCAGAGATTTATCAATGAGGTCTTGCGGGAGACTCTTGGTAAATTCGTCTATGTTTACTTAGACGATATTCTTATCTTTAGTCGGTCCATCGACGAGCATATAGGGCATGTCCGACGAGTTCTCCAGCTTTTGCTCGACAACCATTTGTTTGTCAAGCTGGAGAAGTCAGTCTTTCACTCCCCCACGGTTTCGTTCCTGGGGTTTGTAGTGGCCGAGGGCACCCTGCGCATGGACTCGGCTAAGGTATCAGCTGTGGAGAAGTGGCCAACTCCAAGTTCTTTACGCCAACTGCAAAGGTTTTTGGGCTTTGCAAACTTTTTTCGGCGTTTCATTAAGAACTTTAGCTCAGTCGCCTCTCCGTTAACGGACCTTACAGGAAAAGGTCCGTTCCGATGGACGGTGCAGGCCCAACAAGCTTTTGACGAGCTAAAAACACTCTTGACAACTGCTCCCGTTTTACAGTTGCCCGACCCAGAGGAACCCTTCGTTGTCGAAGTGGATGCCTCCGAGGTCGGAGCTGGGGCAGTTTTGTCCCAAAGAGTGGGGCCAGGGAAGAAGCTGCATCCATGTGCCTTCTTCTCGCACCGCCTGACTCCAGCCGAGCGGAACTACCCGGTTGGAGACAGGGAACTCTTGGCCATTAAGTTGGCGTTAGAGGAGTGGCGACACTGGCTCGAGGGGGCCAATCATCCTTTTCTTGTCTGGACGGATCACAAAAATCTGTCATTCATCCAGCAAGTCAAGAGGATGAACTCCCGTCAGGCCCGGTGGTCCTTATTTTTTGGAAGGTTCAATTTTACACTGTCTTATAGACCGGGGTCCAAAAACGTCAAACCGGACGCTCTGTCTAGACAGTGGGAACCGACCAGGCCGGAGACCGGACCTGATCCCGTGATCCCCTCGACCCGGATAGCGGCCCCAGTCACATGGGGCATATCGAAGGTCATTCGGGATGCCCACCGGGCTGAACCCGACCCCGGTGGGGGACCTCCTGACAGACTGTACGTACCTTCATCCGTACGGCGTCAGGTTTTTGAATGGGCCCATGCTTCCCCATTTTCGGCGCACCCAGGTGTGACTAAGTCCCTGGTCTTGCTGCGCCGAAGATTTTGGTGGCCGGGGATGGAGAACCAGGTACGTGACTTTGTCCGTGCTTGCTCTGTGTGTGCTCTGAACAAGACACCCAGAGAGCGCCCGCGGGGCCTCCTTCATCCGTTGCCAATACCTGCTAGACCGTGGTCCCACATTTCTCTGGACTTTGTGACAGGCTTGCCAAAATCCATAGGGTTCACGGCGGTATTGGTAATTGTCGACCGGTTTACCAAATCTTGCCTTTTTATCCCACTGCCCAAGCTACCATCCGCCATGGGTACTGCGCAAATCATCCTGAATCATGTGGTGAGAGCACATGGGGTCCCATCAGACATTGTGTCTGATCGGGGTCCACAGTTTGTAAGCCAGTGCTGGCGGGCCTTTTGCCAACTTATTGGCGCCACGGCCAGCTTATCCTCCGGCTACCACCCGGAGTCGAATGGGCAGTCGGAGAGGCTGATCCAGGATCTGAGCAAGATGCTCAGGTGCCTGACGGCAGGGAATCCGACCACGTGGTCGGATAAGTTGATATGGGCAGAGTTTGCTCACAACACCCTGCATCATTCGGCGATTGGAATGTCACCGTTTGAGGCTCAGTTCGGGTACCCTCCGCCGCTCTTTCCTGAGCAGGAGCAGCAGGTAGCGGTCCCGTCTGTACAGCTTCATGTCCGCCGCTGCCGCGCCGCCTGGCGCAAAGCTAGGCAGGCACTTGTGGCCACCCAGCGCTCTGTGAAGCGCAAAGCTGACCGCAGGCGGCAGCCGGCTCTTACCTTCCGGCCAGGCCAACGAGTACTTGTGTCAACGAGGGATCTCCCCGTTCGAGGTGCCCCACATAAGTTGGCACCCAAGTACATTGGTCCGTTCAAGGTGGTAAAGCGGATTAATCCGGTGACGTATAGGTTGGAGCTTCCTCCCCGTATGAAAGTGCATCCAACCTTTCATGTCTCCCATCTCCGACCATTTATGTGCGGGGGAGTTTTACCCCCTCCCCAACCTCCCGCCCCTCGTATCATCCAGGGTGCCCCTGCCTTCACCGTCCGCCGGTTGCTTGACAGCAGGAAGGTTCAGGGTAGCACCCAATACTTGGTGGATTGGGAAGGTTACGGCCCTGAGGAACGTTCATGGGTACCGGCTCGCCAGATCCTGGACCCTGAACTGATCCGCGAGTTCCGGCGCAACCGAGCTGCGGGTCTTGGGACCTCAGGAGCTGTCCCTAGAGGAGGGGGTTCTATAACGAGGTCTGTGGTAGCTGGTGAACGTGCCCCGGGTTCCCAGCGAAGCAGACATTACAGAGCTCAGGAAACAAAGGCCTCTTATACCAGGCCTCCTAATTAGTGCTGATCACCCGCAGCTGTGGGGCTGACTACTTAAGCCAGCTCCACACAGCAGCGGGTGTCGCACCTTTGTTTGTTTTCGGTCCTTTGTGGCAGCTCGTCCACACGTTCGTAGCCTTAGCTGGTAGCCCTGGTGGCGTATGCCATTCGGGTATGTAAAACCGCAAGGTTTGAGGTAATGGGTAGGTTCTTTTGGCCCCTCAGATACAGTGTGGTGCGACGCCGTGCAGTCCTTGAACTGCTGTTCATTTTTGCGCTAGCATTTAGCGTTAGCGGTTTCACTCAGCGCTGTGTTAAAGCGCTGAAGGTATTCTGGCACCAGTGCCTTTAGTTATTCTGAACATTGGATTCTCCAACCGCTGGGTGGCGACTCCGCTGAGCAAGCGGTTGTCGTGCCAAAGACCCCGGTTCGAATCCGCAGTCTACGCCTGCCTAACTTTGTTTATTTGTTTCTTTCTTGTTTCAGATTGGTGTGTCAGCTCCGCGATCCAGAGCGCGCCGACCGGTCACTGCGATAGTTAGTCGCGGTGTTGGGTCTAGCGCTCCTCGGAGTTCCCCTCCTCTCCCCTCGCTCCTAAGCGTATTAGGGGTTCTCGCGCTCCCGTTTTCCCAGCACCACTACAGTGCGGTGGTAACGCTCCCGGCTGCCACGCGGCTGACCGTGGTTCGCGTCCCGCTTCCTTCTGTTTTGGTTTCACTTTGTCTATTTTTCATTTAGTTGCGTCAGCAGCTCCGTCGGAGTTTCCGATCGGGTTTTTGTGTTCTGTTTTTCGTTTGCTGTTTATCTTTCTGTTGTCCTTTATAAATAAATAAAATATTATTATTATTATTTACTTCTGCATTTGCGTCCTTTCTTCCCACGTGACAATAACCAGAGCACTTACATTAACAGGCTGCTCAGCGGGTGGCTCACTGAGTGGGGAAAACCTGTTGGACACGTGCAACTGAGATGGTCGGTGCTTTGCCCTACGACTATGTCGCCGAGACGTCACCCAGTCGCCCCGCTGTGAGGGCTCTAATGCCGGAGTCTGGGGTTCTATACCTGAACTGCTGGCATTCGGGGCTGCTACAGCTGAATCTAAGTCCTCACTAGTAGTAGTCTGTTCTAACGCCCGAATGCGCCCTTCTAACACTGAGATCTTCTCTGTCAGACTAACAACTAATCTACACTTATCACATGTAAAGTTTCCTAGTTTCCAACACAGCACGAATTTACGTTAGTAAACACAAGCGCTTTTTTACGATAAACAAAATAAAACTAAATCAACAACACACGGAAGATAAACGTATAAATTATATGTTTAAAACATACGTATATAAAAAGTTATTTAGCTAAAGGCTACAAACAAACAGCTAGGCTAGCGTCTCAGCGTGCGTACCACCGGAAGTGACGTGTCCAAGTGACGTAGCCCGTCGAGCCCGTCTAGTGCCTACCGTACAAGCCTGTGGGGGCAGTGCTATGATCTAGGGATGCTGCAGTTGGTCAGGTCTAGGTTCAGCAACGTTATGTGCCCAAAAAATGAGGTCAGCTGACTACCTGAATATACTGAACAACCAGGTTATTCCATCAATGGATTTTTTCTTCCCTGATGGCACAGGCATATTCCAAGATGACAATGCCAGGATTCTTCGGGCTCAAATTGTGAAAGAGATTTATTTTCACACATGGATTGGCCACCACAGAGTCCAGACCTGAACCCCATTGAGAATCTTTGGGATGTGCTGGAGAAGACTTTGCGCAGTGGTCCAAATCTACCATCATCAATACAAGATCTTGGGGAAAAATTTATGCAACTTTGGATGGAAATAAATGTTGTGACATTGCAGAAGCTTGTGAAATGATATACACTATATATACACTGCCTGGCCAAAAGAAAGGTCACACACTCTAATATTTGGTTGGACCGCCTTTAGCTTTGATTACGGCACGCATTCGCTGTGGCATCGTTTCCACAAGCTTCTGCAATGAATTGGCTATTCCAAAACATTAACTTTATTCTTCTTTAACCATTCTTTGTAGAACGACTTGTGTGCTTAGGGTCGTTGTCTTGCTGCATGACCCACCTTCTCTTGAGATTCAGTTTATGGACAGATGTCCTGACATTTTCCTTAAGAATTCTCTGATATAATTCAGAATTCATTGTTTCATCAATGATGGCAAGCCATCCTGACTCAGATGCAGCAAAACAGGCCCAAACCATGATACTACCACCACCATGTTTCACAGATGGGATAAGGTTCTTATGCTGGAATGCAGTGTTTTCCTTTCTCCAAACATAACGCTTTTCATTTAAACCAAAAAGTTCTATTTTGGTCTCATCCGTCCACAAAACATTCTTCCAGTAGCCTTCTGGCTTGTCCACGTGATCTGTAGCAAACTACAGATGAGCAGCAATGTTCTTTTTGGAGAGCAGTGGCTTTCTCCTTGCAACCCTGCCATGCACACCATTGTTGTTCAGTGTTCTCCTGATGGTGGACTCATGAACATTAACCAATGTGAGAGAGGCCTTCAGTTGCTTAGAAGTGACCCTGGGATCCTTTGTGACCTCGCCGACTATTACACGCCTTGCTCTAGGAGTGATCTTTGTTGGTCGACCACTTCTGGGGAAGGTAACAATGGTCTTGAATTTCCTCCATTTGTACATAATCTGTCTGACTGTGGATTGGTGGAGTCCAAACTCTTTAGAGATGGTTTTGTAACCTTTTTCAGCCTGATGAGCATCAACAACTCTTTTTCTGAGGTCCTCAGAAATCTCCTTTGTTCGTGCCATGATACACTTCCACAAACATGTGTTGTGAAGAGCAGACTTTGATAGATCCCTGTTCTTTAAATAAAACCCACTCACACCTCATCCTATTGTCATCCTGACTCTAATTTCACCTTCAAATTAACTGCTAATCCTAGAGGTTCACATACTTTTGCCACTCACAAATATGTAACACTGGATCATTTTCCTCAATAAATAAATGACCAAGTATAATATTTTTGTCTCATTTGTTTAACTGGGTTCTCTTTATCTACTTTTAGGACTTGTGTGAAAATCTGATAATGTTTTAGGTTATATTTATGCAGAAATATAGAAAATTCTAAAGGGTTCACAAACTTTTAAGCACCACTGTATGTCAGACCTTTAAATTTTCATGTCAGTTGATTAATTTTATGTTACAGTATTAACATGTCTTTCTCCATAAAACATTTTTGTTGTAAATGCAGGGATAAACTTTGATTCTTTTTATTCTTATGTTTCTTACGGCAGGTTATCAAGACTTAGTCATTACATAATTTATCAGTGTCAAGCTGGCAGCAATGGGGTATCAAATATATATGCTGTTCAGTTCAAAACCTTGTGTTACAAAAGAGAAAAAAATGACTTTCATTTGAAGTTAAATGTAAAAAGATTTTATTTCAAGTCTTTAACACCATTCAAGTGGTCTATTCATCATGAAATGAATGCTAAACTGCCAGTATTGAAACACCAGCTCATTTATTGTTTCTTCTGACCTACCTACCTACCTACCTACCTACCTACCTACCTACCTACCTACCTACCTACGATCAGCCATAGCATTAAAACCACCTTGTTTCTACACTCACTGTCCATTTTATCAGCTCCACTTACCATATAAAAGCAGTAGTCCATCTGTTTCTCTGCATGCATTGTTAGCCCCCCTTTCACCCTGTTCTTCAATGGTCAGGACCACCACAGTGCAGGTATTATTTAGGTGGTGGATGATTCTCAGCACTGCAGTGACACTGACATGGTGTGTTAGTGTGTGTTGTGCTGGTATGAGTAAATAAGACGATAAATACAGCGCCCCGTGGGCAGCGTCCTGTGACCACTGATGAAGGTCTAGAAGATGATCGACTCAAACAGCAGCAATAGATGAGCAAAGGTGGACCAACTAGGTAGGAGTGTCTAATAGAGTGGACACTAAGTGGACATGCTGTGTCTGATCCACTCATACCAGCACAACACACACTAACACACCACCACCATGTCAGTGTCACTGCAGTGCTGAGAATGATCCACCACCTAAATAATACCTGCTCTGTAGTGGTCCTGATTATTAAGAACAGAAAGGAGGCTAACACAGTATAGAGAGAAACAGATGAACTACAGTCTGTAGTTGTATAACTGATAAAATAATCAAATAGTGTAGATATAAAAGGTATGTTTACATAATAAAGAGGCTTTTGTTGATTTTTTATGCTTTTGTTAAAACACAGAAATAGAGTATAAACTATAATATATATTTACAATACTTAAATGTACACGTTCTTTAAAAAAATTGCAGATAAAGGCGAGTGTTTAGCTTCATGCCTTGTCAAGTGGTCCAATCTGATAGTTCACATACAGTCAAAACACAGTAAACAGAAATGGACAGATCACTGTGTCGAACAACTTATGCTCTTTTACCCGTCGAATGCAGCGTTCAACATGAACCCTGAGAATGTTCTGATCCACCTCGATCTTGTTTTTGAAAACGCAAACTCTATATATTCACCGCTATACGACATGTTGTGTTTAGAACTTTGCTGGGGGTTCTCACAAACCAGAAGCTAGACTGCCCGACTAAGGCTAAATGGAAACACGTCACAGAGCTTGCGTGCATAGAGCCAATAGCATTCGCTGATAGAGATGGCCCTGACTCGCGCAGAAAGAGCAGCCAAGCGCAATTAGCTTTTGCGCGCGAGCACAACAATGAAATTCGAGAAGAAAAACAACATTCAAGAGTGAAAAAAGACAGTATGAGAGCGATTTTATGATCAGTTCGCATGCAATTCCTCTTTTTGAGCTCGCGAGTTTCAAATTTGGATCCATGTGTGTTAGTCCTGATTGCTATTTTGGTGATTGCTACTCGAATTGTTTGTGGGAAAAAGCTTCTTCTTACCCTCTCTGTTTTGGCTTTCAAGGCACAAAAGCGTTTCCCAGACTGTAACAAAGAAAACAGTCCATTGCTAGAATGACTGGGGTCCTTTACTATCCTTCTGGCCCTTGTCCAGCCCCGTTTCCTGTATATGGACTGCAGGTCAGGAAGCTCAGTCCGGATGAAGTGCTCAGCTGAACGCATAACCCTCTGGAAAGCCTGCTTATCCTGCTTGGTGCAGTTTCCGAACCAGGCTGTGATGTTTCCTGTTATGATGGATTCAATGTTGCCACTGATCATAACAGGGTGGTAGTTCCTCTCCTGCTTAATGCTGCAGTCCACTATCAGCTCCTTTGACTTGCTGACGTTAAGGAGGAGATTGTTATCCTTGCACCAGTCCTCCAAATGTTTAATGTGAACTGGTGCCTGTAAACTTTGAAAGCTCTGGTTAAGTAAAAACAGCTACAAGGCTTTGTTAGGAGCACTTGCAGATAGTCAGACCACTGTAATTGTGGCTTTGTGTTTGTTTGTGGCCTAAAGTTTTGTAAAGTTTGTTAATTTTTCTCCTTCTCCCTTACCCACTTTCCCCATTGTAAACAGGCAAGAAAGCAGCCATACATTCATACATGTAGATATTATTATTATTCTGTTTAGCCCACTGGGTTAAAGGTGGGTGCCACCCCTTTTATTTTGTTTGTTTGTTTGTTTGTTTATTTGTTAGTTTAGGCCTTAGGTCTTGGCTACGCAGTTTAGCTGTTTTGCTTATTTCTTTTATTTGGCACCGTCTACAGTTCACTTCGTGAGTGGGAGTTCTAATTTCTACATTTGTGTTGTCTAATTATTACACTTTGTTTGTAAAAACCTGTAACATTTAAAGACCTGCTAAGTAAAGTTGATTTAGCTGGGTATAAATCTGGTTTTGTGCCTGCTTATTTTCACAACTCTTCACTGAGTTATAATATAATATAAGTAATATGATATGGTAATATGAGATCTTGTGACCATGGAAAAAAAAATATTGTGATGTCGCCCTCTTGTGGCACTTTTGGAAAATTGAAAAAAGGAATATGATATGGTAATATGAGATCTAGTGACCATGTTAAAACAAAACCTTGTGTTGTCACTCTTTTGTGGAACTTTTGGAAATATATGAGACTGGCACCATGTATTGAAGAATTGTAAAAAAGTAATATGATATGATAATATGAGATTGGCACCACGTTAAAAAAAAATCTTTGTGATGTAATACTCTTGTCGCACTTTTGAAACATTGTAAAAATCTGATATGATATGGTAATATGAGATCTTGTGACCATGTTGGTAAAAAAAAACAAAAAAAAACTGGCTCCTTTGTAGAATTATAAAAAAAGTAATATGGTACGATTTGATATGTTTATTAGGATTTTAATGACATGTTTTACACTTTGGTTACATTCATGACAGGAACGGTAGTTACTCATTACACAGGATTAATCAGTTCACAAGGTTATATCAAACACAGTCCTGAACAATTGAGTATCTCCAATTCACCTCACTTGCATGTCTTTGGACTGTGCGAGGAAACCAGAGCACGCAGAGGAAACCCATGCAGACACGGGGAGAACATGCAAACTCCACACAGAAAGGACCCGGACCGCCCCACCTGGAGATTGAACCCAGGACCTTCTTGCTGTGAGGCGACAGTGCTACCCACTTAGCCACCGTGCCGCCCTATATGCAGGGATGGACTGGCCATCGGGAGGGTCAGGAGTTTTCCCGGTGGGCCGCTCTGTATGTGGGCCGCTGAGGGAGTGAAAAATAAATTCTGTTTTAAATATTCCTGAATAATAATCCTGAAGTGTGCATTGGCCCACCACAGTATCCTCACTGCATGTCCATTGGCCAGTCACAGAAATGTTCCTGCCCCAGGATAAACCGTAATCACAACCACTGGTACAAAAAATACATAGTGAATGAGTGCAAGATGGAGAAAGGGTCGAAAAAGCGTAATGGAGGTGCAGAAAAAGCCCCTGATAAAAAACAGAAGAAGCTGCAAACAGATGCAGAAAAGTGCAGGAAACTGGACAACCTGTTTGGCAGTGAGGAACTACAGCATAGTTAAAGAGCAGAAAATGTGTAGTTAGAGTCCAGCGCCTCTGCTTCATTAGTAACGCCGTTTAAGAAGAGACTGTGGGCCCATCTCAAATGTCACCTATGCCCTACTTAGGGTACTTCCTAACAGTACAAACACACATTCCTTTTAACAGTCACTGAATGATTAATAAGTAGTTATCTAAGCTACTGTTGGATACCAGGAGTTTTAAATCAGCCGTTTTAAGGACTATTTTTGTGAAAGTTCTATTATGTCATGTCCAACATAGTGCACTACATAGGGCAGTGGCAGAGGTGGAAAGAGTACTAAAATATTGTACTCAAGTAAAAGTACGATTACTTTGATGATTTTTACTTAAGTACAAGTAAAATTAAAATGTACTCAGAGTAAACGTGACTTAGTTACTTTTTTAACAGAAGGAGGAACATTATTTTCTAACAGAAGTTGACAGATGAATGATACAGCAGACTACACACAGCTCACCAGCCATGCAGCATATCAGCAGTTCATGTGTGGATTTAGCCTCTCTACACACCTAACACACTGCAACTGCTCTTATCAATTTAAAATAGCATTATTTCTTTGGTTAGGGTTGCACCTATAAAAAATATAACAGGTCTTACCTCGTCATAGGAACATGATCAAAATCAAAAACAAACCAGCAGAATCTCACAATCACATTTATGCTGTCCGTTTTACAGTACTTCAAATAAATACTCAAATAAATGAACATGAAAAATCACAATATTTCATATAATGCTCTGCTATCGTTGCAAAATGAAAGCCAACCGTAAACAGCAGAACCGCGACCCAGATCAATCACACAGCAACAGAAAATCATAACCACTTATCTGCCTATCTGATCTACCGGCTAATAACAATCTACTAAATACTCCTCATTTAAACTCTGAAAATCTTTAACATGTGGAATTCACTTTAAGTCTGAAATCACATTTTACACTCATGCTGAAATGATTACCGATTCAGCATCATCAATTCAACTGCTTTTACTTTCATCTGCAATGCAGTCTGGGTAATATTATCAGATCTGCTACTTGGATTCCACCTACTGGTGCAGGGTGACGTCTTTCATTTCTCTGTTTTATCCGATTATTTCTCTCCAGGTTGTGGAATTGTGATCTAACAAGGGAAAGTTGTGAAGTTCTGTCCTCAGTTCTCAGTTTAAACTCCTCCAGTCTGAAACATCTGAACCTGAGTTACAATAAACTGAAGGATTCAGGAGTGAAGCTGCTCTCTGCTGGACTGGAGAATCCACACTGTAAACTGGAGATACTGGAGTAAGATCTTTACTTTCACACTGTAGATACAGAAGATCATTCATACAGAAACTGTTATTGATGTGTGTAGGAGTTTGATATTTTACTCATTTCCCCACACAAGATAAAAGACTTTATCATTAATATAATAGAATAGTTTTACATGTTGAAGATTTCTCAGTGATGTTGTCTGGTTGTGGATCTGAATGGAGATGGAGGAGGAGGTGGGATAACCTTCTGCAGGTTATGGAGATGCAGTATTACAGATGAAGGTTTTATTGCTCTGGGTTCAGCTTTGAAATCAAATTCATCATCACGTCTGAGAAAACTGCAACTGAGCGACAATAATCCAGGAGAATCAGGAGTAAAACTGCTCAAAGATCTACAGGAGGATCCACAATGTAACCTAAAGGAATTGCAGTGAGTTACTGTTGCTTTATACACATAAAGATCTACCCTGACACTGACCCGACACTTAGACACACACGCGCACACACACACACACACACACACACACACACACACAGTGGTATTGTGGAATCAGAACTGCTCATTAGCAGAACTTCATCTGTATCAGGGTTCTTCAGTGAACAATGAATCTTGTGTGTGTGTGTGTGTGAGATGGTGTTTATACTGGTTCTGATTGTGTTGAGTCTGAGGTGACTGAAACATCTGATCATGTCTGATCTCTTCCACAGCATCTGATTTGAATACACATTGAATTATGAGAAGAAGAAGATGAAGAGCAGTGGAGATAAACACCATCTACTCTTCACACTGGGATTCTACATGGTGACACTTTGTTCAGCTTCTTACTGCTCAAATCTGTAAACATGCTTTCTGTGTGCATGACATCACTTCCTGTACAAGATCAACCCTCTCAAACCCACTCTAAAGTGCTGATGGACCTTCATCTCTCCTTCTGTACATCAGTACTGAAGTAATGAGATTGGAGAATCCATCAGGTGTCTGGTACCATCTGTATTAATGTAATAGACTGAATATTCAGCACCTGGTACAGGTGAGTTAGGAGCTGGGAAACAGGGTGAGGGTCCTTGAGGACTGCTTTAGAAAACCCTGCATTAGCTTGATGCATTAGCATGCTGTTCACTATCCTGCCTGTAATATGATTAGAACAGACCAAAATAGACATTAGTAGAGGTCCTGGGATGGAATTCTTGGCATTTAGCAGACACTTTTATCCAAAGTGACTTACAATACTGTGACAGTTTGTTGTCCTAAGCAATTGACGGTTAAGAACCTTGCTCAAGGGCCTAACAGTGGCAACCTGGCATTAAAGCAATAAACTACAATAAAATGATGATAAACAAAGTGTGATTCATATTAATGATGTTAAATATAGAAGATGATGATAATGTAAGTATTTGATAAAAGGGACAGTAAGTGTAGCAGTTCTGTTATTGACTGTAATAATCACAATAATAATAACACTAATACATTATGAGTGAGATTTTGAATAAACCTTGTGTTTGTGTTACCTTTAATGACTGAAACTACTGTTAAATTATTTTGGGGGGAATATTTTGTGTGGAGCATGTATTCTTGATTACTTTTACTTTCATTAAGTAAGGCAGTGCAGTGAAAAAATATTTACCTCATTTTCCAATTTTCTTCATTTTTGCATTTATCACACTGGTATGTATCAGAGCACAAAACAAATTTTAATAATAAAGACCAAATAAACACAAAATGGTTTTAAACAGTGGATTGATTTATTAAAAGAATATCAACGTTTCCCTCAGGTATGGTGGTACATTGAAAAAAACTCTTCATATTGCTAATATAACAATCATTACTATTAGCATTGATTTGCTAACTGAAATTCTCTGTTCAGCTATTTTGGAAATATCAACATTTTCCTCAGGTATGTTGGTACATTGGTTAAACTCTTCTTTCAAAACAATCTGAAGCACCCGGAAAATTACTTTGCAGTTAACCATGAGGTCATGAACACCATGAATAATAAGCACAAAACAGAATAAAAATAGACCTCCATTTATGAAACCAAATATTACCATAGACTTAATACTCTTTAATATAATCATAAAATTATTGCTGTAAATAAAAAGCAATTCATTAACATGACAGTATACATACTGTATACTATACTATATACATACATATAATATAGGTGTAACATCATCTACCACCAACCTTGAAAAATGATCAAAACAAAGACAGAAAAGGGGACAATAAGGACTGTAACTGTGTAAAGGAGTGCAGGAGAAAAAGAAGGTATGGATGTCTGCAAGAAAGACAGAGGGTGTGCAAAAAATAACATCAAGATCTTGGTAATAAACCATGCTAATATTAAGTCAAGTCAAGTAAAGTCAACTTTATTTATATAGCGCTTTTTACAATATACATTGTCTCAAAGCAACTTTACAAAATCCAGGACCAACAGATACAAAAACCCCTTATTAACTAATCACTGTCAAATTTCATTTTCTGATATATGACCTACTAAATATGTTAACAATAAAAAGCAAAAGTAAATTGGATTATATAATACTAAATCCCTAACAGAATGCAAAAAGAGAAAAGAATCAGAATCAGAAAAAAAAGAGTATATATTGTTTGACAATTCAATTTTCTGTGTATGTTAGTACATATTGTAAAAACCAGTCTGACGTTTGAGAACTTTAAGTAAGATGAAGTATTGGCATGCCAATAAGTTTGTCTGTGAATGGCATGACAATGTATTTTGTAATTTTGTCATCAACCTTGGCACAAACTAACTCTGCTGACAAGCCTCCAAGACAGAAAACTCCCAGCTCACTTGAGTCCACTGGATAAGTGTAAAAGCTTGACACTGAAGTAAAAGCATTATAAACAACATGTGGCGCTTACTCATATAAGATTATATTTCTGACTAAGCCAATGCTGCCATTTACCTTGACACAGTCATCCCCTCTTGAAACTGCAATTTTAAATTTTGGAAAATAAAATTGAACTGGGCCATTTACAGAGGGTGGTAGAGGACCTCCGGAGTGGGCTTTTTTCATCTGGGGATAACATGTGTCTTGAATGACTTTCAGCTTAGAGTCAAGTTCTGATTTGCGTCTTACAATTTGTGCTCAATTTTGGTCTCATCTGACCATATCACATTCTCCCAAGCTTTCTCTGAATCATTCAGGTGTTCATTGGCAAACTTCAGACGGGCCCTTACATGAGCCTTCTTGAGCAGAGGGACTTTGCGGGCACTGCAGGATCTCAATCCATTACGGCGAAGTGTGTTACTAATGGTTTTCTTGGTGACTGTGCTCCCAGCTCCCTTGAGATCATTGACAAGCTCCTCCCGTGTAATTCTGGACTGACCTCACCTTTCTCAGAATCATTCTTACCCCACCAGGTGAGATCTTGCATGGAGCTCCAGAGTGAGGGTGATGGACTGTGATCTTGTATTTCTTCCATTTTCGAATTATCGCACAAACAGTGGTCTCTTTCTCACCAAGCTTCTTGCTGATGGTCTTGTAGCCCATTCCAGCCTTGTGCAGGTCTACAATCTTGTCCCTGACGTCCTTTGATAGCTCTTTGGTCTTGCCCATGGTGGTCGAGAGATTTGAACGGAAGAAACTGATTCTGTGACAGGAGTCTTTTATAAAGGGACAGGACTAATTTGTGTGCCTCATGAGCACATAACCGGTCTGTGGGGGTCAGAATTCTTGCTGGTTGGTAGGGGATCAAATACTTATTTCCCTTAATTAAATACAAATTAATTTATAACTTTTATTTAATGTTTTTTTTCTGGATTTTTTGTTGCTATTCTGTCTCTCTCTGTTAAAATAAACCTTCCATAAAAATGATAGACTGTTCAAGTCTTTGTAAGGGGGTAAACTTACAAAATCAGCAGGGGATCAAATACTTATTTCCCCCACTGTATATACACCTGCACATGCATACAAGTGCATACAAGTACGTACACACATGGCTACACTAGGAGCCCTCACTCTTTAGCTACAGTCAGCCGTATGTCTTTTGCGAAGTGAAACCTTTGTTAAACTAAGTCGACGAACATTTTCTTCCTGATTGTGCTATTTTTGAGTAGCATGTACACCAGTCTGATGGGGCTTTTTCATCTTCCATTAACCCAACTCCAGTCTAATGTTGGTAAGTGTTGTACTGTTGATTTGTGTTCTTTTACCCAGGAAAGAAGGCCAAATACAGATTAGTCAAGAGAAGCAATTTATTAAGAAGTCAAAATAAATTGGTAAAAGTAATTTCTGAGCTCAGCACACTTCTTCCAAACACACAGGCAGCTGCATGCAGAAGTGTGTCTCTCTGTAGAGCACGATTCCTATTTATAAAACTGACTCCTCCTTCTCTTGCCTTTGTCGACCAAGCTTTTCCACGATTCAGCAGAACAAGAGTATTTTCTTTGCACACACAGCAAAAGTGCAAGACTTGTGGTGGTTTCCTGTTCGGTCAGCTCTCATACTGTCTGTGTAGCTAGAAGAGGATACATCTGTCCACATTGTTCCATTGTGATCCTTATTTTGCAGCCCACTTCTCAAGAGATAAGATCACTTTAAGTTTGTCCTTCCTTGGTATAGAACGTACAGAACAATAGGCTATTGTATTTCAGTTTCCTCTTTGAAAAACACATACATTCACATTTTAATTGGAAACTCAGCATTTACAGGGCCTCTTACAAAACAGATAAAACATTTGTAGTCTGATACAATTAGTACAGAACATTAATACTCAACAATACCCAACAGTACTTTACTTGACAATTTTGTTTAAAATAAATTATCTTAAGGTTGACACTAAATAAATAATCAAACAGCGCTGCTTTATTTGTCGTATTTAGGCTACATACTAGCATGTTAGCATGCTAGCCTTCATACGAAGCAAAGAGTGTGCTGGCTTGCTTTATTTTAATCCTTAAATGAATGGTATTAATGTTGATATTAATACTTCTGTTTCTTGTTTCTTTGTTTTGTTTTAGAGAGCTGCAGCCAAACGTTAAGAAATCAGCTCACTGTGTGAAACTGACTACAGGTTCATGGTTACTGTAAAGAGCTGTTTGTGCTTTCATCAGAACTTTATATACAGTTTGTACAGTTTTAAAGATGTTTTCTTGACATGTTGTATTTTAAGTAAATACTTCTGAAGTGAAATAAAAGAAAAATAATTTTATAATCCTGTCTGTTTTTCTATAAACATTTCTAATTGATATTTAAAATGTAATTAACATGAAAACTAAGAAGAAATCAAATTTTTTTTTTAATTGAGCTCAAGATAACGAGTAGAATTGTTGGAAAAAGCAGTTGGTATAACAAAAAAAAGAAAGTTTAATCAACTTTCTTATAGGTGTAATAACTTTGTTTTAAGTTATGCTAACTCAAGTTTTCATTATACATTGCTTAACTTTTTTAGGGCAACCGGTTTCCTCAAATTTTTTAAGTAAATTGAACTTATCCGGGCTTACAGTGTGGCCCTTACCGTTGTGACCGAGTTCAATCATCAAATGGTCAGATAGCCCAAGAAATCGCTGCTAAAGCTAATCTAAATTAGCGGTCTCTTTTACGTTTGTGTCTGCAAACATTTCATGGAAACGCCGCCTATCCAAAAATAGCTCTGGGCGACTACGTCTTTTTTTTTCTCTCAAGCAGTAACACCACAAATCTGTGATACTGATCCAAGCTGCACGCCCAGGAACGACGAAACAGAACCTAAGTCACTCCGAAAAACAAGCACATTTAACACACGCCAAAATCTACAAGCTCTTTCTTTATCACCACAGAAATCAGGGGAGAGCGCGAGCGCAGTCCCCCACTATCAGAAATTATGCAGTCGGAGATTCCCACATTTGGGGAATTCGCAGCGGTCAGCACAACCGGAGTACAATGGCTGAGCCTCGCCCTGGGTGAACCACCTTCTTGATCATGGTCTTGCCCCTGCCAGGTAAGTATGAGGTCCAGAGGCACCGCCGAACAGAGACACCGAATCACACACCGTTCAAACTCACGGTGACTCAATTCATCTACTCATCACACCAGCACAAACCTCACCGAACACAAACGCCGCTATTCTGCAACATCAAAACAACCATGCCGACATTCGCCTGAACATTATAAACATTAAAAAAACAAACAGTTGAACGAATGATAATCTAATATTGATCTACAAAACAAAACAAACAAACAAAAAAATACTGTAAAAATGCACCTGACAAGCATGCCCTTTACGGGTTTGGCATAGCTCAATCATGAAATGGTCAAATAGCCTACACTCAAAAAAAAAATTCTTTGGCTGAACTTAATTGAATTATGGAAAGTATTTCCACACAATTGTATTTATTTATTTGGACATAAAGCAATTTTGTTTATCCACCACAATTTATTTAAGTAGTCTAAACTTAATTTGATCTGTTAAGTTTGACTCAACTCATTAAGGTAATCTGGACAAGATTTTCTAGTGTTGATCCAACTTATTTTCCTAAAGTTGATGCAACTTATTTCATTTAAGTTGTTCCAAACCATGTTGATTTAACTTATTTTACTTATGTTGGTTCTACTAATTGTACTAAAATTGATGTAACAATTAAGTTAATTTTGTTGATTTAACTTATGATTTTAAAACATTAAGTTATTACACATAAAAGGCAAGTTGTTTAAACTTTCTTTTTTTGTTATAGCAACTGCTTTTCCCAATAATTCTACTTATCTTGAGCTCAATTTAAAAAAATAGTTAAAAATAGTTTATGTTAAATACATTTTAAATATCAATTAGAAATGTTTATTTATAGAAAAACAGACAATCATAAAATTCTTCTCTTTTTTATTTCACTTCAGAAGTATTTACTTAAAATACAACATGTCAAGGAAACATTAAAAACTGTACAGACTGTATGAAAGCACAAACAGCTCTTTACAGTAATCATGAACCTGTACTGTTTCACACGGCAAGCTGATTTCTTAACATTTGGCTGGCAGCTCTCTAAAACAAAACAAAGAAACAAGAAACAAAAATATTAATATCAACATTAATAGCGTTCATTTAAGGATTACAATAAAACAAGCCAGCACACTCTTTGCTTTGTATGAAGGCTAGCATGCTAGTATGTAGCCTAAACACGGCAAATAAAGCAGCGCTGTTTGATTATTTATTTAGTGTCAACATTAAGATCATTTATTTTAAACAAAATTGTTAAGTAAAGTACAATACTTACCAACATTAGACTGGAGTTGGGTTAACGGATGAAAGATGAAAAAGCTCCGTCAGACTGGTGTACATGCTACTCAAACACAGCACAGTCGGGGGAATAAAGTTCGTCGACTTAGTTTAACAAAGGTTCTACTTTCCAAAAGATATTCGAGAAAGACACGTTTACTTTTACAAAAAGCCTTAAATGAAAAGTAAAAGTAATTTGCAGGTTACAAAAGTTAAAACAAATGATCCTCACACAAGAAGAAATGGCTATCCGAAAATCATTTTTGATTCACCAACAGCTGAAAAGGGGCGGACTTACACATTTATGGGAGGGTTTTCTGTTCAATTACTTAACTTTTTTAAGTTAATCAAAAGTAATTTTTTTGTTTAATGAATTTAAAACCTCGCAAGAGTTGGATAAACTCAATTTATTCTCTTTTATTTCAGTTGATTGATTTAGGTCAATTTAACAATTAGGATAATTACGTTGTATTAACACAGATATTTTAAGTACATTTTAAAAATGGGTCAAATCAATTAATATCAATTTGATTTGTTTGCTTAACAAGAACGAATGCCAATTCTTTGTTTTTTGAGTGTACACTGTTAGACATTTCTGTAATTTCTACAGTTATTAACCACATACCACACAGTAAAATACTGTAAATAGTTTTTACAGTACATAACAGTATTTTCCACTGCATCATGACAATTTTGCATGATGCCAAATACTGAATACACACTCTAATGCAAAACGTTGCCTTAATTTTTTTTTGAGTTACAGTGTATCACAAAAGTGAGTACACCCCTCACATTTCTGCAGATATTTAAGTATATCTTTTCATGGGACAACACTGACAAAATGACACTTTGACACAATGAAAAGTAGTCTGTGTGCAGCTTATATAACAGTGGAAATTCATTCTTCCCTCAAAATAACTCAATATACAGCCATTAATGTCTAAACCACCGGCAACAAAAGTGAGTACACCCCTAAGAGACTACACCCCTAAATGTCCAAATTGAGCACTGCTTGTCATTTTCCCTCCAAAATGTCATGTGACTCGTTAGTGTTACTAGGTCTCAGGTGTGCATAGGGAGCAGGTGTGTTCAATTTAGTAGTACAGCTCTCACACTCTCTCATACTGGTCACTGAAAGTTCCAACATGGCACCTCATGGCAAAGAACTCTCTGAGGATCTTAAAAGACGAATTGTTGCGCTACATGAAGATGGCCAAGGCTACAAGAAGATTGCCAACACCCTGAAACTGAGCTGCAGCACAGTGGCCAAGATCATCCAGCGTTTTAAAAGAGCAGGGTCCACTCAGAACAGACCTCGCGTTGGTAGTCCAAAGAAGCTGAGTGCACGTGCTCAGCGTCACATCCAACTGCTGTCTTTGAAAGATAGGTGCAGGAGTGCTGTCAGCATTGCTGCAGAGATTGAAAAGGTGGGGGGTCAGCCTGTAAGTGCTCAGACCATACGCCGCACACTACATCAAATTGGTCTGCATGGCTGTCACCCCAGAAGGAAGCCTCTTCTGAAGTCTCTACACAAGAAAGCCCGCAAACAGTTTGCTGAAGACATGTCAACAAAGGACATGGATTACTGGAACCATGTCCTATGGTCTGATGAGACCAAGATTAATTTGTTTGGTTCAGACGGTCTCAAGCATGTGTGGCGGCAATCAGGTGAGGAGTACAAAGATAAGTGTGTCATGCCTACAGTCAAGCATGGTGGTGGGAATGCCATGGTCTGGGGCTGCATGAGTGCAGCAGGTGTTGGGGAGTTACATTTCATTGAGGGACACATGAACTCCAATATGTACTGTGAAATACTGAAGCAGAGCATGATCCCCTCCCTCCAGAAACTGGGTCGCAGGGCAGTGTTCCAGCATGATAATGACCCCAAACACACCTCTAGGACGACCACTGCTTTATTTAAGAGGCTAAGGGTAAAGATGATGGACTGGCCAAGCATGTCTCCAGACCTAAACCCAATAGAACATCTTTGGGGCATCCTCAAGCGGAAGGTGGAGGAGCGCAAAGTCTCGAATATCCGCCAGCTCCGTGATGTCGTCATGGAGGAGTGGAAAAGCATTCCAGTGGCAACCTGTGAAGCTCTGGTAAACTCCATGCCCAGGAGAGTTAAGGCAGTTCTGGGAAATAATGGTGGCCACACAAAATATTGACACTTCAGGAACTTTCACTTAGGGGTGTACTCACTTTTGTTGCCGGTGGTTTAGACATTAATGGCTGTATATTTAGTTATTTTGAGGGAAGAATAAATTTACACTGTTATATAAGCTGCACACAGACTACTTTTCATTGTGTCAAAGTGTCATTTTGTCAGTGTTGTCCCATGAAAAGATATACTTAAATATCTGCAGAAATGTGAGGGGTGTACTCACTTTTGTGATACACTGTATGCCAATTGCTCGTAGAATTAAGTTGATCCAACACAATATTTTAAATTACACAAACGTAATAACTGTCAACATGAACAGATATTTTTAAGTTAGTGTTATTTAAAAATGCTTTTTACTGAATTATAAAAAGCTAATCCACCAAACCTAAAATATTGTGTTGGATTAATGTAATTCTACGAGCAGTTGGCATAACTCAAAAAGACTAATGCAAAACGTTGCCTTAATTTTTTTTGTTGACCTAATGTTTTATTTAATATTCATTCAACTTAAAAGTTGTTAATATTAAATAAAACATTAGGTCAACAAAAAAAATTAAGGCAACATTTTGCATTAGTCTTTTTGAGTTATGCCAACTGCTCGTAGAATTACGTTAATCCAACATCCTGTAGCCTAATATCTCTAAACATTAATTTGAATGTTTGTTAGCATTGCACTGAATCTGCTGAATGTGAAACAATTTAAACAATGATACAATAACATGGAAACATGAATTATTACCAAAAATCATTTATTACAGAACGCATCTACTTTTAACAAATACATTAAATATAAACCATAAATATGTCTAACTTACTTAAGAGTAACTTAAGTGAATGCAAAATGGCACAAAGCTATGATACACCAAACCTTGCAATGGCAATTAACCAAAATACATGCCCCAAACAGTATACAGTATTTGAAAAATGATATGCATTAAACAAATGAGTAATGTTTATTTTTGCCTATACGATTGTGTTTAGGTGTGCACTCACATGATGGACTCTGACACATACATATACACACAATAACACAGTTACACTCACATATGGCAAGCCGTTTTATTTTTTAATCCTCTTTTTCTTGATATCAGGAATTCAATTCTTGATATCAAAAAATAAAATTTTAACTAGTAAGAATTTATTTCTTGATATCAAAAATTTAATTCCTGATATCAAGAAAAAGAGGATTAAAAGCTAAAACGGCTTGCCATACATCACCAGCTGCTTGTTGAGGACAGTAACAGTAACTGCACAACATGTGCTTTTTCACGTCCAAGTCTCCAAAAGTCTCCAGTAACACCAGAAAAAGTCGCTAGATTTGTCGCTAGTCGCTTTTTTGAAAAAAAAAAAAGAAAAGTGGCTAGAGGGGTCTGAAAACTCGCTAAATATAGGTTGAAACACTTTGTATAACAGATATTTTGGGCTTTGTTAATACAATGGCGACCGCTACTTTGAGTGCAGAGTTCACAAGGAGACAAATTGTTTGAACGTAAATAAGATAGCATTTCTGCTCTTCTTTAGTAACACATGAAGGCTGTTTAATCTCGTCATTCACAAAGAACATATACTTTTGTTTACTGTCTGATTTTGTATGTCTAACTGTTTAAAAACTAAAATCCTCTCTTTTGTAGATTCAGGTTACACTCGCGACTTTGAACTCAGAACGAGGGAAATTTGGAGGAGCAGCTAAAGGCTGCATCGAGTTAAAGCGAAAGTAAAATCTTCGGTTTATGTGGAGAGAGAATCACGGTGAGTTTGTGAATATAAAGTTGTAATATGTAAATGTTATAAATCCGTATTTCATAGAGAAATGTTTAGAATTGTTTTAATTACCTGGTATTTTTACTGTAAGTAAACTGTCTGAAAATGCGTCGCATTTAACACCGATATTTAGGCCTCCACACCAACACGGATATTTTTCTCTCATACACACGAACTAAAAAAAACACAGGGTTTATAAAACAGAATAAAGATTTTTTAAAGAAACTACCTCCTTGTTTTTGTGTAAACACAGATGTTCATGCAGGCGGTGGACAAAATAATAGAAACACAATAATAAACATAAAATAATAAACATGTATGGGAGTATTGCATTAAGAGTTTAAACTTTACTGAAGAAAGGTTGGAATTCACTTCTTCAAATGAAGATTTTTACTGTATGTGTTTGAATATTTTTACTGATAATGTGTCCATGCTGTGTGTGATTATAAAGAAAGCACTAATCTAACACATTGATGAGAGTGAGATTGTTATTAATACACTTTCATTTATTTAAGAATGTTAAATCAGATCAGCGCTGGTTGAGTTATTGGCATACTGGTGTAAAACTAAAAGCATTACAGAGCGCTATTAAATCCCAGCTTAGACATTTATTTTATTATTAGAGTATGTGACTAGTTTAATTACACTAGCTGCTAGTTAGCTAAGCTGTCTGATTACTGTGTCATGTTCTTGGTGCTGTTTCTCTGAACTTAAACTTTTAGGTGCACTCATGCTTTTTTATATAGTTATTTATTTTTGGTTTTACCTTTACTTCAGTGTTACTCCAGTGTGATGGAGGGTACGAGACCAGATTCACCTGAACCCAGCTGTGTCTCCATGAACAGTGACCAGTCAATGGATCCTTCATTTAACTATATAAAAGATGGAGGATGTTCTACTGATCTGAGGTCAGTATAATCTTATGGTGTGTTAGTGACTTAGACCGCTGTGCCACCTAAGCACCAGCTCTAAAACCTTTCTGAATGTGATAACTAAATGAAATGCAGAAAAAAATAGGGTCAAAATAACTGAAATTATGAAGATTTAAAACTTCTAATAATTATTATTTATTCGTGAATACTTTTCTACTGATCTGAGGTTGTAATTCTGGGGATTGGGGGACAATCCAAACTGTGTAGGGCTGCCAGGAGCTCTTTAGTTAGATCCAAGACTAGACTGAATAGCTGAAACTGAGTCTACAAGAGTCAAATAATAATTAATAACAGTTAATAATTAAATCTTGTATAGGATGAAGTTGTTGGTTTTGGTTACTGTGTAATAAGTGGAGTGGAGTGAAAATGCTAATAACAATACAGCTTTTCTTGAACAAGCTAAAACGAAAGTCTCATTTTTTTTTTTTTTTTTCTAAATATATTAAATCCTCTAAATGTAATATATTTCACTTATTAAATTTTCCATAAAGTTTCCAGCTTGAATTAAGATTAAATGATTACATTTTAGATTTAAACATTCACCCATTCATTGGTTCCTTTGTGTTCCTTTATGTTTGGTTTTATGTGTACCCCAGTGTGATGGAGGGTGTGAGACCAGATTCACCTGAACCCAGCTGTGTCTCCATGAAGAGCGACTGGTCAATACATAATCCACCTAACTTTAAAGATGGAGGTGATTCTACTGATCTGAGGTCAGTATAATCTCATTTTGTAGTGTTTTTACTTTCACTTTGTCTTGATCAAACACATTAACTTACTCAACTAGTCAATTCATTTATAGAAATATAGGAAATGTTTCAATAACTGGATGATGGAACATGCTAGTGTTCAGTACTGCTCTGTATATTTATTGGTTTTCTATAAAAAAGACTGAAAAGCTGCACAATTCCTTATTTGTTATTTTTATTTACAGACCACAAAAGAAATTAAATGTTACTAACAGAGATCAGCTGGAATCCATATTTAAGGTTTGTATGTGTGTGTGTGTGTGTGCAATAATAATAATGACGCTAATCTAGTTTGCTTCTGGTTAAATAAATACTGTGAAAGATTTTATGTTAATTTTGGATTCTGGACCCTCCTTAGACGTTGTTCTGGTTTTTACGTATGTTAATGTTCTTTATTTTTGCCATATGGGGTTAATAGAACTCATTAGGGGTATAAAACACACAACCTTTTACATTTTAATGGCAGAGACAGGTTCAGGAAGAGGTTTTATACTTTTTATTCATTTACATTTACTCTAAATTCCTCAACAGGAACTGGAGCTCAAAGTCATTAACATGTTAAAGAATGAGCTAAACAAGTTCAAAAAGCTCCTGAATGAAGATTACCCAGCATGCTCTGAGCAGGAGGTGAAGGATGTATAAGATCTGAGTAGTTTCAGAGAGGGGACGCTAAAGATCACACTAAATGTTCTGAAGATCATGAACCAGGCAGACCTTGCTAACACCCTGCAGAGGAGTAAAAGACCTAAATACTTAAATTATTAATTTCTTTAACATTACATAAAAGAATCTCTTCTATATCATTCTTGGTTCTAAAATCATCAAGGCTTTTGATTAGTCATTAAATCCTATTATATAAGGTTTCATTAGCACAATTCTAACTATGATTTTGGTCACTACATCTCTACAAATCTATTTTAATTTAAAATAGAAAATCCTATATTTAATATTATTTTTTTAAATAGGAAATACTTTAGAAATGAATATATTATTTATTAAAATATTAAATTATACACTGTGTATATTGATCATGCAGTAAAATATTGATTCATAATGAATTGATTTATAATTTGTCTTTATTAGAACTACTAGGCCCTGTATATCAGAAAAAACTCAAATCAAACCTGAGAGAGAAATGTAAAAGAATCAGTGAAGGAATCTCCCAGCATGGAAGCTCAGCACTTCTGAATGAGATCTTCACAGAGCTCTACATCACAGAGGGTTGGAGTGGAGACGTCAATAATGAACATGAGGTCAGACAGATTGAAACGGCATCCAGGAGACCAGCAACACAGGAGATTCCCATCAAATGCAATGACCTCTTTAAAGACTCATCCATCAGAACTGTGCTGACTAAAGGAATCGCTGGAATTGGAAAAACAGTCTCAGTGCAGAAGTTCATTCTGGACTGGACTAAAGGAAAAGCAAATCAGGACGTCATCTTCATATTTCCACTTCCTTTTAGAGAGCTGAACTTGATGAAGCAGAAAAATCTCAGTCTGATGGAACTTCTTCATCAGTTTTTTCCAGAAATTAAAGGTCTACCATCATTAGACTGTGATGCTTATAAAGTTTTGTTCATCTTTGACGGTCTGGATGAGTGTCGACTTCCTCTAGATTTTCAAAATAATGAGCGATTGTGTAACATAACAAAGTCAGTAAAAATTGATGTGCTGCTGACAAACCTCATCAAGGGGAACCTGCTTCCCTCTGCTCACCTCTGGATCACCTCTCGACCAGGAGCAGCCAATCAGATTCCTCCAGAGCATGTAGACCAGGTAACAGAGGTACGAGGGTTCAGTGACCCTCAGAAAGAGGAGTACTTCAGGAAGAGGATCAGTAATAAGAACCTGGCTAGTAAAATCATCAAACACATAGTCATCAAGAAGCCTCTACATCATGTGTCACATTCCAGTATTCTGCTGGATCTCAGCCTCTGTTCTAGAGAGAATTCTGGATGGAGCCGAGGGGAAAGAGATCCCCAAAACTCTAACTCAAATGTTTACTTACTTTCTGATCTTTCAGATAAAACACAAGGAACAAAAGTACCATGGGAAATCTGACCCTGATCCACACCAGACCAGAGAGACAATACTGGCACTGGGAAAACTGGCCTTCCAACAGCTGAAAAAAGGAAACCTGATCTTCTATGAAGAAGACCTGACAGAGTGTAACATCGATGTCAAAAACACATTAGTGTACTCAGGAGTCTGTACCCAAATCTTCAAAAAAGAGGCTGGGCTGCACCTGGGTCAGGTCTTCAGCTTTGTGCACCTGAGTGTTCAGGAGTTTCTGGCTGCTTTATATGAATTTCTTACCTTTATCAACAAAAACAGAAATGTGCTGGTGAAGCAAAACACTGGATTTTATATAAACCCTATGTCTGACTTTCTGAAGAGTGCAGTGGACAAAGCCTTACAGAGTAAGAATGGACACCTGGATCTTTTTTTCCGCTTCCTCCTAGGTCTCTCACTGGAATCCAATCAGACTCTCTTACGAAGTAGGAAGTAGCTCTTACAACAAAGAGGAAATAGTCAGGTACATCAAGGAGAAGATCAGTGAGAATCCCTCTCCAGAGAAATCCATCAATCTGTTCCACTGTCTGAATGAACTGAACGATGATTCTCTAGTGCAGGAAGTCCAAAAATACCTGAACAGAAGAGGATCCATTTATCACAATGAGCTCTCTCCTGCTCAGTGGTCGGCTGTGGTGTTTGTGTTGCTGAACTCAGATCCGGTTTGGGGATATAAAGGGCAAACAAAAGAAGCGCCTTTCTGCGCATTCAAACAAAAGATGAATTGGAAAAAGGAGGGAAATTTAGATTACTCTCTTTTAGTTATATTATCTATCTCTTTTTTCTCCGAATTAATAACATTCAACAAAAATAAAAGCGCGGATTCACGCCCGGGAGCTGAGAGGTTAGTGGAGTGCTTTTGTACTTTAATCTCAGTTCTCCAGAGAGTGGGCGTGACCACCCAAAAAGTTACCGAGCACTGCGCCGTTTGCTCGTGCCGAAAAAGAAAGGAAAATTACTCCGATCCCCGTAGGGAACGAGTAGAGTGCCAGGAAACAGTTTGAAGCTCCCCGATTCAGTTTAAATGACGGGGAGGCGAAAGGTTTAAAGGATCTACCTCTAGCAACGAGGCGGAATGAAAAAAGAGAGAGTACTGCGGATCCTCTTGTCGAGGAGGAGGCGCAATTAAACGGGAAGAAAGAAAAGCGTATCTCCTAGTAAAATCAGGAGAACGCAAAGGAGTCACACACTGACTAAGTCTTTCCCTTTATTGCTTTTATTACCTCGGCCCCTGGGCCTACCGCAAACTCTCTATGAGACCTTGCGTTACCTGTATCCCTGACAACTAATGTGCAAAAGAGCACGAAGGAGGGTGTGACGAGGAAGCCTGACTGAGCGCTATCTTAAATACACGCTCAGCCAGGTGTTCCTCGTGAACGCTGATTGCCCGAGGGTGTTTTGGAAGTTGTAGTTCTCCTCCCTCGGGGCAAGTTACGGACTGTATGTCCTCTGGTGGCAACTGATGGAATTTCGCGAAGTTGGCTCCCCCTGGTGGGCGCAGAGGGAGTCGGTCGGCCTCCAGCAGCGCGAACATCGGAGCCCGCAGGTTGAGCTGCGGTCTGGCTCCCTCCAGTGGCCGCGGGGTGTGTAGGCCGGGTCCTAACAAATATAAGTATAAAATCTGATTTGAAATTCTGAAAATCATCAACCACAGATCTCCAAAACATCAGGACTAAATGTAATAAAAAGACATAAATATCAAGTAATAAAGAGAGAAGTGCATTAATAATAAACAATCTTTTTAAATACAGACACACGTTAGCATGAACGGGGCACTCAGGTATTGCAGTGGTAAGGTACGCTAGCCCACTTTAGCTGAGATCTGAGGACGTTAGCATGGAGTGAATTGATCTGACTGATGTGTAATCATGTTTTCAAGAGAATGAATTTTACTCTGATGAAAACATTGTGTAATAATTAGATCATTTTGCTGTACGACAGTATCATAATTCAGATGTGGAATAAACAGAGCTCAGTTTACATAAACATGATGTGTAAATTACATGTTTAGACTCGTGCACTAGTTTTATACAGAATGTAGAATTTCACCTGAAAGCAGGAGCAGAAGTATTTGTACCTCTAACCCTGAATGTTAGTGACAGCAGTTATAATGTTACATAGAGCTTCCTGATAATTATTAGTTCCCAGTCGTGCAGAAATACAGCAGCGAGAGTGAAACCTTTACAGAGTAAAATAGTGAGTAATTATGGAATGTAAATTTAATTTAAAAAATAAAAAAAGATTAGACCACTTCATACTGGTCAGGAGCATGGTGGATCCAGTCACTCGATAACATTTACAAGGAAATAGGAACACACACTGGTGACACAAACACACAGAGTCACTCTCATCTATGTTTCTGGACAGAGATGGAAATCAAATTGTCATTTATAATTGGTGGGTAACACTGTATTAATTCTCAGTTCTTACACGGCTATAGTTAGCACTTCCACTATTTTGGACTGTGAAGAAATGTGAAGCTCCACACTTTTGTAAATCAATACAGTAGAGCAGTCCTGCTATTGGTTGATTCATTAATTCAACTGCTTTCACTTTTATCTGCAATGCAGTCTGATCTGATTATTTCTTTCCAGGTTGGCTGGTTGTAATATACTGTAACAGAGAAAAGTTGTGAAGTTCTGTCCTCAGTTCTCAGTTTAAACTCCTCCAGTCTGAAACATCTGAACCTGAGTTACAATAAACTGAAGGATTCAGGAGTGAAGCTGCTCTCTGCTGGACTGAATAATCCACACTGTAAACTGGAGATACTGGAGTAAGATCTTCACTTTCACAATGTAGATACAGAACATTTCTTTTGAAAATTAATCAAATAATAAAAAAGAAAGCAAAAAACATGTTGCTCTATTGTGCACTTCAAATGTTGCTTAAAGCTGATACTGTGTCTAATTGATCTGATAATTTCTCTCCAGGTTGTGGTATTGTGATCTAACAGAAGAAAGTTGTGAAGTTCTGTCCTCAGTTCTCAGTTTAAACTCCTCCAGTCTGAAACATCTGAACCTGAGTAACAATAAACTGAAGGATTCAGGAGTGAAGCTGCTCTCTGCTGGACTGGAGAATCCACAATGTAAATTGGAGATACTGGTGTAAGATCTTCACTTTCACTACGTTGTGAACACATTAATTCATTTACATGAACCACTTCATCCTGGGAAACAATCGGTGTAAACAAATAAACCATCTCAGGGTGACACAATAATTTCTTTTTGTTAACTTATTCTCATATTTTAAAATCAGGGTACCATCCACCAAGAGTGCTTTAACTAAGTTTACTAAACATAACATATCAAAATCACAAAATTACAATCTCAAATACACATAAAAGCTCATTCATTTGATATAGTACTTTGAAGAGTTTATTGAATCTTTCAGTCCATGAGAGAAATGAAGAATTAGATAGCTCTTACCAGGAATTGGAATGTATACTTAATTCTAGCAACCGTTTACAGAAGTCCTTGTTGGGTCCCATTGCGAGATAAAAGATTTTCCCAGTGCATTTGTGAAGCTGGGCTTGTTCACCACAGTCCATCCAACCAGCAAGTTGTTGATGAAAGCCTGACGCCGGGTTGAAATTACTACAGAATATGTAACAACTGTTACACACACACACACACTTTTAGAGATAATGTTAAAATGATTACTGATTCCGAATCATCAGTTCAACTGCTTTTACTTTCATCAGCAATGCAGTCTGGGTAATGCAGTCTACTTGGTTTCCACCTACTGCTACAGGGTGACATCTTTTATTTCTCTGTCTAATTATTTCTCTCCAGGTTGTGGGGTTGTGAGTTAACAGAGAAAAGTTGTGAAGTTCTGTTCTCAGTTCTCAGTTTAAACTCCTCTAGTCTGAAACATCTGAACCTGAGTAACAATAAACTGGAGGATTCAGGAGTGAAGCTGCTCTCTGCTGGACTGGAGAATCCACACTGTAAACTGGAAGTACTGATGTAAGATCTTCACTTTCACAAAGTTTTATACACATTTATTCATTTACTAGTCACTTTATCCTGGGAAACAATCAGCATAAACAAATAAACCATCTCAGGGCGACACACACACACACACACACACATCAAACCTTTAGAGACCATGTCGAAATGATTACTGATTCATAATTAATCATTTAAACTGCCTTCACTTTTTTCCGCACTGCAGTCTGGGTAATATTATCAGATCTGCTATTTGGATTCCACCTACTGCTGCAGGGTGACGTCTTTCATTTCTCTGATTGATCTGATTATTTCTCTCCAGGTTGGTTGATTGTGATCTAACAGAGAAAAGTTGTGAAGTTCTGTCCTCAGTTCTCCATTTAAACTCCTCCAGTCTGAAACATCTGAACCTGAGTAACAATAACTTGAAGGATTCAGGAGTGAAGCTGCTCTCTGCTGGACTGGAGAATCCACACTGTAAACTGGAGATACTGGAGTAAGATCTTCACTTTCAAACTAAAGATACAGAAGATAAATAGAGAAACTGTTATTGATGTGTGTATGTGTGTATATTTTACTCGTTTTCCCCACACAAGATAAAACACTTTATCATTAATATAATAGAATAGTTTTACATGTTGAAGATTTCTCAGTGATGTTGTCTGGTTGTGGATCTGAATGGAGATGGAGGAGGGAGAAGATGATGTATGATTTTTATTAAATGATTTTTTTCTGCAGGTTGAAGAGCTGCAGTAATACAGATGAAGGTTTTACTGCTCTGGCTTCAGCTCTGAAATCAAATCCATCATCACGTCTGAGAGAACTGAATCTGAACAACAATCATCCAGGAGAATCAGGAGTAAAACTGCTCAAGGATCTACAAGGAGATCCACAATGTAACCTGAAGGAACTAAGGTAACTTACTGTTGCTTTATACACAGTCACACCAAAACACACACATGCAGTGGTATGTCTATCTTATTGTGGAATCAGAACTGCACATTAGCAGAACTTCATCTCTATCAGGGATCTTTAGTGAACAATCAATCATGTAAAATGTTCTATCATTGTTTCAGCTGGTGTGTGTGTGTGCTGGTGTTTATAATGGTTCTGACTGTATTGAGTCTGATAGGTGACAAACATCTGATCATGTCTGATCTCTTCTACAGCATCTGATTCTAACATACATTGGATTATAATATGACGAAGATAAGGAACAGTGGAGATAAACACCATCTACTCTTCACACTGGGACTCTACATGGTGACACTTTGTTCAGCTGCTTACTGCTCAAATCTGTAAACATGCTTTTTGTTCAGGAAGGTGTGCTCTTCCCTTGGCATCACTTTTTGTACGAGATCACACTCTCAAACTCACTCTGAAGTGCTGATGGACCTTCATCTCCGCCTTCTATACATAAGTACTGAAGCAATGACATTGGAGAGTCCATCAGGTGCCTGGTACCATCTGTAATAATCTGGTAGACTGAACACTGAGCACCTGGTACAGGTGAGTTAGGAGCTGTGAAATGGAGTGAGGGTCTATGAGGACTGCTTTAGAAAACCCTGCATTAGCATGCTGTTCATTTTAATTGACCTGTAAAGAAGACGTTTAAAGAAGTTTAAAATTACTGGAGATGTTGAGATTCTGTCTGGAGGAGAACGTGAGGAGGATTACTCAAGTGGCCAGAGAATCCAAGTATCTCCGCTGGGAAATTACAGACCTTAATGAGGTCTCAAAGTCAGGATATCTTCCTACATAACCAGAAGATGTTTAGAGGGCTGAATAAAGAATGTCTATTCTGTATGATTCTCATCCTGAAACCTTTTATGGGACTGTGTTGTATGGTCAGAAGAAACCAAGATAGACATCAAACAGTAGAAGTGCCTAAGGTGGGGGATACATAATCCCCTTTTTATATGCAAAATTATGAATTACCTTTATTTACTGTACATTCTAACCAACTAACTAATAAAACTAATAAACTACAATAGATTAAAATGATAAGAAACAAAGTGATGATTCTTATTCAGGCTTCTTGCACCATTTTAAAAGTAAAATTTAAGGCTTTTTAAGACATTTTAAGACCTCAATACATATAATTTAAGACCCAAAAATGTCATAAAAAATTATTTGGTAGAAAATATTCAATTTATTGTCTCCCACATTGGAAATCAAAACTTAACTTAATTGTTATCAACAATCTTTTCAATTTTGTTCCATTGTGATGCAGAACAGAGCCAGCATAAGATACATAAGCTGCATTACATTAAACAACACACTGACTTGCATGTAGAAACCATACAGAATTATAAAATAACACGTAAAGCATACTGCGTTGTAAATATAAGCTAAAAAAAAGTCCTCAAAACAGCTTGTTTGCTAAACAACACAAAATGTTATCACATGAATCTTAGAGAGAAACCAATGAACAGGTCAAATTCAAGAGGTCAAAATTCTCTTCAAGACATGTAGCGTAGCTCTGCCACTCTCTTCTCAATTTCATGGTCTAGGTCCATCAACTCCCCTCTCTTGTCCTTGCATCTTTTTCTCATGGAGTTGGATTTAGTGATGAGCTCTGCCATCTTGGTCCCAGCTGTATTCTCAGCCTTCTCTGCAAGGCTATCTGCCTCCTTCTCTAGAGTGTCACACACAGTTAAGATTGTTCTTCTTTTCTTGCGTAGCTGTTCAAGCTCATTTTCAGCCCCTTTTCTCTTGTTCATCTGTTTTGCCTTTTCCTTTTTCTTCCTCTCATCTTCCAAGAAGATCCTATACCGGTTGCGTGAAGTTGCACATTCATTTAGCAGCTCTTTAGTTAGTGGCACTTTGACCACTCCACCACACATCCTCACATAGTCGCAGATCAGTCTCTGTGAGACTATAGTGTCCTCGTTCATATTGCACATCTCCACCTCCTTGTTTATGGAGAATCCACGCTCCACAGTGGCTTGTCCATGGGACAGAAGCAGTAGCTTTTCCACAAAGCTCCAAAGTTCTGCATATCCATTCATGGCCTTATGCAGGAAGCTGTCAACTCGCAATGTCCCATCCAATGCACTGAAGACCATGAATTCCTCTCCTCTGGCCTCATTAAACAGGAACTTCTGAAACTGTTGTGCAATCTTATCACCTGCATTTACATAAAGACAAACACATTTGTATATTTTCCAGTTAAAATTATATTTTGTGGAAATCACAAGAGATTTATATTCAATATACTCTGGAAAATGAATCTCAGATTTCCAACTATATTTGAAGATATATATATCTTCTTAAGTCCAAGAACATTTATTAGGCCTACAGACATGTGTTACAACTCCTACTAGGCTATATTTCCAATAAAATAAAATACAACTAAAAAGATGCAAGTAATAGGCTAGTATAACTTGACATCTAAAATATGGCTATTTACTGAAATAAGATATTGTCTTAGTCAACGACATTGAAGGGAGAGATGCAATAACATTTAGAGCAGTGGTTCTCAAGCTTTCTCATGTCAAGGACCCCGAAACTGGCACAAATTAGACCACAAATCCCCATCTTTTAAGATTTTTGCTTTTAGAGGTCTTATTACAAAAAGTGTATGAATCCTATGACCAAAATTGTCATACATTCTGTCACTGTGTGATTTATTGATGGAATTATAGTGAGAATAAATGATTCCCCTGGAGTTCACTTTTAAAACCACTGGTTTAAAGAAGGTGCCTAAAGACTCCCTTTGCTAAACCATAGGTAACTGTTCTTATTTCTAATATGTCTACAGATGTTACCCGCTGTGACTCCTCCTGACAACTTCTTGTCCTGCACAAATTTCATGACGAGGGCCTTCATTTTTTTCAAGCACATGTCTGGTTCAGTGTGCATCTTTTGGGGGTCCAGGCACAGCATATTTCGGACAGTGGGGTACTTCAGTGGGCACTTCAATAGAATGTTCTGACAAATTTTTGACAGAGCACTCTGGCTCTCGCATGAACTGTAACACATCACGCTCACTTCCACCCTGACTGCCTGACATGCCCTGACAAATGCACAAAAGTCATGTGTCACCTGAAACATCAAATAAACTCTCCCTATGTGTAACTTACACTACACAACATTTTACAAATCCTGTGAATAAGTCAACTGCTTGATGTCTAATCTTAATCTAATCTATTGGTTGTTTTAGAATAAATACTTAAGTAGTCAAATTACTTGCAGCTGATGTAGCACATTGTTGAAGTCATCCAAGATAATAAATGGTACCTTGAGGGCAGCTGTGGCTCCCAAGCCAATGTCCACTTGCTTTGGACTGACCCAAAAGTTTTGGTCTGTCACATCAAGCTTGACCAGATTTACTGGGGAAACATCAACCTGAACATCTCGCTTTATAAACCGCCTGAGAAGGCTCTGAAAACAGAATAGCACAGGCATAGTAATTATTATTATAATCAAAATCTGAATAAGTATTACTGTATTTACAATATATTCTACAAACATGAACATGCTGAAAATGCATTACTTTGTTTTATCTTTCATATCCTCTGTAAGTAACGATGCTTAAATGACTAAACCTTTAATACATTTTCAGCTGTCATTAGGCCTACCCTGATTAGATCCTCCAAATCTCTGCCTAAGAAGGGAATCATCGGGGCATCTGTCTGGTACTTGGTGAGAAATGGCTGAAAAGTTCTTGAGATACTCATGAAGAAGTGCAACTTTGCCAGGATAATGGGATCCATCCGTGCTTCTGCGATGGTGTCATACGATGATGACCTTGGATTGGGGAGCTTCTTGGCTTTGACCTGATCCACATAGGAGACAATATATGGCCAAATTTCAATGGCTCTCTCAACTGCTGGAAGGTTTTCCAGCCAGCGATGTCCACAAAATGACAGAGGAAATCTATCACACTTGGTCAATAACACAAAGTCTTCCCTCCTTGCAGGTGCATAATGAAACAGGTAGTGCAGGGCTTTCAGAACCTTTTCAACTTGCCAAACCGTGAAGCCGTTCTTGAATGAGTTGTGCATTGTGTGAAGGCCACAACTTCCAATTATTTGTAGTTGGGCTCCACCACACTGCTCTTTGTGTTCCTCTTGTAAGAGTTCAACAAACCTCCAATTAACACTGGGCCCATCCATCGAGAGTGAGAGCATGTTGTTCAGATTCAGCTCTTTTGTACCTTCCTGCACATATAAGGGGTGGAAGGGGTTATAAATTCAATGTGCCAGGTAATCCACATTAGATTAGAAAATGGTTCCATTAGTGTAAGGATGATACTACTACTACTACTACTAATAATAATAATAATAATAATAATAATAAAAATAACAGCTTATATAGCAGAGATCAAAAAACATCCATCAAAACACCTGACATCTTAATTGTGATAATCACAAGTATTCTTTTGCTACTATTTGTTATTTTAACGATTTCTTGCTTATATATACATACACTCATACATCATACACATTAAAATAATTGTGTGTGTATTATTATTTCTACAGGTTCACTAACTGGTAAAATCATGTATTCTGTGCTAAAATACAACAATTCTAATCTGTACTTACAACATGGCTTGATTCTGCATCTTAAAGAGTTAATTTGCAAAACAGATAAAATCCATTTGTTATTGATGAAAAAGCTTGCTTTTTATTGTGCTTTGCAGATTCGCAAAAAAACAAGGTTTTTCAAATTCAATTTAATTCATAAGTCATGTGTTATTGTGCATTGAACGCACTATCAATAAAAAAATACATATTTAATAATAAAAATGGAGATAGGTTTTTGCAAATGAACTCTTTATAGCTCTTAGGTGAATGTTTACAGTTGCTATAGCAACAAGTGACAGCCGACGTTACCAGCTGTTAGCTAGATTTGCCCAACAGTCTGAACAACCCAAAAAAAATCACAAAACGCCATATTTCAACAAAATCTACCAACAGTTACACCCCTTAAACTCTGAGCTAACGTGTTGCGAATAGAACAATGGTATACAATTTCAAACACAGTCGTAAAGTTACTTACACTGAAATGTCCCAACATGTCCTCGGCTCTCGAGTGACCCATAAACTCCGACCCATAGTAGCGGGAGATGACATGGTGTGTGCCCGTCTCATCATCAGTAGTCCAGAACCGCAAATGAAGGTCCATTTGTTTATTCTTTGTCGTTTTATTCATGCTTTCGTCAAACATGATAACATACGGCTTCTCACTAACGCTGCGCGATAGCTCCTTCTTGATGAACGAAGCAATGCCATATTTGGCGATATATGCAGTTTTATTTTCACCACAGCTGAATGACTTTGCAAGCTGGGAATCGGGGAACATGGCAGCAAAGACTTCACTTATCTCCTCATTAGATTTAAATGAATTGTGCCTCATTACGGTATGGAGAACCCACATTACCTCTGCCTTCTGGGTCTCTGGCGGTGAAACAAAGCTTTTAATAGTCGACTGAGAGGTGGCGTCTGAACTTGCAACATTAGGTGGAGCTGCAAACAATGCAGGGATTAGCCCGGGCTTGCTATTAGCTGCGGCCATATATCGCAGGTGCTTTCCTCCCTTCATGTGCGACTCGACGGCTTTGACCCCCATGGTCCCTAAAGAAAAAGTTTTTTTGCAGAATTTGCACATTGCCTCATTTTTGTTTTTGGCTGGTGCCAGCCACATCCTAAATACATCCTCTTCCATCCATTTGTCGTTAAATTTGCACTTTCCCATCCTTACATGCATCACCGCTCACCTCGACAACCGCGAAATGTCACGCCGCCCGACGTCAGGCGTCTGTCGCAAACGTACCGTAAAACGATTATGCGTTAATCAATCAAATACACACTATTAGATGCTTTACCACTGTGTTTTTCCCATCGGCATTAAACTCACCATCCGAAAATTTAATACCTACAGCAAATTTACGGTAAATTTAAGACAATATAAGACCTTAATTAATGATATTTAAATTTAAGACATTTTAAGACTTTTTAAGGACCCGCGGGAACCCTGTTATTAATGTTAAATATAGAAGATAATGATGTAAATATTTGATAAAAGAGACAGTAAGTGTAGCAGTTTTGTTAATGACTAATATTAATAACACTAATACGTTGTAATTGATATTTTGAATAAACATTGTGCTTATGTTATATTTAATGACTGGAACTACTGTATCATACCTTTTTCAATTTTCTCTACTTTTGCATGTCAAACTAGTATCAGACCACAAATCATATTTTAATATTGACCAAATAAACACACAATTTTTTTCAACAATGGTTTTATATATTGAAAAAAATGTGCGAGGTATGTTGGTACATTAAGAAAAAACTTTTCATATTGCTAATATAACAATAATTACTATTTGCATTAATCGCATAAAAACAAACATCTGTAACAACAGCACAAATGCTTGCAGGTAATCTACATGCTCCGCCATCATGTTACTACTCTACTTTTGTTGCACAACGCCTACGAGAGAGGTTAGTATGTTCAAATACATAGTATACATAAAATAGTGTAAAAAGTACCCAGATGACCTACTTCTTTGGCAGCCATGTTTGAGTATGCAAGCGATGCACACTTGTGGTCCGCTAATGTGTCCCATAATTCAACTGGAGCTGCGTAGGCATTCGAAGCAGAAGAAGAAAGATGGCGGAAAATGGAGAGTCCTCTGTTTACAAGTTTAAGTAATATAAACAAAATAAAAACGTTATGATTAGCTTTATAGAAAATCCACGTTACCTGTGAGATTTTAAGCCAGCCAAGGTTATTGTTGTATACTCAAGAAATATAATCCAATAATGCAAAGGTTAAACATGTGCTAGGTTAAATATTCAGGATTAATGTCGGTGCTGGTAGATTTACATACTACCCATGTTCATTTAGTTTACATCTTGTTATTCTGGTAGGACAACAAAATCGATTTACTACTGTCTATTCTATTTATTTAACTACATAGTGTTGTACAATATTACATGTGTACTTAATACTTTTGTATTTTAATACCTGCATACTTTAATACTTGTACTTCAATACTTGCGTACTTTAATACTGTGCTTTAATGTATATTGAGCTGCTGTAATAACTGAACTTCCCTATGGGATTAATAAAGTTCTATCTATCTAGTGATAGGCCAAGCTATCCTCGGGAAGGTAAATATATCTAGCTTTGGGGTTGTTGAGGCTAAATAGTTATGATTGTTGTAATGTTGCTACAGTCACATTAGCCATCTCTTAAAAAACTAATGTTTGATATTGCAGGGTCTGATGAAGACACTAAAAGACTTATCCGGTGGAGAGTGACCAGCCAGGCCCTCTTCACCGGAAAACGAAATGCAGTTCGAGGGTTTAAGTAAGTAACTGTTTGTTTGACGTAACACAAAATTTGTGTTACATCTTATGCATACTATTAATTACAAAGGGTGGTATAAAGACATGTTTTAGTATTCAACTTTTACAAACTTTTTCAAAGCATTAAAAACTTTTAATGACTATACATTTTTGAAGCAGTGCATGCTCTATACATGAATAACTTTTATGTGCATTAAGTTGTACTGTAGAGCCTTTGTGTTGGAGAACCATATGCAGGGGCTAGGGGCAAGTGACTCCCACTTATGTAAAGAAGAACTGGGAGAACCTCAAGTAAAAATACAAAGTAAGCTTCATTTGTTGGTAAGATCTTCAGAAAAGATTTGTAATACAAGTTAATGTTCTTGTACTGTGTTTATGAATCTTGTGTCCACCTACTGGGGTAAGTACAGAGGGTGGTGAAGCAACAGCAGCATCCTGGAAATGGTATGCTGATATGGATGAGGCAGTAGGTGGGAGACCATCAATTAGCCCACCAACCCTTATTTCCTCATCTGGCCAGGATGCTGCTGAAGCTTCACCATCCAGCCAGAAAGAGACGAGGGGAGAAAGATTTAGTTGAATATCTGAGGGAGATGGAAGAAAGGGAAAATGAGAAGGAGATAGAAGCAGCAGAGAAAGAGGAGAGAAGATGGAGAGAGGCTGAGGAGAGGGAGGAAAGAAGAGAAAGGGAAAGAATAGAACGAGAGGAGAAGAGAGAGCAAGAGGTGCGCTAGAGAGAGGAAAAGCGAGAGCTAGAGACACTAGAGAGAGAGGAGAGACCAGGAAGCAAGATTGAGGGAGGAAAGAAGAGATAGGGAGGCAAGAGAGAGAGAGGAAAGGTTTATTAAAATCTTGAAGATTCTAATGAAAAAATAAATAGTTTAAATAAATAGTTGAATAAATGCGTTGGCAAATAATGGAAATAAAGGATTTTCTTTTTAATTTAACCTTAATTAAAAATAGATAAAGTGTAAAAATTGGAAACTGTAATTTTCAAGAAAAATATTCAAGAAATTGAAAATTATGCTAAGAAAGTTTTACTTTTAAATTATGCATAAACTGTTAATGTCAAGAGACAATCAAGAACTGTAGAACAAAATGTAAAAAAACAAACAACATGAACCTATTAACAAAACATTTTTCTAAACATAATCATGCTCATACTGAGCTGGTATGCTGTGCTGTGTTGCTGAAACAGTTGCAGCCAGATGCTTTCTTCCATCTTCACCTGATGTAATGTCATTAGGCTCTGGTTGGTCAACAGGCACCTCTGTTAATTCTGGCTCAATGATGTCTCCATGAGCGATACAGAGGATGTGGAGCACACTGCAAAAAATCACCTTTAGAAAACAAGAAAAATAAAAGCAAATCAAGACAAAAGGTGCTTAAATCAAGCAAAAGTATCTGCCAGTATAGTGAGAAAATTTTTCTTAGCAAGATTTCCTAAAACAAGAAAAAAAATATTTTGCTATAAATTATCTAATAATCTTAAAATGAGTAAGAAATTACTTGATTTAAGGCATTATGGCTAGATTTGAGTAACACTCATTTGCTCTAATTTCATATTAATAATCCAAAAACTAGCATAATCAGCTAAACTAGCATATTAATCTTGTTTTAAGCATCTTCATAAAACCTTATTTGGTAAATAATTTCTTGAAATTAGAATGCTTGGACATATTTTTTAGCTAAAATGGCTTTAGAATGTTCTTTAATTAACACTTTAAAGCTTAAAAAAAGATCAACTCCAGAAAATAGTTCTCAAAATAAGAAATGAACAATTAAAAAACCCTCACATTATTATAATTAACAAATGTTACTTAGTAAAACTTCTTAAAATAAGCAATAATACATAGGTTTTTGCATCACACTAAATGCCTTAAAACCAGTCAAAAAATATGAAAATTAGAGCATTTTAATCATGACATAAGCGTTAAAAATTCAGTTTCCATGCACAAAAGAAAGACATAGAGACTCAATACAAGTCTGTTTCTCTCATTTAAGTCTATTTGTAAGACTGCATTGCTAGTAATCTGAGACTGTACTTTATACTCAAATTAAAACATCATACGCCAAGTCCGTTTATCAAAATACAACAGAAAATCTAAATTTTGCTATCAATTTTATTAACTTTAATAAGTGTGCCATCATGGCAGCTTGATATGAATACATTAGAAGTGTGCAAACAAGACAGATTTATTCAAATACACAACAAGCATGTTCAGGCCGCTTCTGAGAATTCTATTAAAACATGTAAATCTTAGATGTCAAGGCTTTCCAATAACAATGTCCCTACGTCTACAACATTAACAACATTGCTTGGTCTTCATATACCATCTTTAAACATAAAAAAATAATAATAAAAAGGGTCTTCAATCTGGACCTGACTTGCAGCGCGTAATAGTACGCCATGACATACAGAACACCTTCGTGCAGCAGGCCTTGGTGGAATGTTGTCACTGTTCTTCCCAACACTGATCATGCAGTTATCCTGGTCAGTTAGAAGCAGGGGGCTTGATAGACGGCATTTGCTAAGAAAAGCAGCAGCGATTTCAGAGGGCTGAAAAAACAAAAACCAAAGGCACTATAAACCACAGACATGAACAGAACAAACGATATTCAGCATTTAAATAACAACTTAAAGTTTCTTTGCAAGCAGTTTAGTGAACTATCTAAACAACAAAAAAATAACAGTTGACAATACTTACCATGAGAATATGAAACAGAGGCTCACGTGGCTGTCCCAGTTTCTGTGGTGGTGCAACTCCTGATGGGAAGAGTGCTGGAAGGCCATTCAAAATCTCAATGGACTGTTGCACTATTTAAAGAAAAGCAATGCCTTACTGACATTGAAATCACTTTTAAAATCAATTTTTCCCTTCCAGAATTTTTACAATATGTCATATCTAATTCACTTAATTTTTGCCTGGCCACACTACAGGATTTACAATAATTACACATTTATTTTACCTTCAGTCACCGAAACCACCAGACTTTAAATCTACCCAGAATAAAACAGACACCACCAAACGTGTACAAAGTTCTAGACCAACCTGAGAGCTCACAACATTTCTCATGAACAGACATGACTGTAGACGGGGCTTCAGACTACTGCTTGTTGAGGATGATAAAAATAGCACATGGGATATTTTACTGATTACTGATCAACTGTTTTGCTTCAGGGTCGAGTGGCAAATAAAGACTTAACACTCAACATCTATAAAACAATCATTTACTAATAAAGCAGTATTTAATCCAGAAATGATTTTAAATCACTTTTATTTCATCAAGTTTTTACTGCAAGCATAACGCAAATTTCTATCTTTAATGAGAATGTATTGTAGCATCAAGCTAACAGTTTTGTCTGTTTGTGTTTTTTAACACTCTTAAACAGACAAAGTTTCTAACAAACATTTAAGTAACATTTCCTGTTAGAGACTCTCTGTAATCTGGTCAACCTTCTAAGTACTATTCACAAACAACAATCTAATGTTTGTGTTCAGTGATTAGCCAATTTAGTGATTTTAAAACTTAAATTAGGCTCCAGGGAACACAAAAATAGGTTTGTGATATTCTTCTTTCAGCCATAAATGTTAATAATTGTTTATAATTACTGTTTGCTAGCTATTTAAATCGATTAACCATAACATTAACACCACCCCCTTGTATCTACACTCATTGTCTATTTTATCAGCTCCACTTACCATACTGGAGTACTTTGTAGTTCTACAATTACAGACTGTAGTCCATCAGTTTCTCTGCATACTTTGTTAGCCACCTGTTCTTCAATGGTCAGGACCCCCACAGGACCACCACAGAGCAGGTATTAATTCACTGAAGGATTGTCTCAGCACTGCAGTGACTGACATGGTGGTGGTGTTTTAGTGTGAGTTGAACTAGTACAAGTGGATCAGACACAGCAGTGCTGCTGGAGTTTTTAAAAACATTGTGTCCACTCTACAGACACTCCTACCTTGTTGGTCCACCTTGTAGATGTAAAGTCTAAGATGTTCGCTCATTTCTTGCTGCAGTTTGTGTTGGTCATGCACTAGTCCTTCATTAGTGGTCACAGGATGCTGCCCAAAGGACGTTGTTGGCTGGTGGACTCAGCAGTGGAACTGAGATGCTTAAAAACTCAATTAGCACTGCTGTCTTATCCACTCATATCAGTGCAACACACACCAACACACTACCATCACATCAGTGTCACTGCAGTGCTGAGAATAATCCACCACCCAAAGAAAACCTGCTCTGTGTTGATACTCTGGGGGTCCTGAAGAACAGGATGGAAGAGGGATAAAGCATGCAGAGAAACTGATGGACTACAGACTAGGGATGCATCAATACCATTTTTTCCCAACCGAGTACGAGTACAAGTACATGTATTTTTGTACTCGCCGATACCGATACCGATACCTATTTAGAATTATGCAATCTGGAGCATTATGGAATAGTGTAGTTTTTAGTGTAAAATATAGTGCAGTGGAACAGTTGCTTGGGTTGCCATCACTAATTGTAAAAAAAAAAAAAAACACTGCACAGACATCATTGAGAAAGCTACTGACAAGCTAACGTAAACGTTCATTAATAAACGCACGTAATTAACGCTGTGCACATCATACAGTGTATCACAAAAGTGAGTACACCCCTCACATTTCTGCAGATATTTAAGTATATCTTTTCATGGGACAACACTGACAAAATGACACTTTGACACAATGAAAAGTAGTCTGTGTGCAGCTTATATAACAGTGTAAATTTATTCTTACCTCAAAATAACTCAATATACAGCCATTAATGTCTAAACAGCCGGCAACAAAAGTGAGTACACCCCTAAGAGACTACACCCCTAAATGTCCAAATTGAGCACTGCTTGTCATTTTCCCTCCAAAATGTCATGTGATTTGTTAGTGTTACTAGGTCTCAGGTGTGCATAGGGAGCAGGTGTGTTCAATTTAGTAGTACAGCTCTCACACTCTCTCATACTGGTCACTGAAAGTTCCAACATGGCACCTCATGGCAAAAAACTCTCTGAGGATCTTAAAAGACGAATTGTTGTGCTACATGAAGATGGCCAAGGCTACAAGAAGATTGCCAACACCCTGAAACTGAGCTGCAGCACAGTGGCCAAGATCATCCAGCGTTTTAAAAGAGCAGGGTCCACTCAAAACAGACCTCGCGTTGGTTGTCCAAAGAAGCTGAGTGCACGTGCTCAGCATCACATCCAACTGCTGTCTTTGAAAGATAGGCGCAAGAGTGCTGTCAGCATTGCTGCAGAGATTGAAAAGGTGGGGGGTCAGCCTGTCAGTGCTCAGACCATACGCCGCACACTACATCAAATTGGTCTGCATGGCTATCACCCCAGAAGGAAGCCTCTTCTGAAGTCTCTACACAAAAAAGCCCTCAAACAGTTTGCTGAAGACATGTCAACAAAGGACATGGATTACTGGAACCATGTCCTATGGTCTGATGAGACCAAGATTAATTTATTTGGTTCAGATGGTCTCAAGCATGTGTGGCGGCAATCAGGTGAGGAGTACAAAGATAAGTGTGTCATGCCTACAGTCAAGCATGGTGGTGGGAATGCCATGGTCTGGGGCTGCATGAGTGCAGCAGGTGTTGGGGAGTTACATTTCATTGAGGGACACATGAACTCCGATATGTACTGTGAAATACTGAAGCAGAGCATGATCCCCTCCCTCCGGAAACTGGGTCGCAGGGCAGTGTTCCAGCATGATAATGACCCCAAACACACCTCTAAGACGACCACTGCTTTATTGAAGAGGCTGAGGGTAAAGGTGATGGACTGGCCAAGCATGTCTCCAGACCTAAACCCAATAGAACATCTTTGGGGCATCCTCAAGCGGAAGGTGGAGGAGCGCAAAGTCTCGAATATCCGCCAGCTCCGTGATGTCGTCATGGAGGAGTGGAAAAGCATTCCAGTGGCAACCTGTGAAGCTCTGGTAAACTCCATGCCCAGGAGAGTTAAGGCAGTTCTGGGAAATAATGGTGGCCACACAAAATATTGACACTTCAGGAACTTTCACTAAGGGGTGTACTCACTTTTGTTGCCGGTGGTTTAGACATTAATGGCTGTATATTGAGTTATTTTGAGGGAAGAATAAATTTACACTGTTATATAAGCTGCACACAGACTACTTTTCATTGTGTCAAAGTGTCATTTTGTCAGTGTTGTCCCATGAAAAGATATACTTAAATATCTGCAGAAATGTGAGGGGTGTACTCACTTTTGTGATACACTGTACATGCGATGCGATTCTGCTGATTGAAATATTTACTTTAAAAGGATAATACAGTCCGATCCCATCTGAGCCGATTCTATCAGCACATCCATTCGTGGTTCACCTCGGTAAATCGTAAACGACTCTGAGTCGGCTCCCGCTCTGTGGTAATAACCAGTATAATTAAGCCTGAGCTTTATAATGTAAGCGAGTCACACAAAATGTTCTGTAGTAGTTGGTGTTTATTTACAACCGCAACATTCATTATAACAGTAAACACGGAGACAATGCATTCTGAGCCACAATATTACAGTATTTACATATAATTGTAAGAGTTATTACAAAAAAACTACAATATTAAATTACACTGATATGTTTTCATGAATGAAGTTCATTATATTATATATATCCAGAGTCACTGGTGGCATCATTACATTTTTCATGACTCCAAAGAACTGAACTTTTGAACAGAATGCTTTCCGTCAGTTCTGTGGTGTACTTGTGATTGCCAGATTAAAGAATCATCCATCCAACTCATCCATGACCTGTAAACAAGCACAAACAGCCATGAGAACATATTTTAGAGAACCAGAACTGAAGCATCTCAATTTTTATTTAATCACTATTTCTGATCTAAAACTGAGATCACTATTGTCACAATTTATTTGGGCCCAACAAAGAGTTTACAAAAAGTATAAATATACATTTATGTACACTGCCTTCTAAACGAAACAAAGTATAATTTACATAACATTACAAATAAACAAAATACTAAGAGATGAGTTACAAGAATTACTAAAATAATTCAAACAGCAGATATTAACTGTGCATTCAAATGTATTCTTTACAATAAGTAAATGGTTTTTCAAAATACTGTTTCGTATACATCAAATGACAATTTCACAAACATAAGCTGATTAAAAATGTTCTTTATAGCAGCAAAGTAAACAATCAGAAAAAAAGAAAAAAACTACTTATTATTACTTGTGTTCATCACTACAGGCTCCACAATGCCACAACATGAGCCATGACATGATTATACTGCAGTATTATTACTGCAATAATCATTTATTTATCCTGATTTATTACTTATGGTTACAAGTTATTCCTCCAAAACGCATCTAATAAATCACCACACTTTTATAGTCTTCCTTACTTTTAAACTTTTAGCACATTGTGTTCTCCACAAAGTTCTTCTCCTGTCCCTAACACCACGTTTACCAGGCTGAAGTGACCCTCTGTGGAGCCGCTTGTCCATGAACAGTTTCAAAACAGTTCAGAAGCTCAAACTCACTTCACTGACATTTAAAAACTCTCATTTTAAGTTTAATCTTTTTCAAGTCTAAATGAAACTTCGTTGTTTTTCCCTCTTACAGAAAGCAGCACTCATGTTTACTCTGTGAGGATTCGTCCCAAATCACTCCCCCTTCCGTATTTAGTGCACTTGGTAGGACCAGAGCCGTAGATAGAGAGAGTTGCGACACTCCTTGATCTCGCCGCTACGCGGTCACGTGGTTCATGTAACCCTCCAATAGTTCCAAACAAACCCGGCGCTGTCATGTTCTCATATGGGACAGGCAGCAGTGAGTGACATATTAAACGCTAAATAATAAACATTTGTACAATTTCTGGGTATTTTCAACTGCCTTTACATTTACTGCATCTGCTTTAATGTCAATTTTTTTTTGCATAAACTAATCTCCCTTCACTTTCCTGAGGATTCATAATAAAAATAATAATTTTGGTTAAACACTAAACCATGTGGCTGGATTCATAAGGTTTACCTGCACTGAATGAATAGATTCATAAACACTACCGTACCTTTAACATTATAGTGCAGGTACATGAAATAGCTTCATTCATCTCTTATTTCATGGGTGATTAATAATTGATTCCTACATGTAATACATGAATGAATTCATTATGAATATATTATGAAGTTCATTTCGTCTAATGTAAGTGGTGGACAAGGTACACAAACCATGCAGTTGAGTTAAAGTAGAGATATCCAAGGTAAAATATTACTCCAGTAAAAGTAGTAGTAAAAGTAAAAAAACTCTTTACCTCCACTAAAGTACTAAACTAAATTTACCTTCAAATATACTTAAGTATGAAAGTAAAAGTAGCATGATTTATTATGGCTCTAATGTTTTATTATCATTTTTGACTCTTGATTAATCAACTCATTTTAGGTGAAAAGACTCTAGTGGCATTAATTTAGCTTAACTGACTAAGCTAAACTGGGTTATACCTATTAATTAAAGTAAACATGTAACATTTAGTGCTGAGCAAATGCTAAACAATAACAGTATTAAGTATATTAATGACATTAAATTCATTATTTTGTTAAAACAAAGCAGCATACAGCTGAAAATGCTTGATAAGTAGTGGAAATGAATGGGGCTCTATGGGTTGTTTGGAACTATTCAGAGCTCCACAACCCGGAAGCTGCGCAAAAATATGTCCCGCCCCCTTTCCAACGGTTCCCTATGGGAGTGTCGCCACTCTGTTCTCTCTACCGCTCTGGGTAGGACATGACATATTAGCGCTTCCACCCCAGACAGTGTAGTGCACTATATAGGGAACAGGGAGTGATTTGAGACACTACACACGGACCTACTGTAAGGCGCAGATCTGTTACCCAGTTACCTAATAAATTGCATTATCCAAGAATCCAGTGTTACCACTCGCAATTTTAATTTAAAAGTATCTTCTATGGTCCAACTACACTTGGTTATCAAACCTGAAAACAATTAAGAAAAAAAATGCTGACTTTAAAGTTAAGCTAGCTAGCTAAGTTAATTAGGTCAATGCTAATGCAAATAAACCTAGATAACACTCTGAACAAGCACAATACTGGCTCACAAAACTCAAACAGAAAATATAAGTTATTAGCTCACCTGTAAGTGCTGCGGTGGAAATATCATCCAGGGTTTCTCCATTTCAGTTGTTTATGGTTAGCACTTAGCAGCAGAAAAAGACTGAAATGTCGGTTGGAAGAAAGTTCCGGCGGGAACTGAGGGAACTGTTTGAATTGATAAAATGTGTTGCATTTATTACAGCTCTAAAACAGTAATATAATTAAACAAAAACAGCTCAACAATACCAGTGACTGTTTAAGCAGCTGTTATAGGCAGTGGTGTGCGATATTGCAAAATTTGGTATGATCCGATTCCAATACCAAGTAAATACTGTACAGTGCCAGTATCGCTATTGTTGGTTATTATTGAGTATTAAAGTTCTGTATTAATTATACTGGAATATAAATGTTTTATCTGTTTTGTTAAAAGGCCCTGTAAATGCTGAGTTACCATTTAAAATGTGTGTGTTAAAAAGGAACTGAACTTTAAGCAACCTAATCTTCTGAGAAATGAGCTGAAAAATAAGGAAGTACATCCAGGTGTTTCCTGCTCTGACTATGCAGAGAGTGTGAGAGACAGTTGAACAGGAAATCACTAGCCTTGCATCTCTGCTGTGTGTTAGACCTGGTCCTCTGAGCTTAGAGAAACTGAATGTATAGGTGTAGAGGGTTTTGAAATGGTTTTGCATGCAAGTGTTGTGTTCCAGACAGCAGTTGACAGTTGAGGAACACCAAGATGGAGTAACCACAGCACAGATGTTTCCCTGTTCCTCTTTATGAACTGTGAAGCTAACGGCATCAAGATATGACTTTGAGTGGTCAAGAAGAAGACACCACTCACTTCCTCTTTCTCTTAATAAAAGGCTACACATGCCATAGATAGACACACTTCTTCTGCATACAGCTGCCTGTGTGTTTGGGAGAATTGTCCTGAGCTCAGAAATTACTTTTACCAATTTGTGTTTGAATTCTTAATAAATCGTCATTCTTAACTAATTAGTATTTGTCCTTCTTTCCTGGATAAAAGAACAAAAATCAGCAATTTTGGTGACCCTCGACGTGATCTGGGAAAAGGAACCAGGAGTTCTCAGACCTTGAGTTGGAGGAAATTGCACACTTACAAGGCCGGTCAATTAAACAGGTAAGCAGAAAACCTATTAAAATTGAATTTCTGCATAGGATTATATAGGATAAAGTAGTTGTGGGTGTGTGAATTCTTCTGATTCAGTAAGTGTTTTTAAATTATTGCGTATCATTTTAAGTACAAAATTGTCCTATAGAAATTGGTAAAAGTATTGTAAGGGAATTGAGGATTGACTCTTCCCAAGTGACAATAGAGGATTGATTCCTGTTTTTTTATTTCTTAGTATTATAAGGGAATTGAGGATTGACTCTTCCCGAATGGTATTAGAGGATTGACTCGTACCTTAATATTTGTTATTATTTCTGTAAGGGAATCGAGGATTGACTCTTCCCAAGTGGCAGTAGAAAATTGACTCCTGTCATAGACTTTCATCGATATTTTGTGAGTTTGTCTTGTAGAAATACATGCGTTTTATTTTGCTGTGGATGTTTTTAGAATATATGCATATTTTCTGGTGTCTCTGTCTGTAATGATATAGAAGGGTTAATAGAACTGGCCAGAAAATTAGGAATATAAGGGTGGTATAGTATTGTGAACCTAATAGAAGGGTCTCCTTGATCGGACCATTTAAATCTCAATAACTGCCCGCCCTAGTGGTAGAAGCTTGGCCGTTTGGGAGGTAAATTAAGGTCTAACAAGGAGGGACTTGGGTTCTGTTTTCTGGACGGGGTGGTATTAAATTGTATTTGTAATATATTGTTTGAATCTACTGACAAACTTAAATTATGGCAAATTCTACTGAAAAAGAAGTAGATACAGCTGGAAAACTGAAGGCACGTATCCTCAGTAGAATTGAAACTACTAGTATTGCAAAGGTTAGAAAATCCAAAATTAAAAAGACTGAAAAATTGCTCCTCGAGTGGCAGGATAAGAATTTGTATCCGGCAGACTCAAATCCCGCCCCTACTGGGGAAGACAGAAAGCGTATACTTTCTGTGGAAAAAGGGAATCAAAGCCTCGCTTTAGCTCAGTGGCAAAGGGGAGGAGAACATAGATTTGGTTTATTAAAAAGTGCACTGGACAAAGCCAATGATCGTTTGGCAAGTGCCACTGATTTACTTCTACACATGAAGGCCGTCACTGTAAAAATGAATGGCCCCCCTGAGGAGAACATAGACACTGAATCTCCGAAAGTCCCATCAATCATACCTACTGTCAGGGCAGAGGATATGCCTACTCCTGAAAAAATAAAGGAAGAAACCTGCCCTGGAAATCATGTTTTTGATCCCTTACTCCCAATAATTCGTAAAATCTATCCAATATTGGCCGAACAAGCGAGACCTCCCGCTTATAACGAAGCAGTTCACTGTTTTGATCAATTGATACCAGGCTTACCGGCCCCCATCTCTCCTATTGTAACTGCTCCTGAGCTAAGCGTACAAGCCCCAGTTTTACAAGTAAATAGTGGTGTACTGGGCGTAGAAGTGGGTGAATTGGATGTAACGTTTAAGGGAGAGACTGATCAACAACGCCAAATTGATGGACTGACCCTGTTGGTTACAGAACAAGCTGCAAACATAGACCGTCTAAAACACATAGTTTTGACTGAGATAGACAGGTCTGGAAGACCAGGCCACCCTGAGTGCAATTACCAATCACCAAATGCAAAATCCACCCCAATATCTGCCATCCATGGCACTAGGCCTGATCCTTTCCCCCAAGACATGCGTCATAGCCCTACAGGCATGCCCGAACACCAAAATATAGATAGAGAACAGCTTAAAAGTTGCGCCAGCGACACTGATGACGAAAGTAGCGTGCTAAGTGGTGGTAGTGAAGTACCTAACAGACCAGAAGCTCTGGCCTCCCATCATGGTATTCATGAGCGCACTCAAAGTGTAACAATAACAGGAATGGACCTTGTAGTTAAAGGACCTGTTTCCAATTTTGCCCCTGCCACTGGACCATTGATCGAGCTGGAATTTGACCCTCCAGCTGCGAACACTCGGTCTAAGGCCCAGTCAAACATTGGGCAGTTCCCGCTGGTTACCACTCACTCCGGGGTCGAATATGTCCCCTGGAGTCACAGGGACATGGAGGGGCTAGTGAACAAATTGCCCCCGTTACATAAAGATGGGCAAAATTGGATTACACAACTTGAAAAGTTTACAGCTGGCGATGCTCTGTGCTTGGGTGACATCAGAGCTCTTTTGGTACGAATTGAAGGAAAACATAAGCTGGCTCAAGTTGAACATTTGTCAGACACCAATAAACTGACATCTGACCAGTCCCTTAATGGCATTAGGAACTCCCTGTGGGATTCCATACGTTCCTTGTATCCAACTACTCGAAACTTGACAAATTTATCATCCCTGAAATTAGAGGACTCTGAAGACATTCATGTGTGCCTGAAAAGGAGTGCAGAGCAGTGGTTAGAGAACACAGGTGAAAGACATGACAGGACTGACGCTACCACGTTGTTATACAGGGCACAAGTATTAAGGGGGCTATCTAAAGAATTACAGTCCAAATTAGAGGATGTCATTGACTTGGCTGACATGGAGGATGGAAAATGGACAGCTACTCTGGCCCATTATGTGCGTCGATATAGGGAAGCCCAACAGCAACAAAAGGATGAGCTGGACGTCCTCTCAAGACGTCTGCTTAAACTTGAAGTCGCTGAAAAAGATAAACTTGCCACCCAGAATAAACGAGATAAAAAACTGTTGGTGGCCCTACAACCCCAGGACTGGCAACCACCACTGACAGACAAGACTCTTAACACAATCGGATATTCAGGGAAAATTGAAACTCAAAATTACACAAAGCCATTGGTTACAGCTGTTGGGAATCAGACCCTAACTCACTCTTTCCTATTTGCTCCAAAATGCCCTGTCAATTTGTTGGGCCGTGATTTGTTGACTAAATTAGGTGCCACTATTTACTGTACAGATCAAGGCCTGAAATTGTGCTTAGCAGGTCGTCGTCCGCCCAATACTGCCCAGATTTTGTTCATGTCCAACGCGCCGACACCAGACAACCCCACACCTAATGCTACTGTCTATTGGTCCAGACTGCTGACCGACGGGCCAGACACACCACGTCTTTTGCGTACCTATCAGTCCTGGAAGCCCTGGATCTTATCCATTGGGGCTTACTCCCCTCCCATTGATCCATTACATTGTACCTATAATTATTTGCGCACTCCTGACGAACAGTACCAACAAGCATGGGAGGAGGAAAAGGAGGGTCATGTTGAACTATTGGAAATAACAGACCTGTATGTAGGAGCAGCTGGAGTGGCCGCATTTGTCTCTCTCAACCCAGATCAACTGACCTGGTTTGTGGAAACTACTGGCCACCCAACTGTTCCCCACGTCACACTAGCCATTGGAAAAGGGTATGAGGCTAGGTCTTTGGGCCCAATGGTCAAGGAAGCCATGACCACTACATATGTTCCCACTGAAATTCCCTGTCTAAGTAGGTAATTGGACGGCTTTTACTGGAAAATTGACAACCAATCCATTGACAAAGCGGTGTTGGAGGAACAATTGCTGTCCAGACACCATGGTAGAGAACACACCAACCATGAACTGACTGAAAATTACCTAATTAAAGTTCCAGCTCACATTTGGACCATTGACCCATTTGATGTAGGTCTCGTCACTCATCACTCCATTACAGTACGACTAAAACCTGAAGTGTTCCCTGTGTGGAAACCTCAGTATCCTTTGAAACCAGAACAATCTTTAGGTATAAAAGACACCATAGCTGGATTATTGATAGCCGGTGTTCTCAGACATTCTAATTCTGATTGGAACAGCCCGATCCTACCTGTCTCCAAAGGAGAAGGAAAAGGATGGCGTATGGTGCATGATTTAAGGGAAATTAATAAAGCTACTGTCACTGAAAATATCCCTGTCCCAGACCCTTACCTGGCTTTGCAAAATCTGACCCCTGAACATTGTTATTTCACTGTTATCGATTTGGCAAATGCATTTTTCTGCCTCCCATTGGCCAGTTCCAGTCAAGACATCTTCTCTTTCACATATGAGGGGCAGAAGTATACATATAACAGATTGCCACAAGGTTACAAGGACAGCCCAGGTCTGTTCAATAGTGCCCTTAAAGCTGATTTGTCCAGCTTAATTTTACCTGACAATACGGTGTTAGTCCAGTATGTTGACGACTTACTGATAGCAGCCCCTGACGCAGACACCTGTCTAGCAGCCACAGTTTCCTTGCTCACGCTGCTGGCTAACCTTGGATACAAGGTGAAACAGGACAAATTGCAAGTTGCTAGACCAGTGGTGACTTTCTTGGGACGTCAAATTTCGGCCACTGGTCACACTTTGACCGCCACACAACGTCAGTCCATCCTGCATCATGGTAAACCCAGTACAGTTCAGGATCTGCTGGCGTTCCTAGGGTTAACAGGCTACAGCCGTCATTTCATTTTTGATTATGTGGGTTTGACGCAACCCCTCAGGGATTGCTTGGCTGAGGTAGGCCACAGGAACCTTAAAGCAAAACTAATCTGGACCATTGACGCCGAAAGAGCCTTCATTGACTTAAAGCAAGCCTTGGCGCATGCTGAACATTTACAGGCCCCAGATTATGAAAAACCCTTTTTCCTGGATGTTTCTGAAAGGAACGGTATTGTCAATGCTGTTCTCTTTCAGAAAGGGGGGAGGGAAAGTAATAGACAGATTCTCATGTACTACAGCTCAAAACTAGATGTAATGGAACAGGGCCAAACACATTGTACTAGACAAATTGCAGCCCTAGCCAAGGCTGTTGACAAAACTGCTCATTTAGTTATGTGTCACCCTCTAGTGATCAACACAAACCATGGTGTTGTTGCCTTTCTTACTTCTACAGCATTCACTCTTTCACCTACTAGGAAGATGAGGATCAGCGATACGCTGACACAACCACACATTACATTCACACACAAAGATACGGTGAATATGGCAAAACAATTACCGCACACTGATTTGGAACCACATGACTGTGAGTTTGTGGCCCAGAGGGACCTGAGACTCAGGGAAGACCTGGGTAGTGACCCCTTAGAAAATCCTGAAGTGGTACTTTTTTGTGATGGTTGTTATAGAGGAGAAGAGGGAAATGTGGCCTCATTTGCTGTAGTCGAACAACAGGGGAAAGGATTTGTCACTAGAGTAGCAGAAATTATACCCCAGCCAGCGTCAGCCCAACTTGCCGAAATAGTAGCACTTACAAAAGCTCTAGAATTAGGAAAGGACAAGGTCCTAAACGTTTACACAGACTCTGCTTATGCCCACTGCGCAGTCCATATGGATGGACCGCAGTGGATGAGGAGAGGATTTGTGACCTCTCAAAATACTCCTGTGAAACATGCAGAAGCCTTAAAAGCTTTATTAAGTGCTGCTTTATTGCCCAAACTAGTAGCTGTAATTAAGTGCAAAGGGCACTCCAAGACAGGTGACTTGGAGGGACTGGGAAACAACGCAGCAGATGCTGCAGCCAAAAAGGCAGGAGGTTACACTGTACAAATGACTGTAAGGGCTGACGTAAGAATACCTGACTTATCACTTGACAATGTGCATGAGATGCAACAGAATAGTGGTGCCTATGAGAAAAACCAGTGGTTAGCAAGGGGAGCAGTAGAAAGGGATGGAATCTGGAGATCATTAGATGGGAGGCTTGTGGCTCCAGCGGAGCTATGCACCCTGCTAATTAGACAAGCTCATGGACCCACCCACGTGGGAGCCAGACGTACCATGAAAGAAGTGGCATTACACTGGTGGCACCCCTATTTGATGGCAATGGTGGAAAATTACGTGGAAGAATGCCCCACTTGTTCAGAATTTAACATCAAGCGACCCTTTAAGAGGCCCATGGGACATTTTCCAGTACAGACGCCCCTTTTAAGGAGATTTGCATTGATTACACAGACATGGGACCTGATAAGGTAGTAAGGGGGTTTAGGTACATTCTGGTAATGGTTGACAGATACACCAGATGGGTGGAAGCAATACCCTCTAGACGAGAGGATGCTAAAACAGTGGTGAAATGGCTCAAGAATGAGCTCATTCCACGCTATGGAGTACCTAAACTGATCAGGTCTGATAATGGCACACATTTCACAAGCAAGCACTTGAGGGAAGTGGAGGAACACTTGGGAATTGTGCACAAGTTTGGAGCTGTTTATCACCCCAGCTCCCAGGGACTAGTGGAAAGGGCAAACCAGACATTAAAAAACAAGATCGCAAAGATCTGTCATGGGGGAAAACTAACATGGGTAGATGCACTACCGCTTGCCCTTATGTCCATCAGATCAGCTGAACGGGAGAAAACGCTTTTGTCCCCACATGAGTTGTTAACGGGGAGACGAATGCCAGGGCCCAATAGAGACAATGTTACAGTGCCAGCTTTGGATCTTTGGCAAACAGAGGAAGATGAGTACATGCGGGCTCTAACTAATCTTACTCGAGTTTTGTCTACACAGGTCCAGCGGAGTGAGCCCCCTCCGAAACCACCAGCAGACGACAGCAAGTGGCTGGAGTTTAAAACTATCAAGCCTGGTCTCCCAACCATTACATGTACCGAGGGTGTTGATTGTGTCGCCCAGTTTGATTTGTGTGCGATCTCGGATTGTTCAGGTTATGTTGAAAATCAGTTAGGATGGCCAGAGAAGTACATATGTAACACTAAGTGTTTGAAGAAGAAAGGGAATGCGGAAGTGAATGTATTGTCGTGCAGTAGTTGGTCTGCAGTGTTGGCTAACACAGGTAAAGATTGGGGATACAAAGGTTGGGTAGATATGCAGGAAAAGTCAGGGGATCGAACAGGCGGAAAAGAACTTACAGTGTATCACAAAAGTGAGTACACCCCTCACATTTCTGCAGATATTGAAGTATATCTTTTCATGGGACAACACTGACTAAATGACACTTTGACACAATGAAAAGTAGTCTGTGTGCAGCTTATATAACAGTGTAAATTTATTCTTCCCTCAAAATAACTCAATATACAGCCATTAATGTCTAAACCACCGGCAACAAAAGTGAGTACACCCCTTAGTGAAAGTTCCTGAAGTGTCAATATTTTGTGTGGCCACCATTATTTCCCAGAACTGCCTTAACTCTCCTGGGCATGAAGTTTACCAGAGCTTCACAGGTTGCCACTGGAATGCTTTTCCACTCCTCCATGACGACATCACGGAGCTGGTGGATATTCGAGACTTTGCGCTCCTCCACCTTCCGCTTGAGGATGCCCCAAAGATGTTCTATTGGGTTTAGGTCTGGAGACATGCTTGGCCAGTCCATCACCTTTACCCTCAGCCTCTTCAATAAAGCAGTGGTCATCTTAGAGGTGTGTTTGGGGTCATTATCATGCTGGAACACTGCCCTGCGACCCAGTTTCCGGAGTGAGGGGATCATGCTCTGCTTCAGTATTTCACAGTACATATTGGAGTTTATGTGTCCGTCAATGAAATGTAACTCCCCAACACCTGCTGCACTCATGCAGCCCCAGACCATGGCATTCCCACCACCATGCTTGACTGTAGGCATGACACACTTATCTTTGTACTCCTCACCTGATTGCCGCCACACATGCTTGAGACCATCTGAACCAAACAAATTAATCTTGGTCTCATCAGACCATAGGACATGGTTCCAGTAATCCATGTCCTTTGTTGACATGTCTTCAGCAAACTGTTTGCGGGCTTTCTTGTGTAGAGACTTCAGAAGAGGCTTCCTTCTGGGGTGACAGCCATGCAGACCAATTTGATGTAGTGTGCGGCGTATGGTCTGAGCACTGACAGGCTGACCCCCCACCTTTTCAATCTCTGCAGCAATGCTGACAGCACTCCTGCGCCTATCTTTCAAAGACAGCAGTTGGATGTGACGCTGAGCACGTGCACTCAGCTTCTTTGGACGACCAACGCGAGGTCTGTTCTGAGTGGACCCTGCTCTTTTAAAACGCTGGATGATCTTGGCCACTGTGCTGCAGCTCAGTTTCAGGGTGTTGGCAATCTTCTTGTAGCCTTGGCCATCTTCATGTAGCGCAACAATTCGTCTTTTAAGATCCTCAGAGAGTTCTTTGCCATGAGGTGCCATGTTGGAACTTTCAGTGACCAGTATGAGAGAGTGTGAGAGCTGTACTACTAAATTGAACACACCTGCTCCCTATGCACACCTGAGACCTAGTAACACTAACAAATCACTTGACATTTTGGAGGGAAAATGACAAGCAGTGCTCAATTTGGACATTTAGGCGTGTAGTCTCTTAGGGGTGTACTCACTTTTGTTGCCGGTGGTTTAGACATTAATGGCTGTATATTGAGTTATTTTGAGGGAAGAATAAATTTACACTGTTATATAAGCTGCACACAGACTACTTTTCATTGTGTCAAAGTGTCATTTTGTCAGTGTTGTCCCATGAAGAGATATACTTAAATATCTGCAGAAATGTGAGGGGTGTACTCACTTTTGTGATACACTGTAGCTCTAGGTTGTCCTTAATAAAAGGCAGCACCCCGCATCCCTGCAGTAAGGGTGCATGTAACCCTTTAACGCTGACCCTGAAAAATCCAAAGAAAGGGGACAGCAGGTATTTAATGTTAGGCTCCTATCAGTCGGGTTCGGATAACCTGGGGGTGTTTAAGCTGACAGTGATCCCGAAGCCAAAACCTAAGCGAACCACTGTCATCCCAGACAACAGTAGCGTTGTGACTGGACCTCCCACGGAAACGCCTGTACTGATAAAGACCATAAACATAACTACTATAAAGGACACGTTTGCATTAGAAACTGGATTCGAGGATGAAAATCAGTGGTTAAATTGGATCATGTATACTGTGCGCGCTGCCAATAAATCCAACTGTTATGCTTGCTCCTCAGCAAGGCCACACCTGGGTACTGTACCTTTTCCTCTAAATCGATATAATGATCTAGAAGGTCTAAAATGTGTGGTCTCCTTGTTCAGTGGCTCTCCAGGCAATGGGAACTGCACTACTGTGCACTACCTGTTCCCAGAAGTGAAGCAGAAGGTGGTACCCCCAGCATATATGCCCTACAGAGGGAACTATACCTGTTTCGCTAGGAGCACGGGGACCGTTGAGGTGGGTCAGTTGAAGTGGTGTGGAGACACCATGGACGCAGAAAACACCTTAGACGGGTTCAATTCCGGGTGGTTCAGCGATCAGAGAGTTTCCAGGGCTGATGTTTGGTGGATGTGTGATCCTAAGGTCTTAAGGTCCAAGCTTCCTAAGAATTGGAAGGGAAGCTGTGCCCTGGTGCAGTTGGTGATGCCACTATATGTGCTTCCATTGGGTGGGGAGCCGGTGGGAAAGGAGACGGATACACATGGCCATGTTAAGCGAGCAGTCGCAGGCCCATCGGGCTCTTTTGACCCACATGTATATATTGATAACATTGGAGTGCCCAGGGGGGTCCCTGATGAGTTTAAAGCTAGAGACCAAATTGCAGCTGGATTTGAAAGTTTGTTATTTTGGTGGTCCACTGTTAATTAAAATGTAGATTGGATAAATTACATTTACTATAATCAGCAGCGATTTGTAAATTACACAAGAGATGCCGTTAAAGGAATTCATGAACAACTTGATAAGACTAGTTTAATGGCGTGGCAAAATAGGATAGCATTAGATTTCTTATTAGCTGAAAAGGGCGGTGTATGTAAGATGTTTGGGGAACAGTGTTGCACATTTATTCCTAACAATACAGCCCCTGATGGGACAATAACTAGGGCTCTTGAGGGACTGACCTCCTTAAGTAATGAATTAGCTGAAAATAGTGGAATTGAGAATCCGTTTAACACTTGGATGACCAAAATGTTTGGTCAGTACAAAGCCTTAATTTTAAGCATAATGACCTCAATTTGCTCTGCTACGGCTCTGCTTGTGGTGTGTGGCTGTTGTTGTGTCCCGTGTATACGGACCCTTCTTACTAGACTTATTGAGACTACTGTTTCTAAGGGGGTTGACCCAAAGTCCCAGTTCTTTCAGCAGCATACTCCCCTGTTAGGACCACAGGATATTGAAGAAGTTGAATTGGAGGAAGTTTGAAGTGGAAGTTTGAAAAAAAAAAAAATAATAATAATTTTCAGTGTTTTTTCTTATTGTTTATCCTAGTGTACTGTTTTGTTGTTTTTTTGTTAACCCTTCTCACTATGTCCAGAATGGTGAGAATAGCAGTTCTGTCTCAGCAGCTCAGGTTGCAGCTCATCTATTGTTCATCCTTCTCCCGTTTTATTTTTATGTTTTATTCTTATGATTGTTCATATATATTATTCTAGCTTAGGTTGTTTTTATTCGGGCTTTTGTTTCATAGTCATTAGGTGCTTCTCAGCCCGGTCTCCGCATAACGGAGAGCTGACAACACTTTTATTTAGCTTAATCTTTTAATTTTTATACTGTATTAGGAAATGTGTGATTCTGTTTATTTGTTGATTTGTAATTGTCCTAAAGGACGATTAAGGGGGGATGGTTGGTTATTATTGAGTATTAAAGTTCTGTATTAATTATACTGGAATATAAATGTTTTATCTGTTTTGTTAAAAGGTCCTGTAAATGCTGAGTTACCATTTAAAATGTGTGTGTTAAAAAGGAACTGAACTTTAAGCAACCTAATCTTCTGAGAAATGAGCTGAAAAATAAGGAAGTACATCCAGGTGTTTCCTGCTCTGACTATGCAGAGAGTGTGAGAGACAGTTGAACAGGAAATCACTAGCCTTGCATCTCTGCTGTGTGTTAGACCTGGTCCTCTGAGCTTAGAGAAACTGAATGTATAGGTGTAGAGGGTTTTGAAATGGTTTTGCATGCAAGTGTTGTGTTCCAGACAGCAGTTGACAGTTGAGGAACACCAAGATGGAGTAACCACAGCACAGATGTTTCCCTGTTCCTCTTTATGAACTGTGAAGCTAACGGCATCAAGATATGACTTTGAGTGGTCAAGAAGAAGACACCACTCACTTCCTCTTTCTCTTAATAAAAGGCTACACATGCCATAGATAGACACACTTCTTCTGCATACAGCTGCCTGTGTGTTTGGGAGAATTGTCCTGAGCTCAGAAATTACTTTTACCAATTTGTGTTTGAATTCTTAATAAATCGTCATTCTTAACTAATTAGTATTTGTCCTTCTTTCCTGGATAAAAGAACAAAAATCAGCACTAATATCAATCCGATACTTTTTAATAATTAAGGTAGATGTATCATCAAATTGTTTAATCTGAATTCTCATGAGTTGTATTATTGTAATAAATTTTTTTGTAAAGAGCTGTTCTCAGTAGGGTTGTAAATAAATTCAGTTGTTTAAAGTGCTCAGATTTCTTGTTTCTTGTAAGATGTGAGAGGAGCGAGTCTGTACACACATGGTCTCTACTTTCTGATGAAACGGGAGAAACGTGCTGAATGTAGCGGAGAAAAAGTAAAACTAAAGTATCGATCCCATCACACTAGTATCAATCCAATACCAACGTTGGTATCGATAATATCGATATTTGGATCAATGCACCCACCACTAGCGGTGGCTTGTTATCTACTTGTTAATAGTATATTTGTTATCTACTTGTTAATAGTATCTGTATTTGTAGCTTTAACACTTAAGTCAAATAAACACTGGGTAGAGAGAACAAGGGAGGTTTGAAAGAAAGAGAAGATAAATTGTTGCCTGTTTTCTGTTGATGCATGCTCAATAATCCAGGTACACAAATCCACAAAGTTGAATCAGTTCATCTGGACACAAGTTTGTTGTAGAGATACGTTTCGTCACTCAATCCGAATGACTTCTTCTTTATGACTGAAGAAGTCATTCGGATTGAGTGACAAAACGTATCTCTACAACAAACTTGTGTCCAGATGAACTGATTCAACTTTGTGGAGTTGCCTGTTTTGTTTTGGGTTTTTTTTACCCAGTTTTTTCATCTGTATGAACCCACAATCAGAATGGCTGTAAAGTTTAAAGTGCATGTGTATAAATAATGTACAAAAGAATATACAGAAAGGATATGTCTTTGTTTTTTTGCACTATTGTACTTTATTTATTTGCACTTTTTGTAAAATGTGTTATAAAACAAAAAAAAATGCTTCACCTTTTTTGAAATTTGTGTTTTGTGTAATGAGCATTTGGTTAAAAGAAACCCAACAGCAAATCGAAAATACCAATAGAATTCTTGTCAGTCACATAAAAATGTGTCATAAAATTAAGGGAAACATGAGTGGGGATGTTTAGCTTTATAATCTTAAAAAAGAAATATTCAGAACACATTGTATTCTTAAATGAAGTAAAATTGTTTTACATTTCTTTTTACTTAGTGGAGAGGGTCAATACTTTTCAGTTCTCTAGAAAAAGTTTCTTGTTTCATTGTAAGAAGTCTGTATAATTAGCTAATTTTTCTAATTAAGACAATTGTAGACAAAGTTTCTTAAATCTAGATTATTAATCTTGCACATGCAAATCTAGTCAAGTCAGTTAATCTTAAAATAAAAAAAACAAGATCTTGTTTATTTTTAAGATTTTCTGCCTTGTCAAGATTTCATTTTTTGCAGTGTACAACATTTAAAACATTTAGCGATGTGTAATGTGTCATTTTAGTCCCATAAAACTTTTTCAAACTGTATAACCACTAGTGATGTGTCGTAAAATGATTCGATTCTATTGAACGGCCCTTTAAACTGAAATAAAGGAACCGAGTTGCGCTTCTGGGAGACGTTTTTTTTTTATACTTTATTTGTCATATATACACATACAGATGTACAGTACAATTTATTTGCATATCCCAGCTTGTTTTGTATACATATATATAAATATACATATATATTTATTTTCTAATACAAAACATACTAAAATAAAAGTAAAATTACTGGCTGTGTAAGTGGCTTATTGCTTTAATAAATAACTATATAAAAAAGCACGAGGGCACCTAAACATTTGAGTTCAGAGAAACACCACCAATGACATGTCACAGTAATCAGACATTCTACAAATCTTAAAAAAAAAATAAAAAACTATGTCTTAGCTGGGATTTAAAACCGCTCTGCAATGCTTTTGGTTTTACACCAGTATACCAATAACTCAACCAGCACTGATCTGATTTAACATTCTTAAATAAATCAAGGTGTATTAATAACAATCTCACTCTCATCAATGTGTTAGATTAGTGCTTTCTTTATAATCACACACAGCGTGGACACATTATCAGTAATGAATTCCAACCTTTCTTCAGTGAAGTTTGAACTCTTCATGTAATCCTCTCATACATGTTTATTATTTGATGTTTATTATTGATTGTGTGTTTCTGTTATTTTGTCCACTGCCTGCATGTATGTATATATGAGCGCATCTGTAATTTTGAAAAGCTCCATTTTAGTATCCAGACGAAAACAAAAAAGCAGTTTTCAGAAATCTCTTCATCCTGTTTTCATTAATCGTGGGTTTGTGGTTTTGTGTGTTTGAGAAAAAAAACACAGAAGACTAAAGTGTTGTTTACACTGTGTTGTTGTTGACACACCTAAATAACAGTGTTAAATGTGACACATTTTTCCTTACCGAAAATATCAGGTAATAAAACCAATCCTAAACATTTCTCCATCAAATACGGATTAATATCATTTACATATTACAACTTTATATTCACAAACTCACCGTAATTTTCTTGAAAACTTTATATTTCTCTCCACATAAACCTAAGAGCTCCCCAGCTAGCACAATAGATCTGGGCCGATTCCGGCTCCGGTTTGGCAGTGTCGGCTGGCTCGGCACCCCCTGGCCCGAATATGGCTGGATGTTGGTACTTTCGGCAGACTGAGGCGATGTCGTTGCAAAGTTTAACACCATGCACTGATCAGAGATTTTTTGCAATCCCCTCCTTCAACACTGGAATAAATGTGAAATAACCTTTCACCCGCTGCCTTTTGCTTCTGTTGCAATCATCATGGCTCTCATAAAGTGTTTCTGGGTTGAGTTACAAACCACATAAGTATGTCTATATGAATAAATAAATAAATGGCTTACGGGAACCTCTTGCATTGGTCTTGCCTATTTGAATTTGAGTCATGAAATGAGGTAAAGGGGCATTGATAGCTTTTGTTTTGATAAACTAACATGAGCATCTACATGTACCTTGAGTTTCAGTTTTTCCAGAATTTCATGACATTTTCATGAATTTGAAGTTTTCCCTTTAATTTGTGTTCCTTCTTATGATCCAAATTAAAACAATGTAAACATAAAATGATTGAAACCTTAAATTAGTATAGGTACAAGGTAATTATGCCTTGAATTAATTTAATTTATTTATTATTTTATTTATATAGACATACAGTATGTGGTGTGTTACTCAACCTAGAAACACTTTGTCAGTGTGAGCCATGATGATTGCAACAGAAGCAAAAGGCAGCAGGTGAAAGGTTCTTTCACATTTATTCCAGTGTTGAAGGAGGGGATTGCAAAAAATCTTTGATCAGTGAATGGTGCTTAAACTATGCAATGACATCGCCTCAGTCTGCTGAAAGTACCAACATTCGGGCCAGATGCGAGGTGCTGCAATCTCGCCGAGTCTCAGTCAGCTGACAGTGCCAACATGCAGCCATATTCGGGCCAGATGTGGGGTGCCGAGCCGACTGACAGCCGGAATCGGCCCAGATTTATCGTGCTAGCTGGGAAGCAGCTTATTTATCTTGCTCCCGAGGACACAGTGCTGGGCAATTATACATAGTTTATACCACAACACACGCTACATTAAATTCATTAGGCATAGGACGTAGCCGACATTCACCTTTTGCACCAATGGCACATGGTGCTTCACAGTTTCCTCGCTTATTCGCAATGGTGCCAACAGTTCACAGCTCAGTTTAAAACCCTTTCATTCCTGAGTGGAACATTCCATTTTCGGACACTATGTAACATGGTCATAGAAAAAACCTTATTGTGTAAATACCGTACATAGCATAGACTATATATACACACCATTATAACCAGAAGAATCAGTTCTTTAAAATGATATAAAACTCAGTATGGTTATTTAAGTGTAATATAACCAAATCTATACAAAAATCCTTCAAAATCAACCTAAAAAACCTCTCAATTTTTATTTATTTCATAAATACTTACATTTTTAACACATTTCTGTGCAATATAGAGAAAAATATAGAACATATGAAATGTTTGCAATTTTGTGAGCCATTTGTCAAGAAAATAATTTTGAATCTATCATTCAAAAGTTATGATCAATTTAGCAGAAGGTGTCATTTAGCAATTTAGAATGTTCGTGTAGCTCCTTTTTTACCTCACTTTTTACCAGTCAGCATACACTATAAACCAATGAAAGTGTACTTTTATGAAATAAAACCCTGCATATACACACACCATTATAACCAGGAGAATCAGTTCTTTAAAATTATATGAAACACAATGTTTTTCAAGTGTAATATAATAAATGTTTACAAAAAACCTTCAAAATCAACCTAAAAAATCTCTCGTTTTTTATTTATTTCATAAATACTTACATTTTTAACACATTTCTGTGCAATATAGAGAAAAATATAGAACATATGAAATGTTTGCAATTTTGTGAGCCATTTGTCAAGAAAATAATTTTGAATCTATCATCTTCTATTCAAAAGTTATGATCAATTTAGCAGAAGGTGTAATTTAGCAATTTAGAATGTTCGTGTCGCTGCTTTTTTACTTCACTTTTTACCAGTCAGCATACACTATAAACCAATGAAAGTGTACTTTTTTCTTAATTATTACTAAATTGTCAACATCCATATTTTTGAAATAAGACAGCAGATAAAATGTATTTGACAAAATAAGCACTCTAACAACAGTGTATAGTTCAAAAACATTAAAGATTTTTATTAGAATTATATACACTTCTCATTCTATAAATAATTTCAAAACAATACAATATAGTTCAGCACTATTGAAGAACAATGAACAATGCATCACTCCATAAAACAAACTCTCAAATAATCCAATTCAACAATACAAGAAAAAGCAATTATTTGTTCAGGATAATCATTGAACAATTCAGTAAACAGTTTTGAGGCAACAGGATATCAAATCTCATCTAAGCCATTTTGCCAAAAATTCACTACAAAATATTTACCAATGCACAATGGATAATTACCTCAAGTTACCTCCTTCCAATGAACAATGCACACTGAACTTTGACCTGTGAAGAGAAAGAGAAACAAAGAACATATACACAAACACAGGGGTTGAGGAAGGATGAGAGGGACTGACAGTAGAAGACAGAAGCCCTGTGTAGGTCTAACTCATCTCCTTCACTAGAATGCCAAGACTGAAAACAGTTTCGATTGCCAACTAAACAAAATCTTCTACCTTGGCACTCAGGAGCCATGCATGCAATCTTTGTTTTATTTTCTTTTTTGAATTTTTTGTAGCAAAGCCAGCAATTTCTTGATACTTGCTCCATCTGAGGAATGTGGGTGACGTAAAACGATGAGGAAGTGGTTGGAGCTACTGAAAGCGGAGATGGCAAAATTGAATCTACGGCTGTATCTGGCTGTAGCCTGCTAAACTAAACCCATAACGTGATGCTGGATTGGAATGATGCCAGTCCTGAAACAAAACGAAACTATTAACGACGGCTATGTCCACAAAATGGAAGAAAAGTGTTTTCCACCACTTTTGAGTTTTCTGAAGCAGACTATGTGTTTAACATTTGATCAGATCTGTCAACACCTCCCATGTGTTTATTGTAGTCTTTTACTACAGCTGGTTGACGGACTACTTTTCTGTCCCACTTGGCACCAACCTTTACCATCCTAGAAACCTCTGATGAATCATTAGCATTGTGGAAATTAGAGAGGCATGTAACTGCTCGCGTGTCCTTCCACTGAACAACTAAGACATTTACGTCAATTCTACACCACCTCATATCACCACGGTTAGCTTGCCGCTCCCATTTCTTGACACTCTTTGAAATCCACTGGGAATTTCTTACGATTAATCCTACATGTCCCACAAGCATTGATTCCCCACTCCTTAAGTCGGACCATAACAGTTGGTGATGTATAGAAGTTGTCAAACCAAACTGTGTGACCTTGATTTTTAAATGGCTGCACAAGGTCTTCGATCACTTTTATAGCCAAATCAGTTATGCGCCCATCAAGACTGCCTGTGTATACATCAAAGTCTAAGGTATATCCCGAAAGTTGCAATGACCCACAATTTGAAACCCCAGCGAGTAGGTTTGCCCTTCATATACTGCTTGAATCCTGATCGACCTTTTGATTTTACCATTCTCTCGTCTATGCTCAGATTTTCATCAGCCTGGAAAAGCTGCTGACACTTGGTTTTGAGGTGGTCCATCAGGTAACGCAACTTCCTAAGACGATCAAGATTATTTTCTGTGGCAGGATCTACAACATGGAGGGCTGCCATCAATTCCTTGAAACGGTCACGGGACATGAATAACTTGGCCCATGAACCCTGAAGAGATCTGGTTCCCCAATATCTGTGAATGCTGTGGAGGGACGTGAAACCCATGTAAATGAGGAGCCCAAGAAACCGGTAGAATTCATCTGTGGTCACTTCTTCCCATGCCCCATGATGGTTCGCATAAGACGGCCTATTCAGTACAAGCTCCCACCCCTTAGAGTTTGTAAACTGGCAAATCTCAGCAACAATGGTGTACGTGAAAAACAACTTGAAGAAGTCTATTTCACGCAAGGTACTTGTGGCTGACCGTACAGCCCTGTGCACACTTCCCAGATCTACGCCTACTGGACGAGAAGGATTAAATGGTATGGGCTCTGGTGCTTCTGTGTCTACATCAGCATAGGAAGGAAAGGATACAGATTCAGGGAAGCGTTTCCGCTTCCTACCTGACATGGGACAAGAAAGACTAACCAAACCCATAAAAGAAAACAAACATTAGTAAAAATCATAATCATAAGAGTTTGTACTCTTTTGTTGATTTTATATTTTGTTGGCAGCCCTGATTGTGTGTGTGGCTGCAAATGCTGACATTTATTGTCAGCATATACTGTATGTACACACACACATTTACAAATACACACACTTGGAATACATGTATTTACCGATAGGAGGTTGTTGGTTGATCCCTCTGCTCATCTTGCTCTTCTTCATCCTCTTCTTCCCCTTCATCCAGGAGCTCCATGTCCATGAAGTCCTCCTCTTCAATGGTCATGCCTTCATGATCTTCATCGCTGTCATGTTCAGCAATAAGCCTAAGCTCGTCAGGGCCTAGCCGCTGTCTCCTCTTCAGAGACTCCATAAGGCGTGCATATTGAGCCTTGTCTCCATCCATTTCAGAATAATAAAAGAAAAGAGATTACAATGAATAAAGGTGGTGACTGATGTTATTTTAAAAATAATTACATATATGTAGAATTCAATCACAAATACTCTATATGTTTTTGTCAGAGAAGCTAATGTCCACAGGCTCATGTTTTGAAGTAAACTCAAGTACACTGAACCAATACATACGACAAAAGTTTCTCAAATCTGGCACATGGTTTACACATAAAACAATAATTATCTAAGAGGAGCAATAATTACAAGACAAAGTAAATAGTCACAGACTGAAATGTTATGCACCTGTATGCTTTCAAAAAAAGCTTTCAAAAAAAGTTTGATACCATATTTTAGTCCCTTTCAAATATCTCTTGCAATACATTAGAAAATTATGCAAATCTGACAGAAATATTTTATAGATAAAACTATATTTCACTGATACAAGTAAGAATTACCACAGAAAAAAATATATTATGGTAAAAAAAAGGTATAAATTGCACAGACTGACATGTTATCTACCTATATGCACCTATATGGTAGCATAGCATACTTTCGTCTCTTTCAAATAAATGCAGCAATTTTTTAGAAAATGATGCAAATTTCACAGAAATATTTTATAGATAAAATAATATTTCTCTGTTATAAGTACAAATTACCACAGATAAAATATACCATGGAAATAAAGGTTATAAATTGCCCAGACTGACATGTAATCCACCTTCATGCTTTCTGCCTCAGCTAAATTACTTTAGCCAGTCATGCTAAATGCATGTAATGCAAAATGTAATGCTATTATGAGCAAAGCTAAGGTGATTTCTAAGCAGACTTTAGACAGTATTGAAGTAAAACAAGTAAGCTATAACTGATTTCAAGATTACATGCATAAAATCTAACTTTGCATGCATGTTCAAACCACATGGCTGCAGGGTGCAACACACAGCTCCGGTGTTCTGTCGATTTGTCCTACCCTATCGAAACTTCCTACCGTAGCGCAGATTTATAGATCTATCTGTCGATTTGTCCTACCCTATCGAAATGTATTCCTGTAGTAAGTTTTATCGATCTATTCTTATTAAAATTATGTTTATCTTATTATAAACTACAGGTAGCACATCTCGATAGCTCTATATATTATAATAAACTATAGGTAGCAGATCTCGATAGCTCTGTATATTATTATAAACTATAGGTAGCACATCTCGATAGGTCTGTATATTATTATAATTAGTGGTAGCACATCTCGATAGCTCTGTATATTATTATAAACTATAGGTAGCACATCTTGATAGCTCTGTATATTATTATTAACTATAGGTAGCACATCTCGATAGGTCTGTATATTATTATAATTAGTGGTAGCACATCTCGATAGCTCTGTATATTATTATAAACTATAGGTAGCACATCTCGATAGCTCTGTATATTATTATAATTAGTGGTAGCACATCTCGATAGCTCTGTATATTATTATAATTAGTGGTAGCACATCTCGATAGCTCTGTATATTATTATAATTAGTGGTAGCACATCTCGATAGCTCTGTATATTATTATAATTAGTGGTAGCACACCTCGATAGCTCTGTATATTATTAAAAACGATGGGTAGCACACATGATTCATTGACCTGTCTCTCAGACATATACAGTATCTCAAATTTTTTTTTTTATTAGGATTTTAACATCATGTTGATTACATTCATGACAGGAACGGTAGTTACTCATTACACAAGATTTATCAATTCACAAGTTTAATATCAAACACAGTCATAGACAATTTTGTATCTCCAATTCACCTCACTTGCATGTCTTTGGACTGTGGGAGAAAACCGGAGCACCTGGAAAAAAAACCCACATAGACATGGGAGAACATGCAAACTCCACAAAGAAAGAACACACCTGTAAATCGAGCCCAGGACCTTTTTGCTGTGAATCGACAATGTCACCCACTGAGCCACTATGTGGCCCATACATCTCAAATAATTGTGTAATTTTTAAACTAGTTTATTAACAACATTATTATTACAACAACATTACATCCTGAGTCTCTGCAGGATTAGTGTCTAAATTTTTTACATAGTAGTTCGGGTGTAAATTCTGCACATTAAAATGTACCCATCTACTGTCACACTGCACCCGAGAAAAACAGGTAACAATGCTGTACAAATCAGTAAATAATGTTGACTTTTTAATAATAAAGGTAAAATTAGATGAAATCTGTATAATATAGCTGCTCTAAATATTTACAATTTCAATCATGCTCTTGTCAGCTCTGTCTTGCAGCATGGAGCAACTTATGCAGTAATCAGTAATCCTTTGCATTGTCGTAAATCACCACTCAGCTCTGCTGTCATGAAGTTCCCTTGGCTTCATAATTCCTATTAATTCCTATTAATGTTCAATAACAATAACACCTCCAGTTATGTTATTTATACATGCAAATGAACTTGAGTTCATCCTGAAAAACTTACCATGTAGAAGCACTTTTTAGTTCTACAATTACTGACTGTAGTCCATATGTTTCTCTACATACTTTTTAATCTGCTTTCACCCTGTTCTTCAATGGTCAGGACCCCCACAGGACCACCACAGAGCAGGTATTATTTAGGTGGTGGATGATTCTCAGCACTGCAGTGACACTGACATGGTGGTGGTGTGTTAGTGTGTGTTGTGCTGCTATGAGTAGATCGGACACAGCAGCGCTGTTGGAGTTTTTAAACACCTCACTGTCACTGCTGGACTGAGAATCGTCCAACAACCAAAAACATCCAGCCAACAGCGCCCCGTGGGCAGCATCCTGTGACCACTGATGAAGGTCTAGAAGATGACCGACTCAAACAGCAGCAATAGATGAGCGATCGTCTCTGACTTTACATCTACAAGGTGGACCAACTAGGTAGGAGTGTCTAATAGAGTGGACAGTGAGTGGACACAGTATTTTAAAACTCCAGCAGCACTGCTGTGTCTGATCCACTCATACCAGCACAACACACACTAACACACCACCACCATGTCAGTGTCACTGCAGTGCTGAGAATGATCCACCACCTAAATAATACCTGCTCTGTGGGGGTCCTGACCATTGAAAAACAGCATGAAAGAGGCCAACAAAGCATGTAGAGAAAGAGATGGACTACAGTCAGTAATTGTAAAACTACAAAGTGCTTCTATATGGTAAGTTTTTCAGGATGAACTTAAGTTCATATGCGTTTGAAAGCAGGCTAGCGAGTTATTTTGGCAATATAGTGTGTATAATATACAGTATATTATACACACTATATTATAAACACTATATATATATATATGTGTGTGTGTGTGTGTGTGTGTGTGTATACATATATATATATATATATATATATATACAGGGGTTGGACAAAATAACTGAAACACCTGTCATTTTAGTGTGGTAGGTTTCATGGCTAAATTGGACCAGTCTGGTGGCCAATCTTCATTAATTGCACATTGCACCAGTAAGAGCAGAGTGTGAAGGTTCAATTAGCAGGGTAAGAGCACAGTTTTGCTCAAAATATTGCAATGCACACAACATTATGGGTGACATACCAGAGTTCAAAAGAGGACAAATTGTTGGTGCACGTCTTGCTGGCGCATCTGTGACCAAGACAGCAAGTCTTTGTGATGTATCAAGAGCCACGGTATCCAGGGTAATGTCAGCATACCACCAAGAAGGACAAACCACATCCAACAGGATTAACTGTGGACGCAAGAGGAAGCTGTCTGAAAGGGATGTTCGGGTGCTAACCCGGATTGTATCCAAAAAACATAAAACCACGGCTGCCCAAATCACGGCAGAATTAAATGTGCACCTCAACTCTCCTGTTTCCACCAGAACTGTCCGTCGGGAGCTCCACAGGGTCAATATACACGGCCGGGCTGCTATAGCCAAACCTTTGGTCACTCGTGCCAATGCCAAACGTCGGTTTCAATGGTGCAAGGAGCACAAATCTTGGGCTGTGGACAATGTGAAACATGTATTGTTCTCTGATGAGTCCACCTTTACTGTTTTCCCCACATCCGGGAGAGTTACAGTGTGGAGAAGCCCCAAAGAAGCGTACCACCCAGACTGTTGCATGCCCAGAGTGAAGCATGGGGGTGGATCAGTGATGGTTTGGGCTGCCATATCATGGCATTCCCTTGGCCCAATACTTGTGCTAGATGGGCGCGTCACTGCCAAGGACTACCGAACCATTCTGGAGGACCATGTGCATCCAATGGCGGTGCCGTTTATCAGGATGACAATGCACCAATACATACAGCAAGACTGGTGAAAGATTGGTTTGATGAACATGAAAGTGAAGTTGAACATCTCCCATGGCCTGCACAGTCACCAGATCTAAATATTATTGAGCCACTTTGGGGTGTTTTGGAGAAGCGAGTCAGGAAACGTTTTCCTCCACCAGCATCACGTAGTGACCTGGCCACTATCCTGCAAGAAGAATGGCTTAAAATCCCTCTGACCACTGTGCAGGACTTGTATATGTCATTTCCAAGACGAATTGACGCTGTATTGGCCGCAAAAGGAGGCCCTACACCATACTAATACATTATTGTGGTCTAAAACCAGGTGTTTCAGTTATTTTGTCCAACCCATGTATATATATATATATACATATACATCGATTTGTCTGAATATCTGAATAATCTGAATATATATATATACGTATATATACAGTATATATATAATATAATATATATAATATATATATATTATACACACTATATTATACACGATATACAGGGGTTGGACAAAATAACTGAAACACCTGGTTTTAGACCACAATAATTTATTAGTATGGTGTAGGGCCTCCTTTTGTGGCCAATACAGCGTCAATTCGTCTTGGAAATGACATATACAAGTCCTGCACAGTGGTCAGAGGGATTTTAAGCCATTCTTCTTGCAGGATAGTGGCCAGGTCACTACGTGATGCTGGTGGAGGAAAACGTTTCCTGACTCGCTTCTCCAAAACACCCCAAAGTGGCTCAATAATATTTAGATCTGGTGACTGTGCAGGCCATGGGAGATGTTCAACTTCACTTTCATGTTCATCAAACCAATCTTTCACCAGTCTTGCTGTGTGTATTGGTGCATTGTCATCCTGATACACGGCACCGCCATTGGATGCACATGGTCCTCCAGAATGGTTCGGTAGTCCTTGGCAGTGACGCGCCCATCTAGCACAAGTATTGGGCCAAGGGAATGCCATGATATGGCAGCCCAAACCATCACTGATCCACCCCCATGCTTCACTCTGGGCATGCAACAGTCTGGGTGGTACGCTTCTTTGGGGCTTCTCCACACCGTAACTCTCCCGGATGTGGGGAAAACAGTAAAGGTGGACTCATCAGAGAACAATACATGTTTCACATTGTCCACAGCCCAAGATTTGTGCTCCTTGCACCATTGAAACCGACGTTTGGCATTGGCACGAGTGACCAAAGGTTTGGCTATAGCAGCCCGGCCGTGTATATTGACCCTGTGGAGCTCCCGACGGACAGTTCCGGTGGAAACAGGAGAGTCGAGGTGCACATTTAATTCTGCCGTGATTTGGGCAGCCGTGGTTTTATGTTTTTTGGATACAATCTGGGTTAGCACCCGAACATCCCTTTCAGACAGCTTCCTCTTGCGTCCACAGTTAATCCTGTTGGATGTGGTTTGTCCTTCTTGGTGGTATGCTGACATTACCCTGGATACCGTGGCTCTTGATACATCACAAAGACTTGCTGTCTTGGTCACAGATGCGCCAGCAAGACGTGCACCAACAATTTGTCCTCTTTTGAACTCTGGTATGTCACCCATAATGTTGTGTGCATTGCAATATTTTGAGCAAAACTGTGCTCTTACCCTGCTAATTGAACCTTCACACTCTGCTCTTACTGGTGCAATGTGCAATTAATGAAGATTGGCCACCAGACTGGTCCAATTTAGCCATGAAACCTCCCACACTAAAATGACAGGTGTTTCAGTTATTTTGTCCAACCCCTGTATATATAAAATATTATTTACTACAAAATGTTTTGTATACTGGCTAATACAGAAGATGTTCTGTTAATACAGATCTTTAATATATATATATATATATATATATATATATATATATATATATATATATATATATATATATATATATATATATATATATATATATATTACAGATCTGTAAAACATTTTGTAGTAAATAATATTCTAACCCTCTATGAGGGATATCTTAATCTCAAATAATTACAACTGAACTGACAAGGGAGCAGCAACAAAATAGTTTTACACATACCAATAGCTAAGTACATAAAACACGTAATAAATGCTCAACATATTCCCTCAGTAATTAACTTTAAACTTTACACAACCTTAACTGTACATATTATCAAATCACCATGGTTAAATAAAACATTAACACACAGCGTTATTAGATAAACAGTTATTCAACAGTAATCAATCAAGTACAGCTAATTTGAGCACTTTGCATATTTTTATATAGCTTTTTTTTAAAGTCACATAATAATGGCATTACATACACTTAAACTTTAAACTTTTTAAAGAATTAAAACGAAACCACACGTTACTAACCGCTACAAGAAATAAAATAGGCAAAGGTAGCACAGAAGTCAAAAACTGATGTGCGCATGCTCGGTAGGACAAATCGATGGGTAGGATAAATCGACAGAACACCGGTAGTTTAGCTTAGCTCACTGCTATTCCCTTATTTGTGTAAAACTGCTGCATACTTTACAAACTACTAAACAAACGAGACTAAAAAGGTATCTGATAAACTCTCCACACGTATTTATTTCCATCTAGATGGACATAAAAAACCTTACAATCGATTCAGAAAGGAGAGCAGAGCACCTGACTGACTAAACTTAGAACGCAACTCTCAGAATCACCTCAGCTTTTCCAAAGCGTAAAGCACTAATAATATTACAATTTTACCATTAAAGCCAAGTTTTCTGAGTAGAAATGAAAAGTAATAACACTAATAAACAGTTTTAAAATAAATCTTACCTTATTTCACTGACAGAATATCTCTTTCTGTGTTGTTATCCAGTCGACTCTCTCAGCTCTCTCACTGTGCAGGCCATGGGAAATGTTCAACTTCACTTTCATGTTCATCAAACCAATCTTTCACCAGTCTTGCTGTGTGTATTGGTGCATTGTCATCCTGATACACGGCACCGCCATTGGATGCACATGGTCCTCCAGAATGGTTCGGTAGTCCTTGGCAGTGACGCGCCCATCTAGCACAAGTATTGGGCCAAGGGAATGCCATGATATGGCAGCCCAAACCATCACTGATCCACCCCCATGCTTCACTCTGGGCATGCAACAGTCTGGGTGGTATGCTTCTTTGGGGCTTCTCCACACCGTAACTCTCCCGGATGTGGGGAAAACAGTAAAGGTGGACTCATCAGAGAACAATACATGTTTCACATTGTCCACAGCCCAAGATTTGTGCTCCTTGCACCATTGAAACCGACGTTTGGCATTGGCACGAGTGACCAAAGGTTTGGCTATAGCAGCCCGGCCGTGTATATTGACCCTGTGGAGCTCCCGACGGACAGTTCCGGTGGAAACAGGAGAGTCGAGGTGCACATTTAATTCTGCCGTGATTTGGGCAGCCGTGGTTTTATGTTTTTTGGATACAATCTGGGTTAGCACCCGAACATCCCTTTCAGACAGCTTCCTCTTGCGTCCACAGTTAATCCTGTTGGATGTGGTTTGTCCTTCTTGGTGGTATGCTGACATTACCCTGGATACCGTGGCTCTTGATACATCACAAAGACTTGCTGTCTTGGTCACAGATGCGCCAGCAAGACGTGCACCAACAATTTGTCCTCTTTTGAACTCTGGTATGTCACCCATAATGTTGTGTGCATTGCAATATTTTGAGCAAAACTGTGCTCTTACCCTGCTAATTGAACCTTCACACTCTGCTCTTACTGGTGCAATGTGCAATTAATGAAGATTGGCCACCAGACTGGTCCAATTTAGCCATGAAACCTCCCACACTAAAATGACAGGTGTTTCAGTTATTTTGTCCAACCCCTGTATGTGTGTGTGTATGTATGTGTATATATATATATAAAATATTATTTACTACAAAATGTTTTGTATACTGGCTAATACAGAAGATGTTCTGTTAATACAGATCTTTAATATATATATATATATATATATATATATATATATATATATATATATATATATATATATATATATATATATATATATATATATTACAGATCTGTAAAACATTTTGTAGTAAATAATATTCTAACCCTCTATGAGGGATATCTTAATCTCAAATAATTACAACTGAACTGACAAGGGAGCAGCAACAAAATAGTTTTACACATACCAATAGCTAAGTACATAAAACACGTAATAAATGCTCAACATATTCCCTCAGTAATTAACTTTAAACTTTACACAACCTTAACTGTACATATTATCAAATCACCATGGTTAAATAAAACATTAACACACAGCGTTATTAGATAAACAGTTATTCAACAGTAATCAATCAAGTACAGCTAATTTGAGCACTTTGCATATTTTTATATAGCTTTTTTTTAAAGTCACATAATAATGGCATTACATACACTTAAACTTTAAACTTTTTAAAGAATTAAAACGAAACCACACGTTACTAGCTGCGCTCCGTGTGAGGGCGGGGCAAATGAAAAAAATAAATTCTCCGCCTTCTCATTAAATATGCAAACCAGCCACGACACAAACCGCTTGACCAATGATATTGCCTTTTAGCCTGGGTTGTCAGCTACCTGGGGCAGTTTTCAGATTTACAATCAGTGATTGGACGGCGGAGATACAAGGCTTTAAACCATCGAAATTATTGTTTCGAAATTTGAATGGGCCGGCTTTAAAGGGTTCAAATACTGCCACCCTTGGCCCCAAATCGCCCCTTTTACCCATGACAGCAATGAGGGATATGTGTGCAGACAGCCTATAACACACCTTATATTCCCACCATGCCGAGCTACACGCTGTTGACATCAAAATAAGAAGTGGTGATTAAAATGTGACTTTACTGTGTATATACAGTTTTTGACATGGTTAAAGGAGAGAGGATATTATATACTCTGTGTTGTCAGTTAAACTACTGATAAGTTTTCATCTGCAGATTGGAACTCAAGATGGCTGATAGACGGAGAGAGAGAAAGAGAGGGAGGGGGACTGGTGTCAAGCCATGTACTGTGTTTTTAGTTGTAGGTGTTTTAATCTCTTATGCTAGGAAATACTTCAGTTTGGGTATTTTACCTGCACCTACAGGGAAGCTTAGAGTTTGTTTGTGTCACGCGTGCCGCTCACTCTACTGACTCATCTATCACAACGAACTCTAACCCCCAGAATGCATCTACCAATCCCGTGACTTCGTCAGCCAATCCTAAAGTGATTACCAGATCCGATTCACCTGTATTCAGGTTTACTTCCGGTATAAATACCAGTCTGTTTGTAGTATGTGTTGCGAAGTATTGCCTCTGTTTTCAACAAGCGTACAGAGCGTTCTTTTGATTGTTTATATCGTGTTTGACCCGTTTCTTGTATTTCCACTCCGGTTTTTGGATTGCCCTCTTGTACCGTGTTTGTCTGGCTATTGCTCTTGGTTATCTATCTCACTTCTGGCTTATGACTTCTCTTTTGGACTGTGTTTTGGATTTGATGCCCTGGTTTATTGTTTACATGGTTTTGACCCACGCATGGTTTATGACTACTGTTTTTGGATTAGCGATTCATATTAAAGCTTCTATTTATTTTTACCGCGAGCGTCTCGACTCAATCTGTATCGTTACAGAATACTTCGCCACCATGGAGACGGCGGATTTGGAAGCTTTAAAATCAGTCGTTAGCAAGCAAAGTAAAACTCTACAACAACATCAACAGCTGTTCGAGGGTTTTAATCAGTCTGTCTGCGCTATGGCTCAACAAGGTGAGCAACAAAGGTATGAAACTTTTATCGGCTCAACTTCAATCTTTGGGTCCTTCGGCCGCGGTTACACCTACTCCTATCTCTGCTGTTCCTGTCTGCCATAGTGAACAAGTATTTCCAGTTAGTATGCCCGATAAATTTGATGGGTCTCCTGATTTATGTAAAGGCTTCTTGTTGCAATGTTCAATTTACTTTAGTAATTCTTTACCTAGTTCGGACAAGTCACGTATTGCTTTTGTGGTAACTCGAATGACCGGTAAAGCTCTAGATTGGGCTACAGCAGTTTGGTCTCAGTTTCAGACCTATACTTATGAACGGTTTATTAATGAGCTGCGCACTGTTTTTGATCATCCTCATGAGGGCAAGTCCAGTGGAGAATTTTTTAGCAAAATTCAGCAGGGCAATCGATCAGTAGCTGAATATGCTCTTGATTTTCGTACCTTAGCTGCTAGTAGTGGGTGGAATGAGCCGGCATTGTTGACAGCGTTCAGAAATGGTCTTAATTCAGACATACTAACTGAATTAGCATGCAAGGATGATGATTTGTCTTTGGACGCCTTAATTAAGCTTGCTATACAGTTTGATCAGTTGTTACATGAACGAAAAACTAAAAAACCAGCTCCAGTGTCTCGTCAAACCTTTCAAAGAGACTTTTCTACAAGTCAGTCCTCCCGCACTGCTGGTGGATTCTACCGAGAAGAAAACGGTACTGAACCTATGCAGTGTGATTCGTCTTGTCTGTCACAAGAAGAAAGATGTCGTAGACTACATGGTGGTCTATGCATGTACTGTGGTAATGCTGGTCATCTTCTCCGTGATTGTCCATCCCGGCCACGTAAACATCAGGCAACTACCCTTGGAAAGCCTATTGAGCCTATTAAAATGGCTACCAGTGCCCTTCACGAAGAACTCCTCAGCTTTCTGGTTCTGGACTCGTCTGAATTCTCGGTCATTTTGGGCCTGCCTTGGTTAGAGAAACATAACCCACGTATCTCTTGGCCTGAACAGGAGTTGTTATCTTGGTCCCCCTTTTGTATGAAAAACTGTTTAAGATCTGCTGTTAGATCAGTTAGATCCACCTCTATTGAAAGCCCAGATAACTCAGTTGAAGTAGAAATACCTCGTGACTATCTTGACCTCCACAAGTGTTCAGCAAAAAGAGAGCTACTCAACTACCTCCTCATCGATCCTATGATTGTGCTATTGAAATTACCGATGGAGCTACCCTTCCTAAATCCAGGGTTTACCCTCTCACTCAGGCTGAGGAGAAGGCTATGGAGGAATATACAGTATTGAAGAAGCTTTAACTCATGGTTTCATACGTCCGTCTACTTCTCCTGCCGCTTCCGGTTTCTTTTTTGTAAAAAAGAAGGACGGAGGTCTTCGTCCTTGCATAGACTATCGGGCCCTGAATCTTGTTACCAAAAGATACGCGTACCCCCTTCCGTTAATTCCTGTAGCTTTAGAACAATTGCGTGGGTCAACTATCTTCACTAAATTAGACCTTAGAAGTGCGTATAATCTTATTCGTATCAAAGAAGGAGATGAATGGAAAACGGCATTTGTGACCACTAGGGGGCACTATGAATATACTGTGATGCCTTTTGGACTCACTAACGCCCCCTCTGTTTTCCAAGCCTTCATTAATGATGTTCTCAGAGATATGATCGGTCAATTTGTCATTGCTTATATCGATGATATTCTAATTTATTCTGATAATCTACATAATCATGTTCGTCATGTCCGCCAGGTCCTCACTAGACTGCTTGAACATCAACTATACATCAAAAGGGAGAAATGTGAGTTTCACTTAACTTCCACATCATTTCTAGGCTACATTATAAGTCATTTTGGTATTACTATGGATGACCACAAGGTGGAAGCTGTGATGAGTTGTCCCACTCCTAAATCTGTTAAAGATCTTCAAAGGTTCCTGGGGTTTGCTAATTTTTACCGTCGCTTCATATGTAATTTTAGTAGTATAGCAGCCCCGCTTACAGCTCTTCTCAAAGGAGCCGCTAAAACACTTGTATGGACTACTCAGGCAGCACAATCATTCCAAAATCTCAAAGACTCTTTCACATCAGCCCCAATCCTCAAACACCCGGATCCCAGTCAGCCTTTTGTGGTCGAGGTCGATGCTTCAGAGACCGGCGTAGGAGCTGTATTGTCACAGAGACAGGGTATTCCTCAGAAGCTATATCCCATCGCGTTCTACTCACACAAGCTTACTCCCACAGAACGTAATTATGGTATTGGGGACAGGGAACTTCTTGCTATAAAACTGGCTCTTGAAGAATGGAGACATTGGTTAGAGGGAGCTAATCACCCATTGACTGATCATAAGAGTCTAGAATATTTGCAGTCAGCCAAATGCTTGAACCCCCGTCAGGCAAGATGGTCTCTCTTTTTCTCACGATTTCACTTTTCAGTCTCTTACAGGCCAGGATCTCGTAATGGTAAAGCCGATGCTCTATCACGCCTGCATGATGACGATATTTCGCAGAGCATCTCTTCTGAGACCATTCTTCAACCTGGGGTGGTATTGTCCTCCATTAGGTGGGAGGTCGATGATGAGATTGAGACAGCTCTGAGAGAGGTTGAAGTTCCTGTTCAGTGTCCCCCAGGCAAAATCTACGTTCCAGCATTATTTCGAGATTGTCTTATCACCTGGGCTCATTCTTCCATATCCTCTGGTCACCCTGGTGAGACACGTACTCTTCAACTCTTAAGGCAAGGCAAGGCAAGTTTATTTGTATAGCACCTTTCATACACAGTGGCAATTCAAAGTGCTTTACATAAGGAAAAAAAAAAAAATTAAAAGCATTAAAACATTCCTGAGATCAAAAACCTCAGAAAGACTTCTTGCAAACATTTAGTTACAATTAAGAACATGAAATTCAAACAAGAGAGATAAAAAAAAAATTAAGGACATAAAAAATTAAAAGAAATTATTGTAAAGTATAACCTACAATTTAGGGAATATGAAATTAAAACAAGAGAGATAAAAAATTAAGAACATGAAAACTAAAAGAAAATATAGTAAAATATACACTACAATTTAGAAGAGCATGAAAAACTAAAAGAAATATGGTAAAATGAGGGTAATGGCAAAAATTTCGAGCTCAATCATAGGCACAAGAAAAAAGAAATGTTTTTAACCTGGATTTAAAGATTTCTACATTTGAGGAACATCTAATATCTCCTGGCAGTCTGTTCCAGTTATATGCAGCCCAACAGCTAAATGCTGCTTCACCATGTTTAGTTTGGACTCTGGGCTCAACTAGCTGACCTGAGTCCATGGATCTAAGAGATCTACTGGGTTTATATTCTCTAAACATTTCTGAGATGTATTCTGGGCCGAACCCATTCAGTGATTTATAGACCAGTAGCAGCTCTTTAAATTCTATTCTGTAACTAACTGGAAGCCAGTGTAGAGATTTTAGAACTGGAGTGATGTGCTCAGTTCTCTTCGTCTTAGTTAAAACTCTAGCAGCAGCGTTCTGAATGAGCTGTAACTGTTTAATGGTCTTTTTGGGAAGTCCAGTTAAGAGACCATTACAATAGTCCACCCTACTGGAGATAAAAGCATGGATCAGCTTCTCTAGGTCTTGTTGGCACACTAGACCCTTGATTTTGGCTATATTTCTAAGATGGTAGAAGGCTGTTTTGGTGATGGTTTTTATATGGCTGGTATTCTGAGATCTGAGTCTATTAGAACGCCAAGATTTCGGACTTGGTCTTTGGTTTTTAGAGCCCGGGAACTGAGGTGTTCACTGACACTGGTCCTCTTTTCTTTGCTACCAAACACAACAATCTCTGTTTTGTCCTTATTTAACTGTAAAAAATTCTGGCTCATCCAGTGACACTGACACAGTAAATCTTTTGGGCTGTAATCATCTGGTGAGAGAGCCAGATATATCTGTGTGTCATCTGCATAACTATGGTAATCAATGTTGTTATCCTGTAGCATTTGGCCTAATGGCAGCATATAAAGATTGAACAGAAGAGGTCCGAGAACTGATCCCTGGGGGATTCCACATGTCATAGCCACCCTGTCGGATTCACAGCTGCCAATAGTGACGAAGTAACTCCAGTCTTCTAAATAAGACCTGAACCAATTAAGGACTGTTCCGGAAAGTCCAACCCAGTTTTCCAACCTATCCAGCAATATTCTATGATCTACAGTGTCAAAGGCAGCACTAAGATCCAGTAAAACCAGAACTGATATTTTACCCGAGTCAGTATTCAGCCGTAGATCATTTAACACTTTTATGAGAGCCGTTTCAGTGCTGTGGTGAGCTCGAAAGCCTGACTGAAATTTGTCAAAATAACCACTGGAATTCAAAAAACTGCTGACTTGATTGTAAACAACTTTCTCAATGATCTTGGCTATGAAAGGAAGATTTGAGATCGGCCTGTAGTTGTTTAACACAGACGCATCCAGAGTTCTCTTTTTTAGGAATGGCTTAATGGCAGCTGTTTTCAGTGACTTTGGGAAAACGCCTAATTCTAGTGAGCCATTAACTATTTGTTGCAAATCAGTTTTTACAGAGTTAAAAATAGTTTTAAAAAATTCAGATGGCAGTATGTCGAGACAACATGTCGATGATTTAAGATGCTGAACTGTTCTCTCCAGTGTTTTTGGTCTATTGTATTAAATTGTGACATAATAGTCATGTTATTTCTAAGTGTCTGTAGGGGCAGCATGGTTTCATCGTTTGACTGAGTGGCGTTGATGGTCAGTCTAATAGTTTGGATTTTTTCACAGAAGAAATGAGCAAATTCATTACATTTCTCTGTGGACAGAAGTTCTGGTGTGATCCGTTTTGGAGGATTTGTAAGCTTGTCGACCACGTTGAATAGAGTGCGGGTGTTGTTGATGTTCCTGTTAATGATCTTAGAGAAGTGCAGCTGTCTAGCCCTGCATAACTCCGAGTTAAAACTACAAAGGCTTTGCTTATAGAGATCATAGTGGATTTGAAGTTTAGTTTTCCTCCACTTACGTTCAGCTCTCCTGCATTCTCTTTTCAGAGCTATTACCATCATTGTGTTATGCCATGGTGCTTTCTGTTTGCTCAACGTTTTCATGACTTTTACCGGGACAACCACATCCATGACAGTCAATATTTTCACATTAAAGTTATCCAGGAGTTCATCAACTGACTCTGCAATTAAAGTTGGTGATATAGCCATGACCTCCATAAACTGAGAACTAGTGCTTTCATTTATGCACCTTTTCTTAACAGAAACAGAGCTAGTTTGAGCATCTGGAGTGATCAGCATTTCAAAGAAGACACAAAAATGATCAGAGAGGGCCAAGTCCTTGACCATAACAGAAGAAATGTTAAGACCTTTAGAAATAACTAGATCCAGAGTGTGCCCTCGAGTATGTGTAGGCCCTTTCACATGTTGCAATAGACCAAATATGTCAAAAAGTCCAAAAAGTTCTTTGGTGTTATTGTCCTTGTTATTATCTAAGTGGATGTTAAAATCCCCAGTTATGATGAAGAAGCTGTACTCAGTGGAGATAACTGACAGTAGTTCAGTAAATTCATCTATAAAATGTGCAGAGTAACTTGGAGGTTTATAAATGGTTAAAAATAACATTTTGGGAGTACCCTTCAAAATAAAACAGAGGTATTCAAAAGACATAAAATTGCCAAGTACAGTCTCTTTGCACTGGAATACATCTTTAAATAAGGCAGCTACTCCTCCACCTTTTCTACCACTTCGACACACATTCATAAAACTGAAGTTTGCTGGTGCTGTTTCATTAAGGACAGTGGCACTGCTGCCTTCTGCTAGCCATGTTTCAGTTAGAAACAGAAAATCTAAACTGTAGGATAGAATTATGTCATTCACTAAAAATGATTTATTGGCTAGAGATCTAATATTAAGCAGAGCTAGCTTTAAAGGAACCACAGGAGCCCCTGGGACAGCCCGAGGTTGTCGTGGTACAGGTACGAGGTTAGACTGGTTGACTTGATATGCTGAATGCGTTCTATTCTTTCTATTTCTAATCAACACAGGAATAGAAAACATTTCAGACATACTGGGTCCAAGCTTACTCTCCAAACTGTTGTCAGTATCATATCTGCTATAGCAAGGACCCTGAACACATCACAACGTGTTATCATTGTTTTGTATTCTGAAGCCGCTATCAGTAGCACTCGCTGAACATTCTGAACTCTGTACAGCCAGAGGAGATGAAGTACAAGGCTGCTGCTGACGGTGTTGAAGTGGCCTCAGAGAACAGGGAGGGGGCTGTGGACAGGGGGGAAGGGGTGCCCTGCACTTTTTGGGTGAAACCTGTGGACTGGCTGAGATGGAGTGTGAGAATTTAGTCCCAACACACACCAGCTTCTCCATTTTCTCTGTGAAATCCATATGTGGAGGTGATGTTGTTGAGAGAGAGAAGTTGGAGGATGATTGTGATGTCTCTGCTGTTGACTGCTGTGTCACTGCCTGATGATGAAGGTCATAATAGCTTTCGTCAAGAGTCAGAAACTCAGCCTGAGCTGTGTTCTCCAGTGATGGGGATTTTATGTTTGATGGTCCTTCATGGTTGAAAGCAGGTGAGGGAGGTTGAGGATGCACGTATTGTGTCGAGTCAGTCCAAGAAGCAGATGGGTGGCGAAGAGCAAAATGGAGGTTGTCCTTTAGTGCCTTCACTCCAGTCTTGCTTAGGTGAGTAGCCGTGAAAACATATTAGATCCTCGGGCTGGGAGAGGCCCACTGATGAACTTCTGAGCAGTCAGCTTCTCAAGTGTATTAAACAGTTCAGTGAAGTTGTTCTTTAAGATTTCTGACTCCTCTCTGCGAATGTCACTTCTGCCCACGTGCAGAATAATTCGGTCGATCACTCCATGCTGGGAGAGAATGTTGGGAAGTTCCTCATTTAATTCCGAGACAGTCACATTCGGGAGACAGCATGTTAGCATTGATCTGCTGCCTATATTCTTGATGGCAGAGTCACCGACGATCAGAGTTTTCGGAGCGTTCTCTGCGTCAGCCGAGGGCCTCTGCTTGATCAGCCTCGTGTTTTTGCTAGCCCGCTTTGAGTCCCCTTTTATAGTCAGCTTCTCTGGTTTTGATTCGTTACCATTACCACTGGGGGTAACCTCGATCAGATTTCTGAGCGGTTCGAAACGATTCAGCAAAGGGATCGGTTTTTGTTGCGACCCTGCTATTTTCCCACGGGGTGCAATTGTGCTAGCTTTTGGAATAGTTTTAGCTTTCCGAGCCCATGATGAACAGTCTGGCGTGGAAGACATTAAGACAGCCACCTGCTGCTTTTGTGGTTTTGGTTTTGCTCCAAGTTTGTGCCACCGACTTATTCTCTCACATGGTTCGTTTCTGTTCCCCTGTTTTGACTGACTTCTGTCAAGCTTCGGGAAGTCTGTTAAGCTGTCTAGCCTTAGCTTAGCTGGTTGTTCTGTGTTAGATTTTGACTCACCCTCGAGTGATCTGGAACCATTTCTCCTATCCGTTCCAGGTAGGATCGTGAGCATTTTTGTCTCCAGCACAGCGATTTTCCGTAGGAGTCTGTAGCACTTGGAGCAGCACGAAGAACCCGCTGTAGTGATAGGAGCCATGGTAGTCCTGATAACTGTGCCCGAGTTTAGTCTGACGGCTAGTGTAAAACTCCGTTAACTAAATGTCTAGTTTAATGTAGTTCTGTAATTCTGTGCCTTTCCAGCCGATCTATTGTCGGTGTCTACTGATTGAGCTCTATATTTTAGAAATAAAAGATAAAAAATAACTAAAATAACTAAAAACTAAAAGCAAGCGGAGAGCAGACAGAAAGCGTGCAGCCAGAGCGAGCGTCAAGGACACACCCTTGGACACAAGGACACACCCTTTAAGAGCCACTTACATGTTTATTATAAGTCATAACATAATTATTAAACATAAATTCAATGTGAGAAGTTGTACGGCATTTCCCCACGTGGCTCTTTGTCTGGTAGGTGCACTCAAAATGGCGCCTACCATGATCCCTCGTTAGGGACCCTCCAGATGTCTGCCATAGGGGGGGAGGGGCGGAGCCCTGGGCTTTTTTAGCACATTTCATTGGCTCCACCAGCAGTGAAGGAGGAGGAGCCTAGCTTAGTTTAAAAAACCGCGCGCTCAGACGCACGGGGCTTCTTTTCTTTTTGGCTGGCGATCATCTGGATTGCAGGAGAAAAGGAGCGTTGATCGGCTTAGCTCTGACATATATTCACAGATCATTTCTTACACTTAATAAAGTGTTTTTGAAGAGTACTTTCTGGATTCTCCGACTGCTTCTTCAAGGCCTCTCGACAAAAAGATTCGTCGTAACAGATGGTAGCAGAGGATGGTTCGAAGAGGCCTGAAATAGCATCAAATTGATTCAGCTGACCTGGATTCTGGGAATCTTTTGTACTCAGTACAAGGCGCGCCTACACAAGGTAAACAGACGTTCTCTGTATAGATTAGCTGCACTTATTATTTAGCGTAGTGAGTGTGAAATTGAATCTCAGAATCCGTAAGTGTCTGATTAAATTACTAAAGTATCATTAGATAGTTTAAAACTGTGAATATATGCTGGAGCTAAAATGTATGTTTCCTGATTGCTGAATTTGAACCAGACCGGTCAAAATAAACTGTACAGGGCGCCATTGTGTTCAGCTGGGTCGGAGCTCGCGGACACCATTGGAGCGAAAGGCGAGCCTGTCTGTTTTGGTAGCGGGGCTCGATTAATTTGATTGTTCAAAATTTTAACGAGCCTGTCTGTTTTGGTAGCGGGGCTCGATTAATTTGATTGTTCTAAATTTTAACGAGCCTGTCTGTTTTGGTAGCGGGGCTCGATTAATTTGATTGTTTTAAATTTTAACGAGCCTGTCTGTTTTGGTAGCGGGGCTCGAGTAATTTGATTATTCTAAATTCTAAATTCGGTTCGAAAATAGTACATCAGGAGTTTTGTTTGTCAGTAAATTTCTGTGTATATTTGTCTGCGAACCGCGGGTGAAACCGTGTGTGTGCAGTGTGCTTTGTTATCTTTGGTTTGTCGGCCATCTTGTCTTTGTGTGTGCAGTGTGCTTTATTATCTTTGGTTTGTCGGCCATCTTGTCTTTGTGTGTGCAGTGTGCTTTGTTATCTTTGGTTTGTCGGCCATCTTGTCTTTGTGTGTGCAGTGTGCTTTATTATCTTTGGTTTGTCGGCCATCTTGTCTTTGTGTGTGCAGTGTGCTTTGTTATCTTTGGTTTGTCGGCCATCTTGTCTTTGTGTGTGCCTGGGGTGTGTAAGTTGTTGCAGATAATTTTGCGCAAACTGTGAGTTAAGATGAAGTATTTGTTATGGTACCTTATTAAGTGTGTTTTAATGTGGGTAGCGTCTGAAAGAATCCATTGACTTACAAGCCCTGGTAAATTGTATTTGAACAATAGGTTTTAATTCTTAAACTAGGAAGGGGGCACTTAGAGTAGAATTCATCCATTTGTGAAAAGTATTATCCCTCACAACTGAAAAGAGTAAAACATTTTCACAAGTAATTAAGGAAAATCTCCTTAATCAGGGTTGTTATAGTGAATAAGATTAAAATTATTTGAGAGTAACACAGTGCTTGTTGATTGTGATAAGAGATTTGCTGGGTGTGTTGGTGCATGTGTTGTTGAGAGATTGTTCTATTGTTTCTTTGTTCTAATGTGTGGGGGTTGTGAAGTTAGGAACACATGTCTACGTGATCCAAAAGTTTAAGGCCTCCATTGTAGTGTTGATGATAAACTTTAGAAATACTGTATGTGCTCCCCTCTGTAGTTGGTAGTGAATTGGAGGAATACCACTGGGGGCCATGGACGACCCTCAAGGGGCGGAGCTAAAGTGACATCACGAGTGACTGACATTATCTGCGACTCCCCATCTCTGAGTACAATTTATGTATGGGTGATCTTAGAGCCATAATGCTGAGAATGGATTACAAGGAACCCTTTGGGCGAATAGAAACACAGCTAGGAACTACCGCATTGTCTTCTCGTACCCCTTTTTCACGCCATAGAGGAGATGTTTGGGATGCGTTACGCAGCATGTATCCCACACAACAGAACCTACAGGCGTTAGCTGGTATGACTATGAATAAGGGTGAAGAGGGAGGCGAATTTTTGAGGTGAGCTCAGAAGACCTGGAGACAGTGCACGGGAGAGTGACATGATCATAATTCAGTAAACTCGTTATTATTTAAGACGCAAGTTGTCAAAGTATTTTTAACTGCTATATAGGACAAACTAGATGATGTAGTGGGACTGCTGAATAAACTAGAGGACGAGTGGACAGTCATTGTGGTTCATTGCATCATCAAATATAATAAAAAGGAGTCAGACCAGGCGGATTTTTTATAATATATGTAACAACGCCTGGTTAAGTTAGAACTGGCAGAAAAGGATACTAAGGGTAAAAAGAAGTAATTGGTAGTAAGTGAGGTATTTATTAATAATAATGAATAACTGGTTTAAATCGTAACTTTTGTCCAGCTGTTGATATTGTAGATGCCACAGCAGTATATATAACAACCTGTCCCTGTTTAATATTAGTATTAGTATCAGCTATAATATTATTTTAACTTTTCTGTATAGCAGTGGGTAACTTTATATAATAGATGAAAGGGAGGTCTATGTAGGCCACACTTTTAGCTTAGACGATTAGATAGGGCAGGATGCTTTAACTGTGATGAATTAAACCACTGGGCAAAATATTGTCTCTACTTTAGTCAGTCTGCGGGGATATCGTAACTGTAGTTTACATAGGGACCCGCACTATAAACACAACTCGAAGTTCTAAATTAAACTCTAGTATCTGTCTATCAGTCTTAGGGCCCTGGAAATTCCGGAGGCCCTTACTGATGCTGTCCAGTGTCCTCCACAGGTCGTGATATTTTTTTTAGAATTAATTGTAACCTGTGGTATAGGTGGTGAGCAGTTAGATTTTTTGATTGACACTGGAGCTATAGCTTCGGTCATCACTGGTAAGCTTAATTGGATTTCTTCGCTTACCTCAAACACAATCACCACTGTTGGATACTCGGGAACAGCGTAAACTTAATATTTTACTACTCTAATGGTTCTGGAAATTGGAAAGCTACGACTAACTTATTTTTTTTATATTCTTCAAATTGTTCTATTTGTCTGTTGGGTAGAGATGTATTGTGCAAGTTATCGGCCACTGTCTATTGTACCTTATAAGGTACAAAGTTAGTTTTATTAGGCCAGGAGCCTCTTTTAGAGGCCAGAATTTGTGTAATGCAGCCTATTACTGAGCTAAAATCTCAGTTCTGCGATATCTATTGGGCTAGACTGATCGCACCTGACAAACAAGGTACCCCATCTAATTTAATATATGTATTTAATATGTGGAAATCTTGGTTGATGGCACAAGTCTGCTTGATTTCGCCCCAGGATTTATATTATTGTACCTTGTACTATATCAGAGACCCGGATGATCTTTACGATGATCTATGGAAACAAAATATGGAGGGATTAAATAATCGATTATGTAGTGCAACTATTTTCTTAGGACCAGAGGGAGTAGCAGCAGCGGTGCAGCTAAATCAGGAGCAGATAGAGTATTTCAGAATGGATCCAGACACCTCGCAGGCATTACATGTCTCCTTGCTGTTGGCTAAAGGTTTTGAAGCTAGATCCCTTGGTCCTATGGTATGTCTTGCACAGATCCTGATATATGCATCGGCGGACTTTCCATATCTGTCACGAACTTAGAACAGCAAGTATTGGAAAATTGACTGTAAGTGTGTGGACAATGTACATTATGAGCAGGTTTCCCTTCCACGTTATTATGGACGAGAACACACAGATTACTGTTTGGTTGATCAGATGCTAAGGACTGTTTCTACTTCTTTATGGACTATCTTCAAGATAGACGTGGGGCATGTAAAATATCATGTCGCCCCTATTTCTCTGAAACCTGATGCGGAGGTCGTGTATAGAAGATAATACTCACTCTTTGCTGAGGCCGAGACTGGTATTGCCTCTATAATACAGGGCCTATTGGATATCGGGGTTTTAGTCCCAATTCAATTAAATTGAAATATATTTATACTTTTAGTTAAAAAGTCGGACAAGGATGAATACAGGATGGTGCATGACTTGAGACTGATTAATCATGTGACTGTCACTGTCACTCGAAAAAAACTCGTTTTGGATTTCTACAGATCACTACAGAACTTGATTTTTGAGCACAAGTTCTTCACAGTTATTGACTTAGCTAATGCTTTTTTCTGTATATTAGTACTATCGTATTTGGCAAATATTTTTGTTTTCTCATATCAGGGACAATAATACACCTATACTAGATTATTACAAGGTTATAAGGATAGTCCCGGTATTTTTAATAAGTGTCTGAAACAAGATCTTTCCCAGCTGCTGACTGATTAATTGCTGGACACTGACACAGCACTAATCCAGTATGTAGACGACCTACTCATTGCCTGCACTGACTCACGCACCTGCCTGACAGACACACAGATGGTCCTTTGTAGGCTAGCACAATCAGGATATAAAGTCAACAAATCCAAATTACAGGTTTGCCGACCCGTTGTCACCTTCTTAGGTCGTTGCATTTCTCCAAAGGGACACACATTGACTTTGAAAGCTGTACAAACTATCCGAGCCTTCCCTAAACCTAAAACAGTCAGCCAGATGTTATCTTTTTTAGGTCTGACAGGCTATAGTAGAAATTACATCCCAAATTACACAGGCCTAACCTCACCACTGAGGGCTGAAGTGACCAGATTGGGTCAACGTAACCTCACTGCTCTAATTGAGTGGAATACCAACCTGGAAGTCAGTTTTGTAGAAGTAAAACAAGCACTTGCACTCGCAGAGCATTTGCAGTCCCCTGACTACACTAAACCTTTTTATCTGGATGTCTCTGAAAAAGAGGGCATTGTAAATGCTGTTCTTTTTCAGAGAGGGGGGAGGAATGGGGAAAGACAAATTCTCCAATACCATAGCTCAAAATTGGATCCTGTAGTACAGGGACAACCACAATGTACTAAACATTTGGCAGCATTAGCCACAGCAGTGGATAAAACAGCCCACATTGTTATGTGTCATCCTTTGGTAATCAACACATCGCATGGAGTGGTAGCATTCTTGACCTCAGCTGCGTTTACACTATCTAATGCTAGGCGTTCAAAGATTAGTGACGCCCTGCTTCAGCCAAGCATCACCTTTGCACCTGCAAAAATTGTTAATATGACCAGCACACTTCCTGGTAGAGTAGACGAAGATGAGTTACACATCTGTGAATTAGTAGCTAGCAAAGCGCTAAGGGTTAGGGAGGAATTGAGCACCGAACCTCTAGAAGAAAGAGAGATGGACCTGTACTGTGATGGATGCTGCTACAAGAGCAACGAGGGGTTGGTAGCCTCATATGCTGTGGTAAGTGAAAAACAGGGACAGTTTGAGACCTTAGAGGATGGAATCATACCACAACCAGCTTCCGCCCAGCTGGCAGAAATCACTGCTGTAACTAAGGCACTGAAGCTGTCAGCTGGTAAAAGGGTTAACATTTACACTGATTCAGCCTATGCACACTCAGCCATACATGTAGACGAGCCTCAGTGGCTCCGACGTGGCCTAGTCACCTCACAGGGCACCCCTATTAAACACATGACAGAGCTACAGGAGCTGTTAACAGCAGTGCACCTACCAAAGCATGTAGCCATAATTAAGTGTAAGGGACATTCTAATCTGAAAACAAAGGTAGCCCAGGGAAACAATGCAGCCGACTTAGCAGCTAAAGCAGCTGGGGGCTATGTAAGACAGCTGGTAGCACTGACGACATTGAGTCTGCCTGAACTTACGGACACTTATCTTAGACAGATGCAAGAGAGGGCAGGAGCGTATGAAAAGAACAGTTGGTTACAGAAAGGAGCAAAAGAGGTAGACGGAATCTGGAGAAGTCACGAAGGGAAGATAGTGGCACCAGGGGCTGTACTAAAGCTACTCTTAATCGAAGCCCATGGTCCAACCCATGTAGGGACAAAAACTATGCTGCACCACCTTAGGGCCAATTGGTGGCATCCAAATCTAGCAGACATGGTTCAGTTGCATGTGAGAGAGTGTGGGGCGTGCCAGGAAAATAATCCGAAACCAACCTACAAGTTACCTATCGGAAACTTTCCAGTACCAGACGCACCTTTTAAAGAAATTTGTATTGATTACACTGACATGGGTCCAGACAGAGTGGTGAAGGGTTATCGTTACCTACTGGTAATGATAGACAGATACACAAGGTGGGTGGAAGCCATACCTGCCAGGCGTGAAGATGCCAAAACTATAGTGAAATGGCTTAAGACAGAATTGATTCCAAGGTATGGTGTACCTACAACAATCAGGTCGGATAATGGGACCCACTTCAGCAACAAGCAACTACAAGAAGTGGAAAAAGCCCTGGGTATAACCCATAGATTTGGCTCAGTTTATCATCCGAGTTCGCAGGGTGTTGTAGAAAGGGCCAATCAAATAATCAAGACTAAATTGGCCAAAGCCTGCTATAAATCCAAGATGACTTGGGTTGAAGCATTACCATTAGTGTTCATGTCCATGAGGAGCTCCCCTAGGGGACACTCTCATTACTCACCTCACCAGCTGCTGACTGGTCGACCCATGCCAGGTCCACCACAAGACAGAGCAGTAGGCAAGATGTTAGATCTGTGGGATGAAGAGTTAGACAATTACATGGAAGCTTTAACTAAGTTTGTTATCAGTATCTCTCCCCAGAAACCGGAAGAAGGAGGGGAACGAGTACCATTGCTGTCTAAGGTGGAACCAGGACAGTGGGTCAGGATCAAGGTACACAAAAGAAAGTGGGATCAGCCGAGGTGGACCGGACATTGGGAGGTGACTGAAGCCACTTCACATGCAGTCAGAGTAAGAGGGAAGAAAGGTAACAACTGGTATCATCTGAGCCACTGCGTCCGTGCTGAACCTCCGACCAGAACCCTCGCAGGGACTGGACAGGATCTGCAGGCACCCATCCTTGAGGGTAATTCTTAATTCAGAATCAGAATCAGAATCAGAATCAGCTTTATTCGCCAAGTATGTTTACACACACAAGGAATTTGTTTCCGGCTGTTGTTAGCTCTCTACAATTTACAACAATACAATATACAGACAAGACTATGTAGACAATGTACAAATTTACATGTTCAGCAGAATTTGCATATGTACAGAAAATATAAAAATAGTGTAAGATAAATAGTTGAGTAAGGTAAGATGCAGTTACGGTATTATACAGCATGTATAAAGTGCAGTGTGGCATGTAAACAACAGTAAACAGTAGTTCAGTTTTTGTTACTAATGAGTTTGATGGCATTTGGAAAGAAACTGTTACAGTGTCTGTTTGATTTAGTGTTCAGGGCTCTGTAGCGCCTGCCAGAGGGTAGGAGGTTAAAGAGTTCGTGTCCAGGGTGTGCAGAGTCTGTGATAATTTTTTCTGCCCGGTTTCTGGTCCTTGTTGTGTATAAGTCCTGGAGGGTAGGCAAAGGAGCACCGATGATTTTTGCTGCTCCATCCACCACTCTTTGCAATCTGCATCTGTCCTGTTTTGTGGCTGAACCGAACCACACTGTGATGGATGTGCACAGGACAGATTCAATGACTGCGGTGTAGAACTGTTTCAACAGCTCCTGTGGCAGACCGTGTTTCCTCAGTTGACGCAGAAAGTACATCCTTTGCTGGGCCTTTTTGAGGATGGAGTTGGTGTTGGCCTCCCACTTTAGGTCATTGGAAATAGTAGTTCCCAAGAACCTGAAGGTCTCCACGGTAGACACAGTGCTGTTGAATATGGTGATGGGGAGCAGTGTCGAAGGTTTCCTTTTAAAATCCACTGTTATCTCTACAGTCTTTAGTGTGTTCAGCTCTAGGTTGTTCTGACTGCACCAGAGCACCAGCCGATCAATCTCCTGCCGATATGCAGACTCATCTCCATCCTGGATTAGTACAATGATCGTAGTGTCGTCTGCAAACTTTAGAAGTTTCACTGTTGGGTCTGTAGAGGTACAGTCATTAGAGTAGAGAGAAAATAGCAGTGGAGAGAGGACACAGCCCTGTGGTGCACCAGTGCTGACTGTTCTTATGTCAGAGGTAATATCCCCCAGCCTCACCTGTTGTGTCCGGTCTGTCAGAAAGCTGGTGATCCACTGACAGATGGCGGGGGACACACTGAGCTGAGACAGTTTGAAGTCAAGGAGTTCTGGTATGATGGTGTTAAATGCAGAAGTAAAATCCACAAAAAGGATTCTTACATAAGTCCGTGGGCTGTCCAGATGTTCTAAGATGTAGTGCAATCCCATGTTGACTGCATCATCCACCGACCTGTTTGACCGGTAGGCAAACTGGAGAGGGTCCAGCAGGGGGCCAGTGATGTTCTTCAGATGTGTCATAACCAGTCGTTCGAAGGATTTCATGACCACAGATGTTAAGGCAACCGGTCTGTAGTCATTAAGTCCTGTGATGGAGGGTTTCTTGGGGATTGGGATGATGGTGGAGCGTTTGAAGCAGGATGGGACTTCACACAGCTCCAGTGACTCGTTGAAGATCTTTGTAAAAATAGGAGCCAGTTGGTCCGCACAGGCTTTGAGACATGACGGTGAGACTCCATCTGGGCCTGGTGCCTTCCTGGTTTTTTGTCTTTGGAAGAGTCGTCTCACGTCCATCTCACCTATTTGTAATGCAGATTGTGTATCCATGGAAGAATGTGTGGTGATAGCTGAAGGTGTGATATGGGCTGTTGATGTGCAGGGGTGAAGGGTGGGTGTGAATGTTTCCTTATCAAACCTATAATAGAAAACATTAAGGTCATCAGCCAGGTCTCTGCTTAAGGCGGGTCAGACTAGTAAGAGAAAGGGGAAAAGTGGTAGGCAAACCAAGGTGGTGAGTATAACGCAAATTGAGATTTGGCCTTAGGTACGGGACTGGCCCAGTAATAACCATGAGGTGGTTAACTTTCAGAGAACTGTGTCACCTGCTGGGACTTTTCGAATTGTGCGACTTTGCGAATATAACTGCTCCAGGGTCGAGATCAAAAAGATCCCTTGAGCAAAACCATAGAATCCCCACCAAGTGCTTTGAGATTGAGATAGATTACAACCGATCCACCAATGTGTTGTTTGATGTGTGCAGAGTAGTGGATTGTGGTGAAGAAAATAGGTGGAGGGGTCATCATATTTATGGCTGCGCCTCTGTGATGCCCTTAAGGCATTTAGTTATTTATACATTTTCTATCTTGTTGTTAAGGAGTTGTAGTTGCTATGTTTTGCTTAAAATAAGAAAAACGGACATAAAAATGTAATTTCCTAGATTAATACCTTTAATTGTAAATTAGTTTCTAGTCGCGGTATGCGTGATGACGTCACTTCCGGTTTAGATTTGCGGGTTTTTCGGGGAAGCTCTGCGGGAAAACTAACGAGACAGACATTATTACATGTTTGGAAAGCTATTCTACAGCCATTTGAGGCATCATAGAGGCAATGCTGTAAGTTAATAAGCTATTATGATTAAGTTAAAAACGATGTTTATTAAGCTAGTTAAAAAGGATTAAAATAGTTTGTTTACAGTTGTGCATAGGCTAATAGCGGCACTAGCAGCCAAGCTAATTTATAAATGTATATAGTAATGTTAATAATTATAATATGTACAATGTTATGTGTAATTGGGAATGCAGACATGAATATGTTTTGTATTGTTTATTTGTAGTTTTCACCTGCATGCTATGGAGAAAGAGTAACAGTAAATGGTCAAACTTGCTACGACTCTGTCTTCATTGGTTCTGGTTTAACTTGGTGTTAAGTCAGAGTTATAACACCCTGCACGAGAACACTACAGTGAAAAAGCAATAATTTGATGCTTCCAAGTGCTCAAGATGAGTAGCAAGTCATCTGCATCCAGCGTTAGGAGCAGCAACGCATCGTCATCAGCATCAAGCGTGGCACGCGCCAGGGCTAAGGCAGAAGCCGCCAAGGTGAGAGCGTCATATGCTAGGCAAGAAGCTAAACTGAAAATGGAAAAGGCTACGAGAGAAGCTCAAAATCAGGTAGAAACAGTCAGAATAAACACAGAGTTAGAAGTGCTGGCATTGCAACGAGAGGCTGATGTGGCTGTAGTGGAGGCACAAGTGCTTGAGGAAGCCGAAGCAGTGCATGTTGTAGATGAAGAGTGGAAATCAGAATCAGGAAAGGTTAAAGTTGAACGCACCAGTGAATATGTTCAGACACAAAGTGATCTTCAGAAACATTCTCCCTCCCCACTCCTACCTATAGCTTCTCCACTTCATGCGGAATCACAAGTCAGCTTTGTAACGTGGCATCCGCCTGAGAGAGATATTTTACAATCACAGCCTACTAAAAATAACGATAAGCCAAAGTTAGAAAAGGCCAATAGTACGTGTTTACCAGCACCAAACGTACATGACTCAGCTAAAGTTAAGATGAATTCTGGAGTCAGAACACCAAACCCCTCCTTAAATGTACAGGGTCAGTATATTCCCACAGCCAGCACACTACCCCTGGCAGAGCCAGTGTCACAGTATTTAGCACGACGAGACTTAGTCATTTCAGGACTGTATCAATTTGATGATAAACCGGAGAATTATCGAGCATGGTATTCCTCTCTCACCAATGCAGTTAGCGAAGTCCAGCTCACAGCAACCCAAAAATTGGACCTCATGACTAAATGGCTAGGAAAGGAATCTGGTGACCAGGTGAAACGCATACGCTCAGTGTATGTCAGCAATCCTGATCTAGCTTTACATAAAGCGTGGGAGAGGCTTTTTGAGTGCTATGCTGCCCCCGAAATAATTGAAAAGTCACTTTTTCAGCGACTGGACAATTTTCCAAAGATTCCTCACAAGGATTATACTAAACTACGTGAGCTGGGGGATTTGCTCAGGGAGATTCAGGGTGCCAAAGAAGATGGCTACCTCACTGGCCTGTCATATTTGGACACGGCACATGGAATTAGATCGATTGTGGACAAGTTTCCATTTTGGCTTCAGGAGAAGTGGGTGTCTTCAGGGTCAGGGTACAAATAAATGAACCATGGTCGTTTCCCTCCCTTTGAGTATTTTAGTGAGTTTGTGTGCTATGAGGCCAAGAGGCGTAATGACCCTAGTTTTATGCATGAAGGCATCACCACAACACCTACGAAACAAGCCAAACCCTTTGGGAAGAATTTTGATACCAGCAAACCTATCTCAGTGCACAAAACCAATGTTTCTACTGATAACGACGACCCTACTAAGAACTGTCCATTACACAACAAACCACATCCTCTCAAAAAATGCAGGACATTCAGAAACAAACCCCTCGATGACAGAAAGGCCTTCCTCAAGGAGAAAGGAATATGTTTTAGATGCTGTTCTTCAGTCTCCCATCTAGCCAAAGACTGCAAGTTCATTGTTAAGTGTTCTGAATGTGATAGCACCTTTCATGATGCGGCTATGCATCCCGGCCCATCACCTCAAGCCGTCAAGGCTCCTACACCGCCACAAGATGACGGCGGGGAGGGAGATCACTCTATTACAGCTGTGGTTAGAACGAGCTGCACAGAAGTTTGCGGTCCAAATCAGTGGAATCGCTCATGCTCAAAGATTTGCCTTGCAAAATTATATCCCAAGGGTTCCATGGACATAGCCATTAAAGCCTATGTAATTCTCGATGACCAGAGTAATCGCTCATTGGCCAGGCCTGAGTTCTTCGAGCTGTTTAAAGTGGAGAGCAAACCATTGTCATACAACCTCAGAACTTGCTCTGGCATGGTTGAAGCAGTTGGCAGAAAGGCAGAAGGATTCGTGATTGAGTCATTGGACAGCAAGGTTGTCATCTCTCTTCCGCCGCTCATTGAGTGCCAAGAGATTCTGAACAATAGGTCCGAGATTCCGACGCCCAACTCAGTTCTTCACCAGCCTCATCTCCATCACCTCGCAAAACACATCCCAGAACTGGACCCAAAAGCCGAAATACTCCTGCTACTTGGAAGAGATGTCCTTAGGGTACACAAGGTCAGGCAGCAGGTCAACGGACCACATAACGCCCCCTTTGCCCAACGTCTGGACTTAGGCTGGGTAGTGATAGGAGAGGTGTGCTTGGGCAAGGTGCATAAGCCGACAGTCAGTGTGTTTAAAACCAATGTGCTGGGGAGTGGCCGCCATTCAATTTTTCAACCCTGCACAAGCTTCATGTACGTTAAAGAGGTGCAGCAGAGCTTTAACAGGTCTAGCAAAGTGAATGAGAGGACACTGGGACAGACAGTGTTCAACCAAACAGAGCACGACAATAAACTTGCACCATCATTGGAGGATACAGCCTTCCTAAAGATAATGGACACTGACGTTTACAGAGATGGCACAAACAGTTGGGTAGCGCCACTACCGTTCAGAGTTCCACGCCAGGTATTGCCAAACAATAAAAAGCAGGTAGTCAAACGTTTCACTGCCCTCCAACAAACTCTAAAAAGAAAACCTGAGATGCAGGTGCAGTATGTGGCATTCATGGAAAAGATTTTTGCCAACGGACATGCTGAAGTAGCACCGCCTCTAAAGGAAGGTGAGGAATGCTGGTATCTCCCAATGTTTGGGGTTTATCACCCACAAAAACCTAACCAGATAAGGGTGGTCTTTGATTCCAGCGCTCAGTACCTGGGTATCTCCCTCAATGACGTGCTCCTCACGGGCCCCGATCTCAATAACTCACTCCTTGGTGTGCTGTTACGCTTTCGAAAAGAAAAGATTGCAATCATGGCAGACATCCAGCAGATGTTTCACTGTTTTTTGGTGCATGAAGACCACCGCAACTTCCTCCGGTTTTTATGGCACAAAGACAACGACATCAATAAAGAAGTTGTTGAATATCGAATGAAGGTCCACGTCTTTGGCAACAAGCCATCTCCTGCTGTGGCCATCTATGGGTTACGAAGAGCCATCAGAGAAGGGGTGCAGAAGTATGGTGCTGATACTGTCAGGTTCGTTGAAAGACATTTCTATGTTGACGATGGATTGGTGTCAGTGCCATCAGAAGCTGAGGCAGTAGACCTGCTCAAACGTGCACAGGCCTCACTTCCAGAATCAAACCTCCGCTTACATAAGTTCACGTCAAACTGTCAGGCAGTCATGGAGGCCTTACCACCTGAAGATTGCGCCCTAGTAATCAAGGATCTAGATCTGAATGGGGACATCGCACCTACGCAACGAAGCTTAGGTCTACTCTGGGAGGTCACGACAGACACATTCACCTACTCAGTGTCAACAACCAACAAGCCGTTCACCCGACGTGGAGTTCTCTCCATGGTCAATAGTGTCTTTGATCCCCTGGGTCTACTGGCACCTGTCACGATTCAGGGAAGAGCCCTTCTCAGGGAACTTACTTGCCAGCTGTCTGATTGGGACGCACCTCTCCCAGAGGACAAATTAAGCAGGTGGGAGTCTTGGAGAGATTCACTTTTAGATCTCAAACAGCTTCACATTCCACGTACATACACAACCACCTCACTTACTCAAGCAGTGTGCACAGAATTGTGTGTGTTCTCGGATGCATCAGCCAAGGCAATTGGTGCTGTGGCATACCTGAAAGTAGTTGAGGAACATGGGCGAATTGAAGTGGGATTTGTAATGGGCAAAGCAAAGCTAGCACCCCAGTGTGAGCCTACAATCCCAAGGCTTGAGCTGTGCGCTGCTGTTTTGGCAGTAGAATTGGCAGACCTCATCCAGGATGAGCTAGACCTGAAGTTGGATGCCACCAAGTTCTACACAGACAGCAAGGTAGTGCTTGGCTATATTTGTAACGACTCCAAACGATTCTACATGTATGTCCATAATAGAGTTCGCCGCATCCGGCAGTCCTCAAAGCCTGAACAATGGCACTATGTACGTACAGAGGAAAACCCTGCTGATCATGCATCAAGATCTTTGCCTGCATCCCACCTTGCACTGTCTTCTTGGTTTACTGGACCATCCTTCCTGTGTCAACCACTCGCAGATGAAACACAAACAAAAGAAATGTTTGAGCTAGTTAGGCCTGAAGAAGACTCAGAAATTCGTCCACAAATTCAGACCTCTGCTACCAACCTGGAAGAACCAACATTTACTTCAGTTTCTTTCCATCGCTTCTCCACCTTTACTTCATTGGTGAGAGGAGTAGCATTCCTTGTCCACATGGCAAGATCCCACAAACACTCAAACCAAAACAGCCAATGCAAAGGCTGGCACAGATGTAACTTATCTAGTACGCCAGATGAGATGGCCCAAGCCAGGAACGTTATCCTTAAGGCAGCACAAAGACTATCCTTTGCAAAAGAACTGTTGGCCATCCAAGCCAACAGAGCAATACCCAAAAGCAGTCCCTTACAGAAACTCAGCCCAACCTTGCAGGATAATCTTATTTGCATAGGAGGCCGGCTCAAGCACTCCAACCTTGCAACTGTAGAAAAAAACCCAGTAATTCTGCCCAAAAATGACCACATCTCTCTACTGCTCATACGACATTACCATGAGCAAGTAAGACATCAGGGGCGTCACCTGACAGAAGGCGCAATTAGGGCAGCAGGATTCTGGATTTTGGGAGGCAAAACATTGATCAATTCAGTACTCCACAAATGTATAACTTGTCGCAAGTTGCGTGGAAAGCTTCAAGAACAACGGATGGCAGACCTGCCACCTGAACGCCTTATAACCTGCCCGCCCTTTACATATGTAGGGCTTGATGTATTTGGGCCCTGGTCCATCACAACCCGCCGTACCAGAGGAGGACAGGCAGAGAGCAAGCGGTGGGCCATCATGTTTAGCTGTATGAGTTCAAGAGCTGTGCATATTGAGGTCATCGAATCTTTGGACACATCCAGCTGCATAAATGCTCTGAGGCGCTTCTTCGCTCTCAGAGGCCCTGCGAAACAGCTCTGTTCTGATTGTGGTACCAATTTTATAGGAGCGTGTAAGGAGTTAGGGATGGACAAAATAGTGCAGAGATACCTCAGTGAGCAAGGATGTGGCTGGGAGTTTAACCCACCACATGCCTCTCATATGGGAGGCTCTTGGGAGCGCATGATCGGCATTGCTAGGAGAATCCTTGATTCAATGTTTCTTCAACAGAACATTCGCCTTACTCACGAGGTGCTTTGCACACTAATGGCTGAGGTCACTGCCATCATGAATGCACGACCACTACTACCTGTGTCTACGGACCCAGAGAAACCCTTCATACTCTCACCATCAATGCTCCTTACTCAAAAAAACGGAGTCCCACCTCCGCCTGGAGACTTCTCAGACAAGGACCTGTACACAAAGCAGTGGAGACAAGTCCAGGCCCTTGCAAACCAGTTCTGGGCTCGTTGGAGTCGTGAGTACTTACCCTCCTTACAACTTAGACAGAAGTGGACATTGCCACAAAGGAATCTTCAAGTTGGTGACGTAGTTCTTCTCAGTGATAAGCAGACCATCCGGAATTGCTGGCCTATGGCCAGGATAACTGCTACATTCCCTGGAAAGGATGGACATGTAAGGAAGGTCGAGGTCAAGACCACCGACCAAGGCAATGCAAAGACATTTCTTAGGCCAATCGCAGAAATAGTTCTGCTCATAGCCAAAGACTAATCGGGACTTCTGCAAATTCTTAGTGACCTTACATAGGTCAGGCGGGGAGTGTGATGCCCTTAAGGCATTTAGTTATTTATACATTTTCTATCTTGTTGTTAAGGAGTTGTAGTTGCTATGTTTTGCTTAAAATAAGAAAAACGGACATAAAAATGTAATTTCCTAGATTAATACCTTTAATTGTAAATTAGTTTCTAGTCGCGGTATGCGTGATGACGTCACTTCCGGTTTAGATTTGCGGGTTTTTCGGGGAAGCTCTGCGGGAAAACTAACGAGACAGACATTATTACATGTTTGGAAAGCTATTCTACAGCCATTTGAGGCATCATAGAGGCAATGCTGTAAGTTAATAAGCTATTATGATTAAGTTAAAAACGATGTTTATTAAGCTAGTTAAAAAGGATTAAAATAGTTTGTTTACAGTTGTGCATAGGCTAATAGCGGCACTAGCAGCCAAGCTAATTTATAAATGTATATAGTAATGTTAATAATTATAATATGTACAATGTTATGTGTAATTGGGAATGCAGACATGAATATGTTTTGTATTGTTTATTTGTAGTTTTCACCTGCATGCTATGGAGAAAGAGTAACAGTAAATGGTCAAACTTGCTACGACTCTGTCTTCATTGGTTCTGGTTTAACTTGGTGTTAAGTCAGAGTTATAACACCCTGCATGAGAACACTACAGCCTCCTATCCCTCACCAGAACCCTACTGTCCCACTTGGGGATCAGTGTTCACTCATTCGAACCCAAATTATAAATTTCATTATGACCCGACGGTCCGTTCATCAAGGGGGCATGCATTAGGTTTGGACGACAAGCCCCAAGCCTATCTCGGCACAAAACTTCAGTTGCGAGGAAAGACAGTTCTTCTAACCCTACCCAAGCTGTCTAGCTATGGGTGGGGTCCCCAACTTAATTACTATTTTACCTTAGGAGTAGATGTACAAGGCGAGGACCCATTGGGCATAGTGTGTGTAAAACCAAAGACAACCATAGTTACGAACAACATAACTGGCAAGATAGAGGAATTAGGGGAAAGTAATCAGAAGTCACAGCCGGTTGCCATAGCGACAACGGAAATAATGGCCTGGCGCGATCAGTTAGCGGTGGAAACTGGGTATGAGGAGCCTAATATGTGGTTAGAATGGGTCAGATTTACAGTAAAGAGCATAGATGTTAAAGATTGTTTTGTATGCGCAGCTGCAAAACCTAATTTGGCCACTCATCCAGTAATTTCAGGAAATTGGACATGCCTACTCTCATTGTTCAATGAGATTGAGCCAGTAGGGTGTGAGAACTTATCCATGTCCCACCCATTAACTCAGGAACCAACCCCAACTAACATCAAAGCCTATAAAGGCAATTACACCTGTTTCAGGAGCAACAAACCAGGACCGATAAACAGGGGACATTTTTCAGAAGGATGGTGTAAGGAAACCATTATCCTGGATAGTGATGGGAATTATACAGGCAGCCAGCTGAATGCACAAAAATTCAGTAGGGCGGATTTAGTATGGTTGTGTGGAGATATGAGAATCCGGCGAAGGTTGCATGGGAATTGGTCTGGGGAGTGTGCGTTGGTCTTTCTGATTATGCCTTTCAGAATTTACAAGCAGCACGGAGTGGAGGATGCCGCGGACGTCCTGACCAATCACCACAGCCATCGAAGAGACACCCGAGAGGTCAAACCTGGCGGATCCTTCGACAAGACCGTGTGGATTGATGGTATAGGGGTCCCAAGGGGGGTCCCAGATGAATTTAAGGCTAGGAACCAGATTGCTGCAGGGTTTGAAAGTGCACTCTTTTGGTGGGTAACTATCAATAAGAATGTAGACTGGATAAACTATCTCTATTACAATCAGCAGAGATTTGTTAATTTCAGTGTTCAGGCCATTGAGGGACTGAGAGACCAGCTAGACCAGACTTCACTTATGACCATACAGAATAGAATGGTATTAGACATGTTGTTAGCAGAGAAAGGTGGAGTTTGCCAGATTGTGGGTTCATCGTGTTGCACCTTCATCCCTAATAATACTGCACCCGATGGTAGTGTGACACGAGCTTTGGAAGGATTGAGGGCTTTGTCACGAGAATGGAAGGAAAATTCAGGGATAGACAATGAATGGGTCAAGTGGCTAGAAAAGATGTTTGGACCATGGAAGGAAGTTATTACGAGTTTGGTGATGTCAGTGTGTGTGGGATTGGCAATTTTAGTGGTATGTGGTTGTTGTTGTGTCCCGTGTATCAGGGTATTAATAGAGAAATTTGTAGTAGAAGTAGTGAGTAGAGGAAGCAGAGGGGGGCAGGATCCACCAGTCATCCAGATGGTGTTGGCAGACTTGTCTAAGTATCATATAGATGATGAGGTGGAGGATACCCTTGAAGGTGGGCCGGAAGACCCATTTCAAGTGGCATAAGTGCTACTAATTCTGCTTAATTAAAGATAAAACCGACCAGACAAGATGAGGAGAGAGGACCAGCACTACTGATCATACATCGTGATGAAGGAAGGAGACTGGCAGAGGCAGACTCCGTGGGGGCTGGGAGACCCATTCCAAGGGACAGAAGTGCCACCAACTGGACCTGCCTGCAGGGAACAAACCACAGCAGAAAAGCCCGGCAAAGCCGACTATGTGGAAGAAGAGTCCAGTGGAGCCAACGGAACGAAACAAGAAGATGAGGAAGGATTTAGTCAGACTAGGAGAGAAAAACATAAACATATAGTTCGCAGACACATAGACCATCTTTGAAAACACTAGTTAAGTGCAACACACATAGTTTAGCTACAAAACGCAAGGGGTAGCTCAGGATTGTTTACGATGTATATATGTTTGATATTCTGCTATTTATATGAATGATATTCTCTGTGCTTCATCGTTTAAATGTTTGTGCTGCTGCGGAAACAGGTAAGACCGACAGGGGAGAATCCATGAGACAGTAAGAGCCATGCAGAGAAACAGAGGCTATGGGCCCCTTCTGAATATCTGCAGCTCCGTCCTGTGGAGGGCAACCTGAACGGATTTCCTGTAGAAGCTATGCACCCATTGTTTTTATTTTCTTCTCTTCTCTTTTTGATTTCCCATTTTTAAATTCCTTTATTTTGATTTCCTATTCTATTTTTTATTTATTATTTTTTGTTTGTTTGTTTGTTTTAGAGTTAGGAGCTGTTGCGAAAGGTACGGTTCCTTTAGTTTAACTGGCAGCCTTTTTATTTTTTAGATACCTTTTATTGTAAAAATTCAGCCCAGTGGCCATGTAGTCAGAAGGGGTTAAATTGGGGGTTGCTGACGGCTATCCTTTTCTCCCGGAATCTGGAAACACCTAACCTAAAGTTAAAAGTTAATGTGAAAGCATTAAGATGCTTTCAAGGGGGGTTTGTTAGAATTTTTGGAACATAACATAATTATTAAACATAAATTCAATGTGAGAAGTTGTACGGCATTTCCCCACGTGGCTCTTTGTCTGGTAGGTGCACTCAAAATGGCGCCTACCATGATCCCTCGTTAGGGACCATCCAGATGTCTGCCGTAGGGGGGGGAGGGGTGGAGCCCTGGGCTTTTTTAGCACATTTCATTGGCTCCACCAGCAGTGAAGGAGGAGGAGCCTAGCTTAGTTTAAAAAACTGCGCGCTCAGATGCACGGGGCTTCTTTTCTTTTTGGCTGGCGATCATCTGGATTGCAGGAGAAAAGGAGCGCCGATCGGCTTAGCTCTGACATATATTCACAGATCATTTCTAACACTTAATAAAGTGTTTTTGAAGAGTACTTTCTGGATTCTCCGACTGCTTCTTCAAGGCTTCTCGACAAAAAGATTCGTCGTAACAACGCCCATGGCAATTTTTATCTATTGCACTCACAGTTCTATTCGCGAACACATTACGGTGAAGCTGGATACACTCGCACACACCTAAATTGTAACTCATGTAAACTGAGAGGGAAATAATAAAAACCCAGTCCACCCCCCCCCCCCCCCCATAAAAAAAGAAAAGAAAGAAATTAATTACTTAATTTGAGTTCACATACACTGATACATTCCTAATACAACACATGGCTCCTACCTACACTTACACAACAGATTCAAATCTATTTTTTTTTTTTATAATTCTTTTAAACATGTCTTTAACACTGCTAACACCGACACATAAAATATTTCACTTATTTGGATTTTATTGATACACAGCTTTGACCACTTTTACTTTAACCAAGATGTGTCTGACTTTGAAATATGTTTATGAAACGTTATGCTTCAGCAGAATATGACTTATAACGTCCCATTTCTCACAATACAGTGAAATATACAAACACATTTTTAACACAGATGTCACTTATAAAGACTTGCATCAGTATTGTTCAGCACAGACAAATCCATATAAATCCATATAAAACAAAATTTATTCATTGTTTATGTATTAATTTAGTTATTTACTCATTCATGACCCTAACACCCACTTTAACAAAACATCTATGGCTCTAGCAGTCCAGGTGACACATATCCAGGGCCAGCTGTAGCCTAGTGGTTAAGGTACTAGGCCAGTGACCATAGGGTAACTAGTTCAAGCCCCACCACTGCTAAGTTATCACTGTTGGGCCCTTGAGCAAGGCTCTTAACCCTCAATTGCTCAGACTGCTGAATTAAACTAATATGAATTTTTGATCATACACTGCTGTATTCTCCCACACTGTCTTTCCAAATTCCTAGTATGTTGTTTTTTTTGGCTACATTGTCATGTGTCTAATGGCTGTTTGTCCCACCTAATTGTACAATATAAAAATATGCGACAAACATAGCGATTATAGTACATTGTAATAGGGTTTAGGGTTGCATGGGGTTTAGAGTTGCATAGGGTTTAGAGTTGTTTCCTTGTTTGTCTTTCTTTCTTCTGGCACAACATGTTTAGAAAAAAAATTCTTAACATTAAACATTAGTTACAGAAAAATATGTCATGTGGAATACATCACATCGATTGTGGACCGATTTATTGTGGGGTAAAAACAGTGGAGGCACTAAGTTACGCGCTTTACATGAGGCCTACCCCGAGAAGCTGCGGTCACAGTGGGTGGTCGCTGCTTAACTCCGCCCCATTGTCTTCAACTAGGTCCGGTAGAGGGAAATAACAGGCTCGCTGTGAACGCTCGTCCTGCATTAACTCGCTTCGTCTCCACGAGAGTAGTAACCATGTCCGGAAGAGGCAAGGGCGGCAAAGGTCTTGGAAAAGGAGGCGCTAAGCGTCACCGCAAAGTTCTCCGTGATAACATCCAGGGTATTACTAAACCCGCCATCCGCCGTTTGGCTCGCCGTGGCGGTGTGAAGCGTATTTCCGGGTTGATCTACGAAGAGACCCGCGGTGTGCTCAAGGTGTTCCTTGAGAACGTCATCCGTGATGCCGTCACCTACACCGAACACGCAAAGAGAAAGACCGTCACCGCAATGGACGTGGTGTACGCTCTGAAACGCCAGATTCGGGGGTTAAACGTTCAGACCTCCACGCTAACACAACGGCTCTTTTAAGAGCCACTCATATTTTCTACAAAAGAGAAAGTCCTCCTGCTTTATTATTATTATTAGTAGTACGTTTTACTGATGCGTAGATGTGCAAATCACTCGTTTAGCCCCAAAAGCTTGAAAGCATAATTATAAGTAAAATCAACACCTTCACTGATGCATTTTTTTATCAATTCACTTATGTAGCCCTAAAAACTTGGCGTTATAATTAGTAGTTTTAGTATTACGTTTACTATCAGATCTCTCGTTTAGCCTTCATACGGCGTGTTTGCATACTACCAATGTACAGCCATACTGTAGATTACACTGCAATCATTAACACGATCTTTGTGTAAAATACAGTAAAACATTGTGCCTGAATGCTTCGCTTAAAAAACAAACAAAAAAATATCTATCTATCTATCCTAACTATATATTTATATATAAAAATATTGCTATTGATTCTTTTATATTCGGTTTTAAAACATGTATCGACCTCAGATTAAGCGGGAACAGACAACAAAGAACAGATTCTAGTGAATGGGGCAGAAGGGGGCGTGGAACAGTATGTTGTCTGTCCAATAGAAACCCAGGAATTTGGACCAATCAGAGTTACGTGTTCCAACTTGGCTTACTCAGCATGCAGGGTTAATAAAGCGGGCGTGTAGAGCGTCTACATTCACTTGCAGTTTGTTCTAGAGGAAACAGCAGCATCATGCCCGAACCAGCTAAGGCTGCGCCCAAGAAGGGCACCAAGAAAGCCGTCACCAAGACTGCCGGCAAAGGAGGCAAGAAGCGCAGAAAGTCCAGGAAGGAGAGCTACGCTATCTACGTGTACAAGGTCCTGAAACAGGTCCACCCTGATACCAGGATCTCCTCCAAGGCTATGGGCATCATGAACTCCTTCGTCAACGACATTTTCGAGCGTATCGCTGGTAAGTCCTCTCGTCTGGCTCACTACAACAAGCGCTCCACCATTACCTCCAGGGAGATCCAGACCGCCGTGCGCCTGCTGCTTCCCGGTGAGCTGGCCAAGCACGCCGTGTCCGAGGGTACCAAGGCCGTCACCAAGTACACCAGCTCCAAGTAAAGCGCCTTAGTCGCTTTGGCAAACCAACGGCTCTTTTAAGAGCCACCCATCTTATCAAGTTAAGAGAATTTTCTTTTTAAATATTATATCTGAATATGTTATACCCACTTTATCTACGTAGTCTCACATGTATATAATACTTGACTCTTTACCTTTTATTTATTTGTTAATACGGTACTATTTTTTTTGGGCCCTGCTGTTTTTCACGGGTTGTCCACGACTGTCAGTCAGTTTAGGAGATTACATAATAAAATATCACTGTACTCTTAAAAAAGATATTATAATACACTCAGAGCCGTAGAGAGAGAGAGATGCGACACTCCTTGATCTCGCCAAACAAACAAACCCGGCGCTGTCATGTTCTCATGTGGGACAGGCAGCAGTGAATGAAATATTAAACGCTAAATAATAATTTGCACAATTTCTGGGTATTTTCAACTGCCTTCACATTTACTGCATCTGCTTTAATGTCAGTCTGGTATATGAAGTGGAGGATTGATGTTTAAAATGACTTTTTAATAGGTCGTTTTTTGTTAAAACACACTACATTATACTAGCATACATTACGTAATGTGATATCATTAAGTAGTAGACAATATACAATAGAGAAAAAAATTTGTTTTGTTTTGTGTTTTTGCATAAACTAATCTCTCTTCACTTTCCTGAGGATTCATAATAATAATCATTTTGGCTAAACACTAAGCCATGTGGCTGGATTCATAAGGTTTACCTGCACTGAATGGACAGATTCACAAACACACCACTGGACCAGAAACATTATAGTGCAGGTACATAAAATAGCCTCATTCATCTCTTATTTCATGAGTTTTTAATTATTTCATGAGTTATTAATAATTGATTCCTACCAGGGTTATTATCGATGTTTTCCACTCGAGCAGTTTTAGGTGAGCTGCCGGCACCGTACGGTACCTCATGCGGTCTTTCTTTTTTTTTTTTCTTTTTTTGGCCTTAGCCCTAGCTTTACCACCGGTCTTGCTTTTTTAAATGGCTTTATTAAACAAGATTCAATCACATTACAAATATATGCAGATCAAAACATCATCAATATAATTACATCAGTTCAAAATACTAATTACATTTCAAAAAATATTATGAGAAAAAAAAAAGAAAAAGTGTGTAATTCATCTACCTATTCTAATACAGAAGCAGCGTCCTCAAAACTTGTTCTTTTTCTTTTCCATTTTTGTATTTATTTATTTATGTATGCTTTATTATTACTATTATTTTTTTTTTTATAATCTAAAAGTTTGCAAAGTAAAAAAGTTAGTCTTAATATTGACCAAGGTAGGTTTTTTTTTTTTTTTTTTTGTGCGCAAATCTTCATTTTTTAGTCTTCTGAAGTGGCATACAATTTGTTTAAAAACAGTATCTGTGGGTATATTGCATTGTTCAATGATCATTTTACACCTAGTTTTCCAAATTTTTGTATTAACAATGCAAACAATAACAATAACAAAGGTCATTCATTTATTGGGAGGTATTTTCAAAGATTCCAAACATAATTGTTTTTTTTTTATTATTTATATCAAACTCTAAGTTTAAGGTTTTAATTTTGTTCCAAATATCAATTGATCTACTGCAATTTATTAACAAATGTTCAATGGTTTCATCTTGTAAGCAGCCCTTATAGAGGGCATAATTTTGTTGTTACAAAACAGCTCCATTTTACAATAACTCTCACTGGGAGTCTTCCTTTGATTCCTCTTCAGTTAGTTGATTGTATTGTAAACTTTCACCATAATAATAACTATTAATTATATTATAAATATCTTTATTAGTTTGATTTAGCCAGTCTATTTTTAAATGATCATGTTTAAAAATAGTCACCATAAAGGAGCTGGTAGTATGGTGTTTTTAATCTATTTTTACCTTTTTGTTTTAACCAATATTTTTTTTTATCAACACAAATTGCACCTCTATTTATAGCTTGTGTTAAATTTTTACAAAAAGCTATTTTTAATTTGATACCTATTTCAAATGCTCCCAAACCTCCATATTTTTTTGGTTTATATAAAAATGCTCTTTTTGTTACCTCTCTATTAGTTCCCCATATATATTTTATGCATTGCTTGTTAATTCTTGTGATACACTTATCATCAGGTGGTATAACTGTAGCAAGGAATAACAGTTTAGACAAAATCAAAGTTTTTATAATTTGGATCCGTGTCATATAATTGGTAGCTTTATATTTTTCCAGTTCCTCTGGAATATGCGGTCTTTCCCAATCCGCTCCCTCCTCACTAATACTCCACTACAGAGGGACACTCCACGTGAACGCGCAAACGGAGGCGGAGTGAAGAGGGGGAGTGAGTAGGGAGCGGATTGAGATTGGGGGGATTGGGCTCCCTGACGGCAGTTCATGTTTACATTCCGTTTCTGCTCACCACGCTAGCCTGCAAAATGACCACAGCAAAAGTTAAGTTTATGTTTTTCTCAGATTGAGCTCCCTGATGTGTGTCTCATGAATTAGTTTATATTATTATTAAGGCTGTCGTTAATCGCGGTAATTAACGCGATTAAGGCGTTACATTTTTAATCGAGATAAAAAAAAATTAATCGAGAAGAAAATTTTTAATCAGACTATTTTTATTGAACAAATAGCTTTAGAAACCTTTCAGTGCTTGTGAAAGTAGCATTAGAGACACGTTAGGATAAAAAAAATACATCTAAAACACCTGCAGTGGTGTAGGAGGAGGTGTAGGGTGAATAAAACATGAGGGTAAAATTGTGTTTAGAAATGTGTAATATAGAAATGGACAACGCTCGTGTTTGTTGCTAGCTTTTGTGTGTGAGTGTGAGTGTGTGAGTGAGTAAAAAATTTAAGTAAAATAGGTGGATATGTCTCACCTGGACTGCTAGAGCCATTAATGTTATGTTAAATTGGGTGTTAGGGTCATGAATGAGTGATTAACTAAATAAACAATGAATACATTAAACAAATAAATACATAAAAATGGAGTAAATAAGTTTTCAGATTCTTCTGTGCTGAACAATACTGACTTATAAAGTCTTTATAAGTGACATCTGTGTTAAAAATGTGTTTGTATATGTCACTGTATTGTGAGAAATGGGACGTTATAAGTCATATTCTGCTAAAGCATAACGTTTCATAAACATATTTCAAAGTCAGACACATCTTGGTTAAAGTGAGAGTGATCTTAGCTGTGTATCAATAAAAGCCAAATAAGTGAAATAAGACATTTTATGTGTCGGTGTTAGCTGTGTTAACTGTCATGTAGCTGAAAGACCAAATGGAAAAAAAAGATAATGAACATAATAATTTATAATAATAATGATGATAATAAGAAGAATATTTTAATACACTAACATTCATTTCAGTCATTCCTACATATTTGTGCTGTAAGATCTACAGAACATCCCCGTGTCAGCTTTAAGTTCACATATACTGACACATTTCTAAAACAACACATGGCTCCAACATTCACATTCTACTGATCTTTCTAACACTTCAAGTCTATTTTAGTTATCTTTCTCTCTCTCTCTCTCCCTCTCTCTCTCTTTCAATTTCAATACAATTTTACTGATTTGACCTAATATGAATTTTTTATTATACACTGCTCTATTCTCCCACTCTGTCTTATATCCTAGTATGGGGTATTTTTTGGGCTACGTTGTCATGTCAATGGCTATTTGTATTAAAAAATGTGAGACACATGGCAATTATAGTACATTGTAATCGGGTTTAGGGTTGAACGGAGTTTGTGATGGTAAAGCTAAACAATAGTGATGTGCAGATGAAGCCTCATTAAAGCTTTTGAAGTTTTTCCTGATTGTGCTGAAAATACCTGAGTGGGGGAGGAGGGGGGTGGTTAGGGTTAAAAACACCTATAAAAATATAACATGTCTTACACCGTCATGAGAACATTATCAAAATGTTTTATTTAGGGTGTTTAACATATATTATTTTCATTCTTTATAATAATAAATTAAACGGTGTATTAAACAGGTTGTTATGCTGATAAACCATGGTAGCAGCAGTATCCTTCTGTTTCATACAAAGCTCGTCCGGTATCAGTTCAATACGTAATCAGTCCCGCACATTCCTGCTGGTTTAATACAAGCTTCGATACACTGAGTCGAGTGTTACAAAAGTGAAGCACACATGCTGCACATGTTTTTTTACCACGGTCACAAGAAAACTGGTGGCCACAAATAATTACAAGGCTAAAATTGCAGTGGTCTGTCTACCTGCATGTGCTCTTAACATAGTCTTGTAGCTGTATTTATTGAACCAGTGCTTTAGATGTATACTCTCTATCTTTGTATTGACAATGTTTTCTTTTTTTTTTTATTTGTCACGGTCTCCTGCTGCTTTTTTACTGGAAGCCCCGCCCGCAGTCACTCCACCATATCTCTCATTGGTTGCAGTAGAGAACAGGCTGCAACCAATGAGCAGCCACTTGTACTGCAAAAAGGCAGAAAGACAGAAAAAGAGAACAACCAAACACAAAGACATGAAAAAAAAAAAAAAAAAAAAAACCCGTGTCCCTAAGGCACGTAACAATATCATATCACTATTTTTTTTTTAATTCTCCAAAGGTGCCACAACAGGGCGACATTACAAGGATTTATTTTACCATGGTCACAAGATCTCATATTAACACATCATATTACTTTTTTTGCAATTCTTTAAAAGTGCCACAGGAGGGCGACATTACAATTTTTTTATTATGTCACAAGAAAACTGGCCACAAATAATCAAATAGTGCACTCTTACTTTGTCTTTTCAGTATTTAGCAGACACTTTTATCCAAAGCGACTTACATTTTGCAGTCTAAGCAATTGAGGGTTAAGGGCCTTGCTCAAGAATCCAACGGTGGCAGCCTGGCAGTGATGAGGTTTGAACCAGCAACCTTCTGCTTACTAGTCCAGTATCTTAACCGCTAGGCTACAACTGCCTTTGACATGCATGCAGTCACTCCACCATGTCTTTAATTGGTTGCAGTAGTGAACAGGCTCGTAACAATATCATATCAATATATATATACAGTGTATCACAAAAGTGAGTACACCCCTCACATTTCTGCAAATATTTCATTATATCTTTTCATGGGACAACACTATAGACATGAAACTTGGATATAACTTAGAGTAGTCAGTGTACAGCTTGTATAGCAGTGTAGATTTACTGTCTTCTGAAAATAACTCAACACACAGCCATTAATGTCTAAATAGCTGGCAACATAAGTGAGTACACCCCACAGTAAACATGTCCAAATTGTGCCCAAATGTGTCGTTGTCCCTCCCTGGTGTCATGTGTCAAGGTCCCAGGTGTAAATGGGGAGCAGGGCTGTTAAATTTGGTGTTTTGGGTACAATTCTCTCATACTGGCCACTGGATATTCAACATGGCACCTCATGGCAAAGAACTCTCTGAGGATGTGAGAAATAGAATTGTTGCTCTCCACAAAGATGGCCTGGGCTATAAGAAGATTGCTAACACCCTGAAACTGAGCTACAGCATGGTGGCCAAGGTCATACAGCGGTTTTCCAGGACAGGTTCCACTCGGAACAGGCTTCGCCAGGGTCGACCAAAGAAGTTGAGTCCACGTGTTTGGCGTCATATCCAGAGGTTGGCTTTAAAAAATAGACACATGAGTGCTGCCAGCATTGCTGCAGAGGTTGAAGACGTGGGAGGTCAGCCTGTCAGTGCTCAGACCATACGCCGCACACTGCATCAACTCGGTCTGCATGGTCGTCATCCCAGAAGGAAGCTGACGCACAAGAAAGCCCGCAAACAGTTTGCTGAAGACAAGCAGTCCAAGAACATGGATTACTGGAATGCCCTGTGGTCTGACGAGACCAAGATAAACTTGTTTGGCTCAGATGGTGTCCAGCATGTGTGGCGGCGCCCTGGTGAGAAGTACCAAGACAACTGTATCTTGCCTACAGTCAAGCATGGTGGTGGTAGCATCATGGTCTTGGGCTGCATGAGTGTTGCTGGCACTGGGGAGCTGCAGTTCATTGAGGGAAACATGAATTCCAACATGTACTGTGACATTCTGAAACAGAGCATGATCCCCTCCCTTCGAAAACTGGGCCTCATGGCAGTTTTCCAACAGGATAACGACCCCAAACACAACCTCCAAGATGACAACTGCCTTGCTGAGGAAGCTGAAGGTAAAGGTGATGGACTAAACCCAATTGAGCACCTGTGGCGCATCCTCAAGTGGAAGGTGGAGGAGTTCAAGGTGTCTAACATCCACCAGCTCCGTGATGTCATCATGGAGGAGTGGAAGAGGATTCCAGTAGCAACCTGTGCAGCTCTGGTGAATTCCATGCCCAGGAGGGTTAAGGCAGTGCTGGATAATAATGGTGGTCACACAAAATATTGACACTTTGGGCACAATTTGGACATGTTCACTGTGGGGTGTACTCACTTATGTTGCCAGCCATTTAGACATTAATGGCTGTGTGTTGAGTTATTTTCAGAAGACAGTAAATCTACACTGCTATACAAGTTGTACACTGACTACTCTAAGTTATATCCAAGTTTTAGTTCTATAGTGTTGTCCCATGAAAAGATATAATAAAATATTTGCAGAAATGTGAGGGGTGTACTCACTTTTGTGATACACTGTATATATTTTTTTTACAATTCTTCCAAAAAGTCACAACAGGGAGACATTACAAAGATTTTTGTTTATTATGGTCACAAGATCTCATATTAACACATATTATTTTATTGCAATTCTCCAAAAGTGCCAAAAGAGGGAGACATTACAAGATTTTTTTTTTCACCATGGTCACATGATCTCATTTTACCATATCACGTTAATTTATTTTACAGTTTTCAAAAAACTGCCACAAGAGGGCAACATTACAATGGATTTTTTTTACCATAATCAACAGACCTCATATTACCATATCATATTAGTTTTTATAACAATTCTCTAAAAGTGCCAAAAGAGGGTGACATTTCTTTTTTTTTTTTACCATGGTCACAAATAATCACAAGGCTAAAATTACAGTGGTCTTTTTTCCTGCATGTGCTCATAATATAACCTTGTAGCTGTATTTACTCAACCAGTGCTTTAAAACTATACACTCTATCTTTAACTTAACATCCCTTAACCCTGTCTGCTCCAGGGGCGCCGTAAGTTGGCTGACCCTGCGCTCTGACCCCAGCTTCCAACACCAGCTGGGATATGCGAAGAAAGAATTTCATTGTACTGTACACCTGTATATGTATATATGACAAACAAAGGATACAGTGTATCACAAAAGTGAGTACACCCCTCACATTTCTGCAAATATTTTATTATATCTTTTCATGGGACAACACTATAGAAATAAAACTTGGATATAACTTAGAGTAGTCAGTGTACAACTTGTATAGCAGTGTAGATTTACTGTCTTCTGAAAATAACTCAACACACAGCCATTAATGTCTAAATGGCTGGCAACATAAGTGAGTACACCCCACAGTGAACATGTCCAAATTGTGCCCAAAGTGTCAATATTTTGTGTGACCACCATTATTATCCAGCACTGCCTTAACCCTCCTGGGCATGGAATTCACCAGAGCTGCACAGGTTGCTACTGGAATCCTCTTCCACTCCTCCATGATGACATCACGGAGCTGGTGGATGTTAGACACCTTGAACTCCTCCACCTTCCACTTGAGGATGCGCCACAGGTGCTCAATTGGGTTTAGTCCATCACCTTTACCTTCAGCTTCCTCAGCAAGGCAGTTGTCATCTTGGAGGTTGTGTTTGGGGTCGTTATCCTGTTGGAAAACTGCCATGAGGCCCAGTTTTCAAAGGGAGGGGATCATGCTCTGTTTCAGAATGTCACAGTACATGTTGGAATTCATGTATCCCTCAATGAACTGCAGCTCCCCAGTGCCAGCAACACTCATGCAGCCCAAGACCATGATGCTACCACCACCATGCTTGACTGTAGGCAAGATACAGTTGTCTTGGTACTTCTCACCAGGGCGCGGCCACACATGCTGGACACCATTTGAGCCAAACAAGTTTATCTTGGTCTCGTCAGACCACAGGGCATTCCAGTAATACATGTTCTTGGACTGCTTGTCTTCAGCAAACTGTTTGCGGGCTTTCTTGTGCGTCAGCTTCCTTCTGGGATGACGACCATGCAGACCGAGTTGATGCAGTGTGCGGCGTATGGTCTGAGCACTGACAGGCTGACCTCCCACGTCTTCAACCTCTGCAGCAATGCTGGCAGCACTCATGTGTCTATTTTTTAAAGCCAACCTCTGGATATGACGCCGAACACGTGGACTCAACTTCTTTGGTCGACCCTGGCGAAGCCTGTTCCGAGTGGAACCTGTCCTGGAAAACCGCTGTATGACCTTGGCCACCATGCTGTAGCTCAGTTTCAGGGTGTTAGCAATCTTCTTATAGCCCAGGCCATCTTTGTGGAGAGCAACAATTCTATTTCTCACATCCTCAGAGAGTTCTTTGCCATGAGGTGCCATGTTGAATATCCAGTGGCCAGTATGAGAGAATTGTACCCAAAACACCAAATTTAACAGCCCTGCTCCCCATTTACACCTGGGACCTTGACACATGACACCAGGGAGGGACAACGACACATTTGGGCACAATTAGGACATGTTCACTGTGGGGTGTACTCACTTATGTTGCCAGCTATTTAGACATTAATGGCTGTGTGTTGAGTTATTTTCAGAAGACAGTAAATCTACACTGCTATACAAGTTGTACACTGACTACTCTAAGTTATATCCAAGTTTCATGTCTATAGTGTTGTCCCATGAAAAGATATAATCAAATATTTGCAGAAATGTGAGGGGTGTACTCACTTTTGTGATACACTGTATCTTTCTTTCTTTCTTTCCTTTCCTTTATTCGTGGCGGTCTCTTGCTATTTTTTTTCACTGGAAGCCCCGCCCCCAGTTACTCCACCATATCTCTCATTGGATGCAGTGGAGAAAACGCTGCAACCAATCAGCAGCCGCTTGTACTGCAAAAATACAGAAAGAGAGAACAACCAAACACAAATACAGGAAAACAGAAAAAAACACGTGTCCCTCAGGCATGTAACAATATCATATCACTATTATTTTTTTTACAAATCTCCAAAAGTGCCACAACAGGGCGACATTACAAAGATTTGTTTTACCATGATCACAAGATCTCATATTACCACATCATATTACTTTTTTGCAATTCTTTAAAAGTGCCACAAGAGGGCGACATTAAAAGATTTTTTTTTACCCATTTGGTCACATGAACTCATTTTACCATATCATGTTAAATTTTTTTTTACAGTTTTCCAAAACTGCCACAAGACAGCGACATTACAAGGATCTTTTTTTACCATGGTCAAAAGACCTCATATTACCACATCATATTACTTTTTTTGCAATTCTCCAAAAGTGCCACAATAGGATGACATTAGAATTTTTTTATTACACACAAGAAAATTGGCCACAAATAATCAATTATTCAAATAATAAAAGTATTTTCAGCATTTAGCAGATGCTTTTATTTAAAGCGATTTACATTTTGCAGTCTAAGCAATTGAGAGTTAAGGGCCTTGCTCAAGAGCCCAACGGTGGCAGCCTGGCAGTGATGAGGTTTGAACCAGCAACCTTCTGCTTACTAGTCCAGTATCTTCACCGCTTGTGAACGTAACAATACTGCATGTGCTTATAACATAACCTTGTAGCTGTATTTACTTAACCAGTGCTCTAGAAGTATTCACTCTATCTTTGTTTTGACATTCTTTTTTTTTGTTTTTATTGGAGAACAGGCTGCAACCAATCAGCAGCCAGTTGTTCTGAAAAAGGGCAGAAAGGCAGAAAGAGAGAACAACCAAACACAAAGACATGAACACATAAAAAAAAAAAAAAAAAAACACGTGTCCCTCAGGCAAGAAACAATATCAAATCACTATTTTTTTTTTTTTACAGTTCTCCAAAAGTGCCACAACAGGGCGACATTACAATATTTTTTTTTACAACGGTCAAAAGACCTCATATTACCACATCATATTCCTTTTTTTGCAATTCTCCAAAAGTGCCACAAGAGGGCAATTATTATTATTTTTTTTTTTTCCACGATTGTCACAGGAAAACTGGTGGCCACAAATAAACACATGGCCAAAATTACAGTGGTCTGTCTACCTGCATGTGCGCTTACCATATCATTGTAACTGTATTTACTTAACCAGAGCTTTCAAAGTATACACTCTAGCTTTGTCCTGACATTCTTTTTTTTTATTATTTGTGGCGGTCGCCTGCTGCTTTTATATTGAAAGTCCGCCCTCAGTCACTCCACCATGTCTCTAATTGGTTGCAGTAGTGAACAGGCTCGTAACAAAATCAAATCACTATTTTTTTTTTTTATGATTCTTTAAAATATCCACAAGAAGTCGACATTATAAAGATTATTGTTCATTATGGTCACAAGATCTCATATAACTACAACATATTACTTTTTACTATTGCAATTCTCCAAAACTGCCACAAGAGGGCGAAATTGCAAGGATTTTTTTTACCATGGCCAACACACCTCATATTACCACATCATATTAGTTTTTATAACAATTCTCCAACAATTTTCGCCACAAGAGGGCGATATTTCAATTTATTTATTTATTATTTTTTATTTTTTTTATTTTTTTTTATTTTTTTACTAGGGTCACAAGAAAACTGGCCACAAATAATCACAAGGCTAAAATTACAGTGGTCTTTCTACCTGCATGTGCTCATAACATAACCTTGTAGCTGTATTTACTCAACCAGTGCTTTAAAAGTATTCACTCGATCTTTGTCTTGACATTCTATTCTTTCCTTTTTTTATTCGTGCCGGTCTCTTGCTGTTTTTTTTTTTTACTGGAAGCCCCGCCCCCAGTCACTCCACCATATCTCTCATTGGTTGCAGTAGAGAACAGGCTGCAACCAATCAGCAGCCACTTGTACTGCAAAAGGGCAGACAGACAGAAAAAGAGAACAACCAAACACAAAGACATGAAAACAGAAAAAAAAAACACGTTCCTTCGGCACAGAACAATATCAATTCACTATTTTTTTTACAGTTCTCCAAAAGTGCAACAACATTTTTTTACCAATATGGTCTCATGAACTCATTTTACCATATCATGTTAGTTTTTATAACAATTCTCCAAAAGTGCCACAAGAGGGCGACATTATGTCTACACAACTATGTTGATATAAACACAGTGAACAACATTGATCATTTGTAACAACATTTACCCTTCTGGGCCACGGTACTAATTTCCTTCAGAATCAATAAAGTATCTATCTATCTGTCTTTCTGTCCGTCTGTCTGTCTGTCTGTCTGTCTATCTTTTTAGCAATTCTCCAAAACTTCCACAAGAGGGCGACATTACAAGGATTTTTTTTGTACCATGCTCACAAGAAATCTGGTGGCCACAAATAAGCACAAGGCCAAAATTACAGTGGTCTGTCTACCTGCATGTGCTCTTAACATATCCTGTAGCTGTATTTACTCAACCAGTGCTTTAAAAGTATACATTGTAACTGGTTGCAGTAGAGAACAGGCTGCAACCAATCAGCAGCCACTTGTATTGCAAAATGACAGAAAGACAGAATAACCAAACACGACATTACAAGAATTTTTTTTAAACATGGTCACATGTTTTCATTTTACCATTTCATATTATTTTTTTTATAATTCTCCAAAAGTGTTCTAAGAGGGCGACATTACAAAGATTTTTTCTATTATGGTAACAAGACATATAATATATTGTCGTAAGTATTCACTCACCTGCCTTCACACCTATATGAACTTGAGTGACGTATCATTCTTAATCCATAGGGTTTAATATGATGTCGGCCCACCCTTAGCAGCTATAACAACCGCAACTCTTCTAGGAAAGCTTTCCACAAGGTTTAGGAATGTGTTTATGGGAATTTTGACCATTCTTTCAGAAGCGCATTTGTGAGGTCAGATACTGATGTTGGACGAGAAGGCCTGGCTTGCAGTCTCCGCTCTAATTCATCCCAAAGGTGTTCTATCGGGTTGAGGTCAGGACTCTGTGAAGGCCAGTCGACTTCTTCCACACCAAACTCGCTCGTCTAAGTCTTTATGCATTATCTCTGGTGCACAGTCATGTTGGAACAGGAAGGGGCCATCCCCAAACTGTGAACACAAAGTCTGCTGAAGCATTAAGATTTCCTTTCACTGGAACTAAGGGGCCGAGTCCAAATCCTGAAAAACAACCCCACACCATAATCCCCCCTCCACCACACTTTACACTCGGCACAATACAGTCAGACAGGTACCGTTCTCCTGGCAAATGCCAAACCCAGACTCGTCGATCGGGTTGCCAGACAGAGAAGCGTGATTCATCACTCTAGAGAACATGTCTCCACTGCTCTAGAGTCCAGTGGCGGTGTGCTCTACACCACTGCATGCAACGCGTTGCATTATGCTTGGTGATGTAAGGCTTGGATGCAGCTGCTTGGCTGCATTCCATGAAGCTCTACACACTGTTCTTGAGCTAATCTGAAGGCCACATGAAGTTTGGGGGTCTGTAGCGATTGACTCTGCAGAAAATTGGCAACCTCTGTGCATTATGAGCCTCAGCTCTGTTATTTTACATGGCACTAACACTTCATGGCTGTTGTTCCCAATCGCTTCCACTTTGTTATAATACCACTGACAGTCGATTGTGGAATATTTAGTAGCAAGGAAATTTCACGACTGGACTTGTTGCACAGGTGGCATCTTATTACAGTACCATGCTGGAATTCACTGAGCTCCTGAGACCCATTCTTTCACTAATGTTTGTAGAAGCAGTCTGCATGCCTAGGTGCTTGATTTTATACACCTGTGGCCATGGAAGTGATTGGAACACCTGAATTCAATTATTTGGATGGGTGAGTGAAAACTTTTGGCAATATAGTGTATTAACATTTCAAATGACTTTTTTACAATTCTCCAAAAGTGCCACAAGAAGGCAACATCACAATTTTTTCAACATGGTCACAAGATCTTGTATTATCATATCATATAACCTTTTTTTTTTTTTTTACAATTCTCCAAAAGTTCCACAAGAGGAGTTTGCATGTTCTCCATTTGTCTGCATGGTTTTCCTCCAGCTCCTACTTTTTTTTTCCCACAGTCCAAAGACATAAAAGTGCCACAAGAGGGCAACATCTCAATTTTTTTTTTTTACCATGCGGTCACATGATCTCATATTACCATATCTGTTACATGTACATGGTTAGCCTTAATTTAAGGGTACAGTAATTGCTGGTACATTGCCAAGGTGCTACATAACTCAGTGAAGAGGTGTGAAAATAAGCAGAAAACCAGATTTATACCCAGCTAAATCAACTTCACTTAGCAGGTCTTTAAATGTTACAGGTTTTTACAAACAAAGTGTATTAATTAGAGAACACAAATGTACACATTGGAACTTAAAATCCAACAAAGCTCCCACTCACAAAGTGAACTGTAGACGGTGCCAAATAAAACAAATAAGAAAAACAGCTAAACTGCCTATAGTCAGGCCTAAACTAACTAACAAAGGAAAAAAAATACAAGGTATAGCACCCACTTGTAACCTAAAAGGCTAAACATAATAATACCTACATGTATGAATGTATGGCTGCCTTCATGCCTGTTCACAATGGGGAAAGTGGGTAAGGAAAAAGGATTGTTTGTTTGTTTATTAGGATTTTAATGTCTTGTTTTACACTTTTGTTACATTCATGACAAGAACAGTAGTTACTCATTACACAAGATTCATCATTTCACAAGGTTATATTAAACACAGTCTTGGACAATTTAGTGTCTCCAATACATCTCACTTGTACGTCTTTGGACTGTGGGAGGAAACTGGAGCACCCGGTGGAAACGGACACGGGGAGAACATGCAAACTCCACACAGAAAGGACCCTAACAACCCTACCGGGTTGGGAATCGAACACAGGACCTTCTTGCTGTGAGACGACAGTGCTACCCACTTAGCCACCTGACTATCTTTCAAGGGCTCTTAACATAGCCTTGTAGCTGTCTATACTTAACCAGAGCTTTTAAAGTTTACAGGCAACAGTTTACAGTCTGTCTCTGTCTTGGCATCCTTGATGTGCTACATGACCACCTTCCCATTGGAAAACTTGCCCTTGATCCAATATGGGGGCTTTCAAGATGGCAGCCATGTTCCAGACATAGCCTAAAAGCAGAGGTGGAAAGAGTACTAAAATATTGTACTCAAGTAAAAGTACTATTACTTTAATGATTTTTTACTTAAGTATGAGTAAAATTACTAGTCTAAAAATCTACTCAAGTAAAAAGTAACTCATTTAAAATGTACTCAGAGTAAACGTTACTTAGTTACTTTTTTAACAGAAGGAGGAACGTCATTTTCCAACAGAAGTTGATAGATGAATGATACAGCAGATCACACACAGCTCACCAGCCATGCAGCATATTAGCAGTTCATGTGTGGATTTAACCTCTACACACCTAACACACTGCAACTGCTTTTATCAATTCAAAACCGCATTATTTCTGTTTATCCTCAATAAAAGGGTTAGGTGGTTACGGTTGCACCTATAAAAAATATAACGGGTCTTACACAATCATAGGAACATGATGAAAATCAAAAATACACCAGCAGAATCTCACAATCACATTTATGCTGTCCGTTTTACTTAAATAAATACTCAAAAATAATGAACATAAAAAATCACAATATTTCATATTGCTTTGCTATCGTTGCAAAATGAAAGCCAACCATAAACAGCAGAACCGCGACCCAGATCAGTCACACAGCAACAGAAAATCATAACCACTTATCTGCTTACCTGATCTATATCCATGTGTTGTTCCATTAGGGATATAATCCACTTTATATAAGACCATCTTGTATGTTTCCAGAATATATAAATCCATACACAACTGTTTCATCCACCTAACTAATGAAAACTAGATTTATTATCTCGGATTTCCCAGTAAAAAGCTTAAATTGGTGATTCGTTCACTAAACTGTCATTTATAGAACAACCAATGAAGAAAGAGATTGAAATTCCGCCCAGAATCTGAGTTCTGAAGATCTGATTTCTTCATACATCTGAATCTCTTCACCAAATGAACCGATTCATGGAGTTGTTTATGCACGAGTCGTTTCTAACTCGTTAACTCAGTGATTCAGTTCTCAAGCCCGACTCTAAAGAACAGTTTCGTAAATGCTCAGCGGGCCGGATGAAACAGTTTAATGTCGAGTTTTTTTTTTTTACTCAGTAACGGATGTTATTTAAAATGAAGCGAATTACAATTCTTAATACAAAACATACTTAAGTAAAAGTAAAATTACAGGTTGTAAAATCTACTTTAAAAAGTACAAGTACACAAAAACACTACTCAATTACAGTAGCACGAGTAAATGTAATTCGTTACTTTCCACCTCTGTAAATAAACTATAAACTTGTTTAATGACGTTAAATCTGATTGGTTCATGGCACGTATGTTTCAAAGCAGAAACAAACACAGGTACATCTACACAAGAGAGGATTTTTCTGACACTTAATGCAATGCAACCACAGTACGTCTCTTTCCTGTAGTGTTTTTGTGTGTTAGCAGTCCAAGGGATGCAGAGTGTAAGTTTTTTAATACATTTTAGACTGGGGTGACTCGAGATTTTGAATACTTTTAAAGGGTGCCGTGACTGAAAAAAGGTTGAAAAACACTGCTTTAACATGCTGATGACTTTGAGCTCAATTTTCTGTTGAGGAATTTAGAGGAACAGAACATCACAAGAAGGTAATAAAAAGGTAATAAAGAAAGATATACAGATAGACAGATAGATAGATAAGTATATATACAGTGATGCTTGAAAGTTTGTGAACTTTCTGGTTACAAAAAAAATCGATTCTTTTTTTTATTGCTTCATATTCATTTTGAAATATCCCCTCATTTTTATGAGCAGTGTATTATTTACTTATTTTTTATTATTGTTGATATATTTTTGATTATTTGTTGTCGTGTTTGTTGATATTTAAATCATTTCTTTTTTGAAAACTGTTTACAGGTTAAAGTATGAAAGCATAAACACTGTAACTGTCTCAAAGACATTATTTTTTTGTTTAATTATATGTTTAATGTTTTGTTTCATGATTGCTAATTTATACAATGTGTGATGTAAATGTAAAATAGATGTTAAAAGTTTTTGTGTAAAAAGGTACCACTTTAAAATCATTTTGGGGATAAAAGTTAGTGAAACTGTTTGTTAACGTCAAGTGTTATGAGTCACATGACCTGAGTAATAACCGTGGCATTGTGGGTCAGAACCAACACGGGTGCAGAGGAAGACACATGGCTTCAAACTAATTTAATTCTGCACATGGTTTAAGAGGCGCACACGGTAATTATATTTAATATATTGTTGTATTTGTACATAATGTTGTGTTTGTGTATTTTTGTGGACAATGATAAACAATGATAAACATAAGCAACTTTACTCGATTTCACATTTGGTTATGCTCGTGTGGAAAGGTCTAATCAATGGACGCTAATTTGAAAGACTTTGAAGGACTCATGCATGTGTACTTTATACGTATTTTATTTCTGTGTAGTTTTCAGGGTGTTTGCTGAAGAGAGAGCGCGAGAGAAAGAGAGAGAGAGAGAGAAATAAAAAATCTTCAAAAAACATCTGTACGAAGCGTGGCCATTCTTTCATTAAACCGGTGCAGCTACAGTGAAAACGTACCGCCAGCACGGCCGAGAGTCCAGAGTAAGAGGCGTCGCGTGTCCGGGAAGGCAGCGTGTGGACGGGCAGGCATCGGGAAAGAGGCTTTCAGCTCACGGAAAAAAACAGAGTTTCATCTGCTGACATTGCAAGAGTGTCGTAACCAGGAAAGGGCAGCGTTTACAAGCCTGGACTACAGCTCATCAGTCATCGCTCGTTTACAGGCTTCAGCGTGCAGTGGTTGCTTCATATCTTCAGGCAAAAGAGAGCAGCTCTGCAGACGGCTTCAGGTTTAACTGTACTATATCTACAACTTTATTGCAACAAAATTTAAAGAGAAACTTTTATTGAAATGCTAGTTTATTAACGTGAACTATAACTGATTTATCATTTAGCCTGCTTTACTAGTGTTTATTAGTTTTGTATTTGTTATAAATGTTCTAATGGATAATTGAATTGAGAATTTAAGTGCATTGAGGGGTTCATAGTTTCTATTGAACATTACTTTCTGGTTTACATAGACATTTAATTGCATATATAGCAATAACTTTGTAATAGATACAGTGCCTTTCAAAAAACACGTAACAATGTCAGTTCAAGGAGAAAAATCACAAAGTAGTCAACCTAGTGAACAAATTGAGTACCTTAAACTAGAATTAACCAGGTTAAATGAACAATTAAAATCACAAAATGATGATGTTGAAATAGAGAGATTAGAGTCACTCATAAGTGATATTCAGGCTAAAATAGCAATGATGGAGCCTGCCTCCACCTCATCCAAAAAAGTGGAACCCAGGAAGTCTTCAAGAGAGAGAAAGTTAACCCCCAAAATGCTTGAACTGAAGCAACAAGAGACTTCTCAGAGGGAAAGTAAATTCATTATGCTGTATGGACGTGAAAGAACAAGTTAGAACTACACGTAACAAACTTAAAGATGAGTGCTCTGATCAAGATCTAGGTGATATGATGGATGCTGTGGAAGGTATAGAGACACAAGTGAAAGATGTGTATGAGAAAATACGATCTCAATTTGCACCCTCAACTGAGATTAGGAGAAAGATGGATTCTTGTACAGCAGTAACAGCAGATTTGATGGAGCTAATGAAAGTACGCATGAGTGAAGCTGGCCTAGAGGAGTTTGATGCAAAAGCAGAAAATGCAAGACTCTGTTTAGTGCTAGACAAAGAGTATGCCCAGTCCATATTTGGAACTTCCATTTCCAAATCTGCCAGTTGTAGTAACCACTCAAGCTGCTCTTCAGAACAGCAAAGCATAACAGCAAAAAGAGCAGAGTGTGCTGCCCAGTTAGCGGCAAAGAAGGCAGAAATGAAGATGGAGGAGACAATTGCTGCACAAAGGCAAGAACTTAAAAGACTGGAAAATGAGAGAGATCTTCAGGTATTAGCTGCTAAGCTTAAGGTATACTCTGAAGCTGACTCAGGTGAGGCCTGTGACATAGGTGGGATAGAACACAGTGAGATGGCCAATTGTCCTGCAGAACCTCACCAAGAAATTAAAAAGGAACAAAAAAGTGAGAACAACAACGATAAACAAATAAACCATTCTGACAGCGAAGCATCCTTAGCACAAGTTCTACATGACACAATGGTTCTCACCAGACTTCCTGCACCCGAGCCCTCAGTTTTCTCAGGGGATCCTCTTAAGTTCTTAGAGTGGAGCACGAATTTCAAGGCACTGATAGAACGGCGATGCACAAGTCCAGTAGACAGGTTCCAGGGCTCTAGAGTGCGACCAATTTGGTCGCACATGCGACCTAATTTCTCAATGGTGCGACTAAAAAAAATCTCAGGTCGCACCGGTGCGACCAGGCGTCCGAGGGAAAAAAAAAACAACAGACACACATTAGGCCAATATCATGGTCTAAACCAATCAGAGATAGTGAAGGGCGGGACAATATTGTAGCGGTGATATGTGAGCGACATTCAGCTCAGCCAATCAGAATGCAGCACCAGGTTTATACACGTGCGTTCGGACGTTCTGCCGTAAGTTTAGTTATGAGACTCGCCGGATGTCCCCAGAATGGAAGTTCGGGTTCTGGAGCTCGGCGGTGTAAAGTGGTGTAACGCTCACCGAAGTCCTGACTAAACAGTTAAAGTGACTCTACCCTGCCGTGTGCCTTTATTCCCACACCTCCACCACCGCACAGCAAAAGACCCGCAGCATCCCCACCGGACAGCGGCTAGGTGAGCCGACCCTCTACAGTAGCAAGGGGCTAATGCTAGCGGTAAAGTGCCGCGATAGTGAAAGTAAAAACACGACAATATTTTCGTTAAGTAAAATATAAAAATAACTAAAAGACCAAAATATATTACAATACATGTAGTCAAAATACGCAGTGAGTGCACCGCAAGCGATTTTGGGAATCTGTGTAAAAGATTCAGTAAAGCCGATAATATAATGCACTGCATTTAAGATTACACTCTAACACACACACAAACATATACATATAATTTTAAATATACACACACATATAAATAGATATACACACATACATACACATTTACTCTATTATTTTTATAATTTTTATAAGTGTGCTATAATTAGTCTGTAATACTATAATTAACTGTAAAGAAGACAGTGGCCGGCAATAGTATATTTGTGACTGGTTCTAATACATTTCGAATTGAAAGGCTGAAAAAGCCCAATGCATCTATAAAACACATTACATGCCGTGATAAATGCACTGCCCAAGTGTCCCCTCTCCAAACTGCCCTTCATTGTCAGGCAGCAGCAAACAGATCATCAGACGAGGCCATGTTGACCAGATTGTTAGTTATTTCCAAGTCAATATTGCCTGTATGGACAGTGATTAAAAAAAAAAAAAAAAAAAGTGAACCTGTAAAACTGCGGTGTTAAATGCGATGCGGAAAAAAAGTTAGGTGCACCAGTGCAACCAGTGCAAAACGTTAGTCTAGAGCCCTGGGTTCTACAAAAATACATCAGTGGTGAAGCACAATCTGTATTGGAAGGAACCTTTTACAGAAAGCATAATGAAGCTTACGACCAAGCATGGAAGGCATTGAATGCTCGATATGGCCACCCCTTTGTAATCCAACGTGCATTTAGAGAAAAATTGAACAACTGGCCAAAGATTGGTTCTAAGGAGTCAGTTAAACTGAGACCATTCAGTGATTTTCTAACAGCTTGTAGCAATGCTATGCCGTATATTAAAGGGCTTCAGGTGTTAAATGACTGTGAAGAGAATCAAAAGACGCTTCAAAAACTCCCTGACTGGGTGACCTCCCGCTGGAATCGTCATGTAACAAGACAGTTGCAAAAATCAGAGGAATACCCCAGTTTCAAAGAATTTGCTGAGTTTATAGCACAAGAAGCAGAAATTGCATGTAATCCTATTACATCCTTTCATGCCCTGAAATCCACGGAAGATAAGCCATCTAGAGATATTAAACGCCCAAAGGCTAATGCGTTCATCACAAACGTGGAAGCATCAGATAAGTCTAGTACAGTGATTAAACCATGCATGTGCTGTGGAGAAAGTCACTCCATACATAAATGCCAGAAGTTGGCCGACAAGTCTGTGGAGGACAAGAGAAAATTCATATATGACAATAACCTGTGCTTTGGTTGTCTTAGGAGAGGGCACAATTCAAAAAACTGCAAAAAGAAAGCCACTTGTAGCAAGTGTAAAAGACATCATCCAACGCCACTTCATGAAGACCGTCCTTCTGCTGCAGCACACCCATCTTCTAATTCCACTCAAGTGGAGGAAAACACATCTTCCCTTTCGTGTTGCCTAGACAGGGGTAAAGGTGGGGGCACATCCATGATCGTGCCTGTATGGATTTCTTCAACCAATCTTCCTGAAAGAGAGACTTTAGTGTATGCCCTACTGGATACACAGAGTAGCAACACATTTATAGACAGAGAGTTATGTGAGAAAATGAGGGTAGATTTACAGCCAGTCAAATTAAGGCTCACCACTATGATGGGAAAAGACTCCATTGTTCAAAGTGAAAGAGTTAGTGGGCTCAGAGTTAGAGGGTTTAATACACAGAGTTTTATCAATTTGCCACCAGCCTACACCAGAGATTTCATACCTCTTGAACGTTCCCACATTCCTACCACTGAAACTGCCAGAAGGTGGAACCATCTGATCAGAATAGCACAGGAAATGCCAGAACTGATGGATTGTGAGGTTGGACTTCTGATAGGATACGACTGCTCCAGGGCACTGGCACCACGGCGAGTCATCACAGGAGGTAACGAAGAGCCATATGCCATCAAAACGGACTTGGGATGGAGCATTGTCGGCAGCTCACCACAGGTTGCAAAGTCAACGGAAGTGACAGGTTTATGCCATCGTGTATCTGTCAAGGAACTTCCACCATTGACACCAGCCACTGTCATCAGAGCCCTTGAATCAGATTTCAGAGATACAAACCCAGGGGAAAAGAACATATCACAAGATGACATACAGTTCATGCAATTACTGAATGAAAGAATACATCAGAATGCAGATGGGCACCTAGAAATGCCCCTTCCCTTTAAGACACGCTCTCAGCTGCCAGAAAATAAGAGGCTGGCTCTGGTACGACTGAAACACCTACAAAGAAAATTTCAGAGAGATCCCAAATTCAAAAGTGACTATTTTAAGTTTATGGAAGGTGTATTCAGGGATGTTGAAGTAGAGAGAGCTGAACACCAACCTAAAACAGGAAGTGTGTGGTATATTCCTCACCAAGGGGTCTATCACCCTAGAAAGCCAGAAAAAATTAGGGTGGTGTTTGATTGCTCTGCCAAGTATGAGGGCATGTCTCTGAATGATTACTTGCTGACTGGACCTGATCTCACAAATGGGCTGACAGGAGTGCTCTGTAGATTCCGCAAGCACCCAATCGCTATCATCTGTGATGTAGAAAAGATGTTTCACAGGTTCCATGTAAACCCAGAGGACAGAGACTACTTGAGATTCCTGTGGTGGGAAAATGCTGACACAAATTCGGAGCCAAAGGAGTATCGGATGAAAGTTCATCTATTCGGAGCAGCATCCTCTCCTGGATGTGCAAATTATGGAATGAAGTATCTTGCGAGCAAAAGTGAAAAGGAGCATCCTGCAGCAGCCAACTTCATCAGAAGGAATTTCTATGTTGATGATGGCCTTATCAGTGTGGAATCTGTGGACACAGCCATCAAGCTGGTAAGAAGCGTGCAAAATGTGTGTAAAAAAGGAAGATTACGCCTTCACAAATTCATCTCCAACAACAGAGTCTTAGATTCTATTCCTGCCAGTGAACGGGCTAGTGAAATTCAAGATGTGGATTTGAATTATGATGAACTCCCAGTTCAGAATGTGTTGGGAGTAAGGTGGAGCGTAAACAATGACATACTTTTCCTTTAAAGTGGGTTTGGATGAGAAACCGGCAACACGTCGAGGAATTCTCTCAACTGTAGCTTCTGTATTCGATCCGTTAGGTTTCCTGGCTCCTTTCCTTCTACTGGGAAAGAAAATACTGCAAGAAATGTGCCAAAGAGGCATTGGGTGGGACGAACCACTGCCCAAAGAATTAAAACCACGATGGGAGAGCTGGCTGAGTGATCTGACGAATCTGCAAAAACTCCAGATTCCAAGGTGCTTTGCTCCTGAAAACCTAGGCAAAGTTCAGATAATTGAACTTCATCATTTTTCTGATGCGAGCAGTCAGGGGTATGGTCAGTGCTCATATATCCGAATGGTGAGCGAAAAAGAAGTGCATTGTTCCTTAGTCATTGGTAAAGCAAGGGTTGCACCCACCAAAGTTGTGTCCATACCGAGGCTAGAGTTAACAGCTGCCGTGGTCTCTTCAGCAGTCAGCAATATGCTAAAGGAGGAGCTGGAACTTAAAATTGACCAGGAGTATTTTTGGACAGATTCACAAGTAGTCTTGGGCTACATCAACAATGAAGCTCGAAGGTTTCATGTTTTCGTAGCAAATCGAGTCCAAAGAATCAGAGAAACAACCGACCCAGCACAGTGGTACTATATCAACACTGGTCAGAATCCAGCAGATCACGCCTCCAGAGGCCTCAAGGTGGCAGAATTGATTAAATCAAATTGGCTTACTGGACCCAAGTTCCTGTGGGAAAAAGAGATTGTAACATCAAATCCAGCTTCAGAACTTCTGGTTGGTGATCCTGAAGTCAAAACAACGCAAGTGCTTCAGACTACAGTAGTTAAGGAAAACAATTTTTTGGAGAGATTTAAACGGTTCTCAAAATGGCATACAGCATTGAATGTGGTCGCTAGGATTTAGCAACTAGCCAAAAGATCTAAAATGGCAGAACCCATAAGTGTCGAAGACAGAAGGAGGGCCAGTCTTGTGCTGGCAAAATTGGCGCAAGATGATGCTTTTGAAGATGAAATGCAAATACTGAGTCATGGCAAACTGCCACAAAAGCATCAGTTGTTCCAGCTAGACCCACTGTTGCAAGATGGAGTTCTCAGGGTGGGAGGACGGTTGAAGAAAGCTTCTCTATCTCTTGACCTGAAACATCCAGTAATCCTACCAAAAGAAGGTGTGGTCACACGTCTAATCTTAGATTCCTGTCATGAAAAAACTCAGCATCAAGGCAGAGGACAGACCCTTAACGAGTTGAGAGCAAATGGTTACTGGGTTGTAGGTGGCAGCAAAGTTGTGGCAAACCACATTAAGCAATGTGTAACATGCAGAAGAGCTCGCAGGCCAACAGAAACCCAAAAGATGGCAGATTTACCTGCTGATCGTGTTAATCCCTCACCACCATTCTCCTACTGTGGAATGGATTGTTTTGGACCATTTCACACCAAGCAAGGTCGTAAAGAGTACAAGCGATATGGTCTCCTATTCACCTGTCTATCTTCAAGGGCAGTTCACATAGAAGTGTTAGAAGACCTAACAACTGATGCCTTCATAAATGCCATGAGGTGTTTTATAGCTATCCGTGGTGTTGTAAGACAAATCAGATCTGATCAGGGGACAAACTTTGTTGGGGCGAAAAATGAACTGACAAAGGCCTTGAAAGAAGTGGACAAAGACAGACTGACTGCTTACCTAGCTGAGAAACAATGTGATTTCCTTATGAATGTGCCTGATGCCAGTCACATGGGAGGTGTTTGGGAAAGGCAGATCAGGACTGTTAGGAGTGTCCTGAGTTGGGCTCTCTCACAGAGCGCTGGAAGATTAGATGATGCATCTTTGAGAACATTCCTTTATGAAGCCATGTCAATCATAAATAGTCGCCCACTCACTACCAACACTGTCAATGATCCCAAAAGCCTAGAGCCACTAACACCAAACCATTTACTCACCATGAAGGCTTCTGTTCCATTGCCTCCACCAGGCAAGTTTGTAGCGGAAGATCTGTACGCCAGGAAAAGGTGGCGCAGAGTACAGTATCTAACAGAGCAATTCTGGAGTAGATGGAGGAAAGAATATTTAGCAGACATCACCCTCAGACAACGCTGGCATTCTCCAAGGCGAAATGTAAAGATTGGAGACATTGTCATTGTCAAGGAGGAAGGGATTCCTCGTAATGAATGGAAACTTGGAAAAGTACTTGATGTGTGTAAAGATGAAGACAGATTGGTGCGGAAAGCAACAATACAAATGGGAAACAAAAAGTTGGGGATAAAGGGTCAGCAACTTACAAACCCCACCATTCTTGAACGTCCTATTCATAAATTAGTTGTACTTGTAGAAAACAACTAAAATGTGTTCTGAAGGAATTAATGTATATAAAAGTTGTGTATTAGTTTGAGAAGTTTACAAATAGTAATTATTTCTTTCTGGAAATTACTAGATTTATTCACCAGTTTGCATAGGGGTTATCATAAATCGTAGTAATTTGGTGGGAGTGTAACTGTCTCAAAGACATGTTTAATTATATGTTTAATGTTTTGTTTCATGATTGCTAATTTATACAATGTGTGATGTAAATGTAAAATAGATGTTAAAAGTTTTTGTGTAAAAAGGTACCACTTTTAAATCATTTTGGGGATAAAAGTTAGTGAAACTGTTTGTTAACGTCAAGTGTTATGAGTTACATGACCTGAGTAATAACCGTGGCATTGTGGGTCAGAACCAACACGGGTGCAGAGGAAGACACATGGCTTCAAACTAATTTAATTCTGCACATGGTTTAAGAGGCGCACACGGTAATTATATTTAATATATTGTTGTATTTGTACATAATGTTGTGTTTGTGTATTTTTGTGGACAATGATAAACAATGATAAACATAAGCAACTTTACTCGATTTCACATTTGGTTATGCTCGTGTGGAAAGGTCTAATCAATGGACGCTAATTTGAAAGACTTTGAAGGACTCATGCATGTGTACTTTATACGTATTTTATTTCTGTGTAGTTTTCAGGGTGTTTGCTGAAGAGAGAGCGCGAGAGAAAGAGAGAGAGAGAGAGAAATAAAAAATCTTCAAAAAACATCTGTACGAAGCGTGGCCATTCTTTCATTAAACCGGTGCAGCTACAAACACCACCGTCTATAAAGGAATGAATTGCTTTGGTCCTCCACTTGAGACTTTTATGTAAACAGACACAACAACAAATAATTAAAAAGACAGTAATAATAAATAAATAAATAATAACAATAATGTCACAAATCTACAGTATACCACATCTACAAGATGTAACTTATTTCTAGCACCACTAGATGGGGATGATGTCTGGACATAATTTTGAACTTCATTTTTAAAGTCACTAAAATGCTAAAGATCCTAATTTGGTTTTTCAGTATAGTTATTAATAAATGCAATTCAGGGAAACGTTTACATTTTTAAAGCAGGAAAACAAAGTTATTCGTTAATTATTTTAAAGTTATATTGACAAAATAATTTCCTTTCGTACAGCTAGGATGGATAAGTGTTTTACTCTACTCAGAATGGAAGTATCAGCTGGCCTTTTTCTTCACGTATTGCTTTGATGATGAAGAAAGAAAGAAAATTTTCGGCTCCTTTGGCAGGAGGTTGAAGTAAAGATGTGTGAGGAAAAGCTTCCAGCACCTGGTATTCCCAGGCGGTCTCCCATCCAAGTACTAACCAGACCCGACCCTGCTTAGCTTCCGAGATCGGACGTTCTCAGGGTGGTGTGGCCGTAAGCGAGAAACGCTGCAAACAGTTTCCCTTTTATAGTCGTCCATCATTTATTTCAACCTCCTGCCAAAGGAGCCGAAAATTTTATTTTTTTCTTCATTATCAAAGCAATACGTGAAGAAAAAGGACAGCTGACACTTTCATTCTGAGTAAAACACTTATCCATCCTGGCCGTACAAAAGGAAATTATTTTGTCAATATAACTTTTATGATTGTTGTTTTTATTATTATTATTATTATTATTATTATTATTATTATTATTACATTTATTATTAACTGTAGTGAAAAGCCGAATTAAAATATTCAACATTAAAGTGACTTTTAAAGTGGAGTTCAAAATTATGTCCAGACATCATCCCCATCTAGTGGTGCTAGAAATAAGTTACATCTGGTTGATGGGGTAAAGATTTGTGACATTATTCATTTTTATTATGATTTATTTTTCGTCGTTGTTGTATTTTTGATTATTTGTTGTTGTGTTTGTTGTTATTTTAAACAGAATTTTTGAAAACTCCACAGGTTAAAGTGCAAAAGCATAAACACCACCGTCAATAAATACATTAATTGCTTTGGTCCTCCACTTGAGACTTTTTGTTTACTTTCAACCAATGAACAGTTTTCAAAAAATAAATTATGTTTAAAATAACAAATAATACAAAAACAAATAATATTACAATCCCATCAACCAGATGTAACTTATTTCTAGCACCACTAGATGGGGATGATGTCTGTACATAATTTTGAACTCCACTTTACAAGTCACTTAAACCTTGAAGATTTTCAGTTTAGCTACCAATCCAACCACACCACACCAACGTCTGCATTCCTAGTAAATTACAGTGGCCATTGATTTGCTGATTAATACTAAATAGATCAGGTAGTCCTCTACACCAAGTATTTACAGACGCATTACAGTAAATACGCAGAAGTGGCAAAGCATTGCATTCATCAGAAACGGCATTAATGTTTTTGTAGGTGTGTTTGTTAAAAGTCTAAAACCAAGTACATTTATAAACGTGATTAAATTGGTACTTACACATCCTAACACACTGACATCTTCAGCTCTACATTTCAATTATCTGCTCTGCTATCATCTGGTCGTGCAGACGTGCACCTTTACGCAGACTCACGATTGGCTGTGGGTTTGTAGAGGGGCGGGACAAAGGCTGAAACAACGGCCGCATCTAGCGAGAGATAAATTCCAATTGGCTACGACTGGATTAGGGTGTAATTTGATTGGTCCACACTCCTGGACAAATATGGGCCAAGCCTAAAACTGCACTGATATTTAGAAAGCAAAACAAGCCAGGCATTAATATGGAATGATGGTCTGAACACCCAGACGTGTTAATCTGAGTTCTACATCAAACATTAAAATCTTTTTATGAATTTACCTTTCTGCAAGTTTTGTGTAAAGGAACTCCAGTGTCCTGCACAGAGCCCTGAATTTTGTACAGATGCTGAATTTGTCTTCGTAAACACAGCATTAGCTTTCACCCTCCCATGCTTCATGACTGCAAGAGGATAGAACAATGTGGAGGTTGGGCTTTTGTTCTAATTGAAATACTTTAAATTTGATAGATTTTTATTTATATTAATATTTATATAGGTTTTCCACAGTCATTTAAGACAAAATTGGAATTAAGCAAGTTCATCGCCATGATGATGTTCACCTGTTCAGCCCTGCATGCAGCTGTCAACTTTTCTCAGGTGGGTTCATTCTTTTTTAGTCATTACATTTCTTACTTGGTGATGGTGGACGCTGGCGCATTTGGCTGCCGCTACCGTTACCGTATTTTACCGTATTTTATTGTATTTTTATCGTTTTTCGTTTTCATCTTTTTACACACCTTGTGGATCTATTTCTTTTATGTTACTTTTGATACTTTTATTTGTGCTTTTGATACTTTTTGTTCTTTCTACTGTACATCGCGTCTGCGGCCGGTGGTGAACGGTGGATGAGTTTTCCTGGGATCGGCACGATGTTGAACTATTCCGTTGACCAGCTGAGGAAGTTCAACAACTGCACTACTCCATCGTGTATTTCAGTCATCAAACAGCTTGGACTCCTTCGCCGGCCTCGTTATATTCACAGGGGCTCCCGGAGAAAGCTTGTTTATCTTCGAAACGGTAACGCTATTCCATCCTTCTGGTCAGCCGTGCGCACTGTCGCTCCGCAAACACGTCATCAGAGCGCTGCTGCCTTGCACACCAGTAGCGGTGTAGTCTCCATGACAACGCTGTCCACGGAGTGGGATGGGAAACGCGGAGTGGACTTAGCAAATCTCCGTTCTCTTCCTCGTTCATCACAGCCAACTACACAACAATACCACTTGAAAATGGCATTGCTTAATGTTCGTTCACTCAACACAAAAAGTACTGTACTCAGTGAATTTATATCTGACAGTGAACTAGACTTTTTCTGTCTCACTGAAACTTGGCATAAACCCTTGGATTATTTTACGTTAAATCAGACCACGCCAATGGGATACTCGTATATTGATGAACCTCGTATGGAAGGGCGAGGTGGTGGTGTTGCTGCAGTCTATAGGGATGATATTAAAATAACCACTTTGTCTTTTCCTGCTGCTCTTTCTTTTGAACACCTGGCTTTCAAGTTGTCAGGGCCTACTCCTCTGGTCACTGCTGTAGTTTATCGTCCGCCAAAGCCAAACGCTTCCTTTCTCTCTGACTTTTCAGATTTTTTAACCCAGCTTAGTGCCCTCTCATCCTCTGTACTGCTTATGGGTGATTTTAACATCCATATTGATGACAACAACTGTAAATTTGCCAGGGAATTTTTGGAATTGTTACAGTGTTTTAATTTCACACAACATATACATTTTCCAACTCATAAAAAAGGTCATACTCTTGACCTTGTCTGCTCTACTGGTGTCCTAGTTCATCAGCCGTCCAGCCATGACCTTACTGTCTCTGATCATTTGACAATCATCATGGACATTGAGGTCACTAGGCCCATCACTAGAGCTAAACGTAAAATATCCTTCAGGAATCTTCAATATATCTCTCCCTCTGCTTTCTCAGATTCTCTTGTTAAAAAGATGTCTGTCTGTCCTGTACTGTCTAGTAATTCATCTGACCTTGTCAATTACTATAATGACATACTCGCCTCATGTCTTGATGAGCTGGCTCCTTTGAGAACCAAATTTGTTTCATTTAGTCATTCCGCACCATGGTACACAATTGAGCTTCACCAAATGAAATCCCGTAAACGCCAGCTTGAAAGACTTTATAAGAAAACCGGTCTAACAGTACATTATCAGATTTATTCTGATTATCTTCAACATTACAAAGACGCTCTTACGGCAGCCCGATCCACTTACTATTCCGAACTCATACATGCTGGATCAACAAATCCTAAGACTCTCTTTTCCACAATAAATAAACTTCTCAAACCAGTTGACAATACTACCAATTCCTTTACAGTTGACAAGTGTAACTCTTACCTCTCATTTTTTCAAACAAAAGTTGAGAATATCCACAATTTTCTGACAGTTTCCCCTGTCATCTCTGTTTCTCCGCCTGTCTCACCTCAATTTATTACCCAGCCTCTGTCTCAGTTCTCACCTGTGTCTCATTTGGACCTATCTGAGATCTTAACAGGGATGCGAAGCTCCACTTGTGTTTTGGATCCTGCTCCATCAAAACTTGTTAAGGGTTGTTTTCCAGTTATCTCATCACTTATCACAGAGATAATCAATTCCTCTCTTAGTTCTGGCTCAGTCCCTCAATCACTCAAATTGGCTGCTGTTACTCCCATACTTAAAAAACCTGGACTTGACTCTAACATTATGAGTAACTTTCGGCCCATTTCCAATCTTCCATTTCTGTCGAAAATACTGGAACGTGTTGTTGCCTCACAGCTCAAAGATCACCTAAATTCCAATAATCTATTTGAATCATTTCAGTCTGGTTTCCGCCCCCAGCACAGCACTGAGTCAGCCCTCCTCAAAGTCACAAATGACCTTCTTCTTTCCTCAGACTCTGGACAAATTAATATTCTCGTCCTCCTTGATCTTACTGCAGCTTTTGACACCATTAATCACTCCATTCTTCTGTCCCGCCTTGAATCCTCTGTCAACATCACTGGTACTGCCCTTTTGTGGTTAAGGTCATATCTCGTAAACAGACAACAGTTTGTTAATATCAACAATTGTAGTTCTGCCATTGCTCCACTGTCCCAAGGCGTTCCCCAAGGCTCAGTGTTAGGTCCCCTTTTGTTTATTCTTTATATGCTCCCCCTTGGTGACATCATACGTCGGCATGGTTTACATTTCCACTGCTATGCTGATGATATTCAGCTTTACATCTCCTCCAAATCCATTAATACTGAACTTCACTCCACTCTGACAAATTGCATCACTGAAATGAAATTGTGGATGAAAGCTAATTTCCTCAAATTAAACTGTGAAAAATCAGATATGATCATCGTAGGTCCTACAACCCTGGCAAAAACCACAAAAAATTTTCAAATTACCATTGATAATGACACTTTGTCTCCGTCTTCTAACATCCGAAATCTTGGTGTAATTTTTGATAGCAACCTCTCTTTTGACCTCCATGTAAATCACATCACCAAAACTGCTTTCTTTCATCTAAAAAACATAGCACGTCTACGTCCATCACTCTCCTTTTCTGCCGCCGAAACCTTGATTCATGCTTTTATTACATCCAGAATTGATTATTGCAATAGCATCCTTTATGGTACATCTAACAAAATCCTAAAAAAACTTCAGTATATCCAGAATTCAGCTGCTCGCCTCCTTACTCATACTCGCTCCCGTGATCATATTACACCTGTTCTACAAAAACTTCATTGGCTTCCCGTTGCTCAACGCATTCAATTCAAAATTCTTCTATTCACTCACAAAGCTCTCCATAATCAGGCCCCATACTACCTCACCGACCTGCTCCATCAGCACATTCCCTCCCGTAGCCTTCGCTCTTCTGAGGCTAACCTACTGTCCATACCCTCTAGGACCAAGCACCGGACCTGGGGTGACAGGGCCTTTTCCATAGCTGCTCCATCTTTATGGAATGCTCTCCCCAAACACCTACGAGATTGTCCTGACCTGTCCAAATTCAAGTCACTTCTCAAAACTCATCTATTCAATATGGCATTTAACTTGTAACAACACGAAATAAATGCTTTTATTTTTGCTATTCTTTTTAATAGTTTTTATACTTAGATCACGACAGAAATGTGAAGTCCTAGATCCTAAAACTTGTAAAGTTTTCAGTTTCCTGATTGCATGTAAATCTGTCCTGTTTCTGTCTAATTTTAAGAAATTGTTCTATATTTGTTGTTCTCTCTCATAATTTAGCTAATTTTTAATGAACTGTCTTATGCTGCTCTCTTTGTTTTTATCTTAATTATTCTTGATGTTGATGTACTATTTTGATTTTGTACTATGATTTGTATGGTGTATGTACGTATTTGTTTTGATTATTTGTCTTATGTAAAGCGTCTTTGAGTATCTTGAAAAGCGCTATATAAATAAAATGTATTATTATTATTATTATTATTTGTAAAACTCACTTATTTGTGTTTACATTATTAACTGTTATTAAACCAAGCAAATACAGATAGGACTGTAGTGTGCCTTAAAGTGGCATACATATTTATTACAACATGGCTAGTTTATAGTGCTGCTCACTATTAAAACTGGTTTTAACTTTGTATTGTAATTGTATTTCCTACTGCTTTTTCACTTAATTAGGTGGATTTTAACTTATGGATGCCCAACTGCCCAGCCGCAATGTGCCGGCCCCCTCCTAATGCAAAAAGCTTAGTGACAGAAGAAGAGATTTTGTCTCTTCTTCCGGATGTGAACAGTACTTGCAATGTGCTCCTCGGACTGTCCATGCTATGACAGCCAGCAGTTAACTTTGTGAGTATAATCAACACCTTTTGTGTCCTGTAGCTCTCACTGACATGGGTGTAAATATTTAACAATGACATGGGTGTAAATTGTTAGCAAAGGTGGGTAGATTACACAAATTATCACGAATCAGATTTCATCAGACAGAAATGTGTACAAAAGTGATTGAAACATAAGTAAATTAAAATATAAGTTATATTGAACCCACTGTTTCAAACCAGTGTTTTTGTTTTTATTTGCATTTTAACTACTGTATTTTTTAACTATACTGATATCTTATTTTTTAAACTGTTATAAAACCTAGAGCAGTGATTCTTTTTATAAATTTAAGTCTGGTAGTTATTGGGCAGATTTAGCCTTTACTAAAGAAGATTATCTAAAGACAAAAAGACCCAATGTTAATTATATCAAGTTTTAACTATTTTGAGACCTGCTGCCATGAATAACAAGTTCATAAAAAACACAAATCTATGTTTATGTGGCAGTAAATTCCAACACTACAAAAGTAGGTTTTTTTTAATTTAGTAATTTAGTAATGTTTTTTATTTTTGGTTTATTGTATTGTAGGTGCCCTTGTGCCAGTACCGTGAGTGGTACTTCAGAAGTGGTGACCATCACAGGCTTGTGGAGATGGTACTAAAAGAGCTAGGAGCCATTGCTGATGACATTATCAAGAGAAACAGCAAAAGCTTCCATACCCCTACCTCTGCCCAGATTACATTGAAAACAGTGTGGCTATCTGAGTGCAGTAATATAAACCCTTATGTTATAAGTTCAGTTTAAAAAAAAATTGCTATTCTAAGTTCAGACAACTGGTCCGTTGAATGCTGATATGAATTTTTGAACAGTTGCATTTGCATGAACTTGCTTTTATATTACAGCATGTGTATGTATGTCTTTATTAGTGATGCAAACTTCTGCCAATTTATTTTTATTAGGGCTGTCAAACGATAAAAAATTTTAATCGCGATTAATCTCAGAATTTCATATAGTTAATCACGATTAATCACATTTTTAAAAAAAAGAAGAAAACTAGGATTTTTAAGTGAAATGTTACAATTAAAATGGTAAACACATTTTATGCTAAATGTACTTATGTTAAAAACTGCTGGGTAATCGATAAATCGAGTTCTGGGTGACAAATGATCAATTAGCCAAGTTCTCAAGTCTAACAAAGTTTATTTAGAAAAGGTTTGGTTCTCCTCAGGCCTCACCAGCTGGTATCTGCACTTCTGCTTTCAGAGAACAATCAATGCAAGTCAGAGAGAGACAGACCCCGTGCGCAGAGTTCAACGTGCTTTTATAACTTTGCCCACACCTTCTCTATAAATCGAGTTCTTTGTTCTCATGGTCTGTTCAAACCAGTCCTAATTAATTCTTTCAGATGTTACTTTATTGTCGTCATTGACCTTGTCCGAGGCACCGAATCCGGCCTTATCGGTACAGGACATTATTAGGGAGTTCTTCTATGTATCTGAGTGCTAGCAATTATCTGTTTTACTCCCTTCACATCGACCTTGCACCAACTCAATTGTAACTCACTGTTTTACTTTGCTAACAGGTGGGGTGTCCAATTTTAATTTTCCTAACAATCCCCCTTAGAATGCAAAACATTGCATTCTTCTCCAATAGCAGAAGTCAGATCTCAAACTTACACAATTAAAAGCATGCGTGGACCCTCAGATACCTGATAGAGCAGAGTTTAACGTCCTTTAGAGACGGGAAGCACCTATATGTGATAATCATATGTAATTAAACTAAAATACGCTAAATTCCCATTATGTCATTGTGATGCCATCAAATTGATTATACATAACCACACAAAAATAAAATGAAATACAAAAAGGTGTTCCATGTTTTTGATGATGATATCTTTTATTAACAGGGTGTCTGGTTCAGTATGAGAAACGACAGCCTCATTTATCAGTGACCTCCCCCTTAGATCACTCCTTACGTTGTGCCTTTCCCAAGGGCACAGTCTCCCTGTTGGCAAGGTGAGACAAAGCAGGTGTTCTGGCAATCTTCCCAGAAACTGCTTCAAGCTATCACATTCCCCAGACCAACTTTTCTCCCTGAACCATCATCAAACATACAGAACCTACTGTATACTAAGATATATTTGTAACCTGTGCTAAAAGCAAATGTACCTATGTGTGTTGTATTTACCCATTACCTTATTCATTTGCTATCAAGTGTTCCTCTAAATGTTTGTGTATTGTTGTAATGCAAGCTAAGTAAAAAAGACATAGTAAATTCAGAAGACAATCTTCTATTCTTGCTTCGTATCCTCTGGATGTTGTCCAACTCCAAGGTGTTCCTGTGAATAAATCACACACTTCCCAAAGCAAAGAAATCAACATACTCATCCTCATTTTGACCACCCAGATCCTCATGAGCGTCAGGGTTAAGCCCTGTCGACATGAACAGTACTGTCTCACCTGTTGTAACAGGAGAGGCCCCCTTTTGGATCACAGTGTTGATAAATTTTACTATCAGAGCTCTGATGCAAGGCACGCAGCAACACCCACACACGACCACCATAGCCAAACTTACACACACAGCCATGGCTAATTGCATGATCAGACCTTTCCAAGACCCAAACATTTTTTCCAGCCATTTAGTAAAGGGATTGTCTATACCTGAATTTTCCTTCCATTCTTTGGACAAGGCTTTCAAACCTTCAAGGGCTCTAGAGACAGTACCATCTGGGGCTGTATTGTTGGGGATGAAAGTACAACAGGTTGCTCCAACCATGTGACAGACACCTCCTTTATCTGCCAATAACATGTCTAGGGCCATTCTATTCTGGATAGTCATCAGTGAGGTTTTATCCAATTGGTCCCTAAGTCCCTCTACTGCCTGAACAGTAAAGTTCACGAATCGTTGCTGGTTGTAATAGAGATAGTTAATCCAATCCACATTTTTATTAATAGTTGACCACCAGAACAAGATGCTTTCAAAACCAGATGCGACTTGATCTCTGGCTTTGAACTCATCAGGAACTCCTCTGGGAACGCCGATCCCATCTATCCATACAGTTTTATCAAATGATCCTCCAGGTTTCACTTCTCTGGTCTGCCTGTGACTTCTCATAACACCAGCTGGATCCTTCACTCCGTCATGTCTGAAGATCCTGAAAGGCATTATTAAAGAAACAAGAGCACATTCTCCTGTCCACACACCGGACAGTCTCCTTCTTACTTTCAAATCACCACATAGCCACAGCAAATCAGCTCTGTTTGTCATTTGATTGTAAAAGGTAGTATTTTTGAGACTGATGTTTTCAGTCTTGCTGCACCACCCTTCGGGGAACTGCCCTCTATCAATTTGCCCAGATACAGTGGAGTGGAAACATGTATAATTACCCTTGTATGCTACAATGTTCGCAGGTAATGGTTGGTTAGAAATAGAAAACCCTTTTTCCAATTCTTGGCAGACTGTAGTGTTTTCTATAGTCATAGGTGTACTAAATAACGTTACCAAACATGTTAAGTTTTCTCCTGACATGGGATGTGTAGCTAATTTAGGATTAGCTGCAGCACAAACAAAACAATTGTTAACCCCCAAACCTTCTGATGTGTATCTTACCCATTCCAGCCACAAGTTTTTGTCGGTGAATCCTGTTTCGACAGCCAGCTGGTCTCTCCATGTCATGTTCTGGGTCTGAAGTATCGTCACTGCCTGTCCTCCATCAGAAACAATCGGGGCTGGTTCACCTAAATTGTCAGTTTTGCTTGTAGTCCTAGGTTTCAGACATAGTCTCCCTAATGGATCACTACCTGATATGTCAGCACCCACTGTGATACAAAATAGATCTGTGTTTTTCCACCCATAATCAGCTAATACCGGAACAGACAACAAGGCTTGATCCCCCCTTAGTGTCATGTTAAAGTATGGAAACACTCTACTCTTACCTTTTCTCCACATGCAGACGGCTTTCGACAGAAGATAACTAGGCTGATATTGATTTTTATAGCGCGGGTTAGTGTGAGTGAATACAGAGTTCCAAGAGTCACAATATATTTCTGACGTGCCCCACCTGAGCGCATACTTAGGAGTCCAACTATCACATCCATACACATCATGCCCTCTCCAGTTCAGATTTTTCCTGTCTTTTCCCATAACTGTACGTATGTCAAACAGGATCGTGGTTGACTCATTGTAATTTATCTCTACTGTTACACCAGGCTGAAAAGGTGCTGCAACTGCCCTTTTCTGTCTTTTTAGCCCTGTCTGTGTGTCGTTTACATTAGTAAAATTCTGAATCCTGTCTTTCCCTTCCTTGTCCTCTCCTTCAATAACCTCTAACCACCCATCATCAAACTGTTTCTTCCTTATTTCTTCCCCCTTTTCACAGAGAATCAATACAAAAACCACAAATGTTATGGATAGCATCATCATTACAGTCGTGGTAATACACCAAGTTCTACAGCCCAACCTTCTCATGGCTTGTCCAACCGGATCTGTAGGTGGGTTAAACGGCATTTTACTGAAAGTACTTGAACTAGCTTTAATGGAAAACTGTAACTTGGGTCTTTGTTTGGCTCAAATAAGATTTGAGAATTGGTTTCACTACTTTCCACTCCAACTGATCCAGTCCACACCCTAATTTTGGAATCCCCAGAGTGGGCACATTAAGTGCCAGCAGCAGCTCCGTCAAATTTTCTACTGCTGAGATAAAATCTCTAAGCTTAGGCTTGTCAGTAGACCACCTCTTGGTTACCAGATTAAACACAGTCACCCCCTTTCCTGTGTGTACTGCACACTTACCAACCTGAACAGGATTCAGACCTTCCACTCCTAGTTGGCTTCTTATCTGCTTTGCCACTCCAGCTCCAAGAGTCAGGTCTGCACCTACACAATGAGCAATATACTCACCTCCTTCTGTAACCACGTCTCCCCCTATTTCTTGCCACCAGTCAGAGGTTTGCTCTGGAAGGGGAGGCACTTCCCACCACACTGGCAAGTTCTTCAGTTGTGTTTGGACCTCCTCAGTAGTTCTGGATGGCGGTTCTGCTGGAACACAGTGGGTGATGTGGTGCCAGTGTTTGTGATTCTTACCCTGTACTTTCACTGCATGTGATGTCACTTCTTCCACTTTCCATGGACCTGTCCACCTTGGCTCATTCCACTTCCTCTTGTGGACCTTGGTTCTTACCCACTCTCCGACCACTGGTGCCGGAGTCCTGGTGTCCTCTTCTCCTTGTTCTTTAGTCACCTGTTGGTCAATCCTGGAAATAAGCTTTGTTAAAGCATTCATATACCCATCCAGTTCTTCCTCCATTAAATCTAACGCTTTGCCAATTGTCCTGTCCCTAAATGGACCAGGCATGGGTCTCCCGGTCAAAATTTGGTGAGGAGACAAATGGCTGTCCCCCTTTGGTGAGGATCTCATTGACATAAGCACCAATGGAAGTGCTTCCACCCAGGATAGTTTTGAGTTATGGCATGCTTTTGCCAATTTGACCTTTATAGTATGGTTGGCTCTTTCCACCAACCCTTGAGATTGCGGGTGGTAAACAGAGCCAAATTTGTGCGTGATTCCCAGGGCCAATTCAACTTCAGCCAATATTTTGTTATTAAAATGTGTCCCATTGTCAGACCTGATTACTTTGGGCACACCAAACCTGGGAATCAGTTCATTTTTTAGCCATTTAACCACTGTTTTGGCATCTTCCTTTTTGGCAGGAATGGCTTCCACCCACCTGGAAAATCGATCCACCATCACCAAGATGTACCTGTACCCACTCACGCGTTGGTCAGGACCCATATCAGTGTAATCAATACAAACCTCTTTGAATGGTCCTTCAGGTGTTGGGAATTTCCCTATGTCAATCTTGTAACCTGGCTTTGGATTGAAAGACTGGCACACACTGCATTCACTCACATGTTGTTTGATCATGTCTCTAAGGTAAGGGTGCCACCATTTAGACCCAATTACGTCAGTCATTACTGGTATGCCTGTGTGTGTGGGTCCATGTGCTTCTCTCATTAGCAGTCCTAGAAGTCCCAAAGTGGCTACTGGTTTCCCTTCTGGATTTCTCCAAATCCCTTCACTCTCTTTTGCTCCTTTCTCTATCCATACTGATTTTTCATAGGGGCTAGCTTTCCCTTGAATCTCTTTCAAGCTTTCCTCTGTTAGTTCTGGCTCCTGTTCTGTCCCTAGCACAACACATTGAGTTAGTTTGTACCCTCCTACTGTCTTGGCTGCCTGATCTGCTGCATCATTTCCCTGAGCTATCAGATCACCTTCCTTAGAGTGGCCTTTACACTTTACGATGGCTACTTGTGCTGGGAGTTTTAAGCTTTCCATCAAGTTGTGAATTTGTGTGCTGTGTTTGATAGGGGTGCCTTGTGCTGTCACCAAACCTCTCCTCAGCCATTGTGGTCCATCAACATGGACAGCTGAGTGGGCATAGGCAGAATCAGTATAGATGTTAACTGTTTGTCCTACAGCAAAATCCAAAGCCTTGGTCAATGCTGTTATTTCTGCTAATTGAGCTGAAGCTGGTTGTGGGACTATTCCTGAGTCCACCACAACGAACTTATCTGGTGTGTGCATGACTACTGCAAAAGAAGCAATCAGTCCTTTCTCTGCTTTGTAACAACACCCATCACAAAAAAGTGTTAAGTCAGGCTGTTCTAGGGGCTCGTCTCTGAGGTCTTCCCTACTTTTCAGAAGTTTCTGGGTAATTGCCTCACAGCAATGAGGTTCTGAGTGTTGGTCCTGTGTCAGTCCTTCAGTCATGTTCACAATTCCTCCTGAAGTGAAAGTGATGTGTGGCTGAGTCAAAATGCTGTCAATCCTGTCTTTTCTCGTTCTAGACAGGGTGAAGGCCGCTGACGTCAAAAAAGCAACTACTCCATGTGTCGTGTTGACCGTCAGGGGGTGGCACATCACCAAGTGAGCAGTTTTTGTAATGGCAGTTGCCAATGCTGCCAGGTACCTTGTACAACCTGGTTGTCCACAGACTACTGGGTCCAATTTTGAGCTGTGATACAAAAGTACCACTCTCTCACTCCCCCTTTTCTGAAATAGAACTGCATTCACAATGCATTCTCTTTCAGAAACATCCAAGTAAAATGATTTAGAGTAGTCTGGCGTTTGAAGCTCACTGGCCAGTGACAATTGTTGTTTTAGGGCAATGAACGCAGCATGTAGTTCAGGTGTCCAGGTAATTTTCGCAGACAAATTTTTCTGGCCTAGTCTGGTAACTTCAGCTCTCAATGGGTCAACAATACCAGAATAGTTAGGAATATAATTCCTTGAGTAGCCCGTCAGACCAAGAAAGGACAGAAGGTGACTCACTGTGGTCGGCTGAGGATGATGCAAGATGGTGTTTCTAGTGTCTGCTGTCATGGAATGTCCTTTGACAGAAACCACTCGTCCCAAGAAGGTAACAACAGGTCTGCAAACCTGAAGTTTGGTCTTGTTCACCTTATAACCTAAATTGGCTAAATGAGTCAAGGTAGAGACTGTGTCATGCAAGCAGACAGTGTCTGAAGTGCAGGCAATCAAAAGGTCATCCACGTACTGGATCAAGACTGTGTCCTTGTGTAAGATCTGTGAGTCAATCAGAACAGAAAGGTCAGTAAGCAAACACTGATTAAAGATACCAGGACTGTCTTTGTAACCCTGGGGAAGTCTGGTGTACGTGTACTTTTGATTCAAGTAAGTGAAAGCAAAAATTGGCTTGACGTCATCAGAAATAGGAATGCTGAAAAAAGCATTAGCCAAGTCAATAACTGTGAAGACACAATGGTCAGGTGTCAGGTTTTGTAAGGATCTGTAAGGATCAGGAACAGGAATGTTTTCAGTGACTGTGACGTGATTAATCAGTCTGAGGTCATGCACCATTCGGTACTCCTGTCGTCCTGGTTTCTTAACAGGCAAAATGGGCGTGTTCCAATCAGAGGTTGTGGGCTCAAGGACTCCTACATTCAATAAGTCCTGAATGGTGCTGTGAATGCCAGCCTGTGCTTCAGGCTTCAGAGGATATTGTGGTTTGTCAACCACTTGCACATTAGATTTTAGTGTGATTGGGGCCAGATGGTGTGACACACATCCAACATCCACCTTACTGACTGTCCATAACTGAGCTGGAACCTCAGCTAAATGTGTTACTGTGTCACAGTGGTCTGACAGTTCTCTGCCATGAAATCTAGTTAGTTGTTGGTGTTCAAAAGTAGCCAGGTCAGAACAGTCACAAAGAATTTTCCAAAAGCGGCCACAGTGCGAGACTAACAAACCAGGAACTTCAGTGTCCTGGTAGTCCTGTGACATGGCTAAACGCATCATAGGCCCCAGTGCTCTGGCCTCCTTTCCAGCAGCCAGTAGCAGTGAGACATGTGGTGCGCAGGAGTCAGGATCAAAATGCCAAAGCAAAGACTGGTCGGAGGACAGCTGCACATGGGCAGCGACACCCTCAGGTCCCAAGATCAGATAGTCAGTGTGTACAGAGGTTTGTTGACCCTCCGCAAGACTGTACCAGTCATGTTCATACTGGTCATCAGGTTCTCTTGTGTAATGCATAGTGCAGTGTGGAGGATCTTTTGGAGGTACCATAGGCGTATGGGCAGTGAGCCAAGGTTTCCATAGCGCAAAGAAGTACAGAATGTTGCTGTGATCAGACGTTGCAACTGGTGCATCCAATTTTGCCCAGTAGATGTCACACATGTTGGGTATTGTGTCTGGAACAGAAGAAGTCACTAAAATTCTACAAAATGTGTCTGAGTCATCACTTGAATAGACAGTCAGTTTGCCATCCCTATCACAGAAAATGGTACATGAAACAAGACAAAGCAAATCCCTCCCTAACAAATTAACAGGACAATTTTGGGAATGTAAAAAAGAATGATACACAGTCTCAGTTCCTATCCTCACCGGCAAAGGGGTCGTAAATGGTTGCACCATGGGTACTCCCGAGAATCCAGTAGTGCTGGCAGTCCTGCCAGATAACTGACTTCCCCAACTTGGATTGGTTAACACAGAAGTTGTGGCTCCAGTGTCAACCAGGAAGTCAACTTGCTCTCCTGCAACTAATAAAGTCAACATTGGTTCATTGGTGCAACCAGGAGAGGAACTGGAAACTGGGCAGCATCATTGGTTACTGTAGTAATTCTGATTCATAGGCCGATACCCTGCTGGTAGTCTGGCCTGAACTGGGACTGCTGGTAAAGTGTTTGCGGCTGGGGGTGCATAGTATGATGTCTGTGGCGCAGGAACAGGTGCCAATTGAGTGTGCTGTGATTGGGCTGGGTGTGGGCAATTTCTCCACCAGTGTTCTAGGGCCCCACAATTAAAGCAACCCCTTTGGGTGTGTCTGTGGTCCCAAGATGTTCTGAAATTTCTTTCAGACCCTCTTGGACCTTGTCTACCAAAACCTCTGCCCCTGTTAGGGTAGTTTTGCACATTTTGGTAATATGTAGGCGGGGCAGGTACCCCCTGAATTGGTACCATTATTTGGGCAGATGGTATGGGCTGTGGTAACACAGTTGCATTTTGTACTGGCACCATACTGGGTGTGGCTACTGCCTGTAGGGACTGAGTGTCCACCACCTCCACCAATTGCTTTTTAACCTTATTGGCCTCCAATTTGTCCTTATGTATTTTAGCAAGTGTCATTTTATCCTGGTTTTCTGCTTCAGCTAACTTTTTATCATGTTTGACCATGTAGTGGATGACATGAGAAGACCACGGGCCCTCATCCAATTGATTAAGTCCCACTACATCATCTAATTTATTTTGCACTGATAACGGTAATGAAGCAAGTACAGCTTGTCTGAAAAGTGTTTCAGTGGCCACGTTAACATCTGGCCTACCACCTGTGTTCCTCTTCCACAGGTCCTTCATGCGTTGGATGAATTCAACTGGCTCCTCCCCTGAATTCCTGGTGACACCTGTAAGGGCTTGAAAGTTCACAACAGTAGGGTGTTGGGTCCGCAACCTTGTCCATACTACATTTCTAACAGGATTAAATCGGTCAGAATTTGCCATATTTTGCATTCCCACAGCCCTCTCTAAATCCTGCCAGTTTTCACTATTCCCAATCCTTCCCATTAATGCTCTCATGTCCCCCACAGCCAAAACTTCACCTGCAGTCAACGATTCTAAAGTGCTAATCCAATTACTGGCACCTTTAGCTAATGGCGGCAACGAATCCACCAGTGACTGTAAATCTCTATGAGACCATGGCTCATATTCCCGTGTCCCTAGTCTAGTTCTTAAGGGAAAAACTCTGTGTAACTCAGTGTCCTCTGTGTGTTCAGACAAATCACCTTCATGTGATTGTTCTCTAAGCTTATAGGTCTGTGATCTAGTGACTATTGTCCCTGTGTGTGTGCTGGGAGATGCTTGTGGTGTCGCTGACAGAGAGGCTAGTTCGCTCTCAATCTGTCTGATGTCGTGTTTACGCTTTGCTATTGACTCCTGTAACGCCTTCTTTTCCTTATTCATCTGAGCTTCCTCATCGTACCTTTGACAGTCTAAGTCATAACCTGTTATGACAATAGAGTCCCTTTCTGTCCTTTCATTACCTGCAGGGTGTCTGCTTTCCTCCAGAGGCCCTATCTCAACACAGGGGGTACCACAACAATCATTACCTCTACAAGCATGGGTTGGGCTCCTTTCTGGGCTTAAGCTCTGACACTCACCTCGTTTAACTTTGCTGGAACCACTAGTTCTAGGTTTATTTATCTGCTCACTGTCTTTTCCAGCTTCCCTATTTTCAAAGACATATTTCACCAACTCCTCCTCTGCCTGTCTCACCCTTTCTCGATTCTCAACACGCAGTCCCTCCATTTCCTCCTTTAACTGTCTTACTGCTGAAACAAGGTCTTTATTAACTTCCTCCTGTAAAGGGCAAACACCTTCAAGCCAACCTTGAGTTATTTTCAAAGCCACATTTGTCATTTGGGAAACACTTTCCTCATCTGCAGCAGTAAGCACTTGTGTATTGTCAACCATAGTCGGCATCTGTAATGTAGTCAAGTCAGGGCAAACCGGAGCAGACGGCGCTGCTCTGTGAGTCTGTGTCTGTGTGTTAGAGGAAGTGGTGACTTCCTGTGTCTGTGTGTGACGGGGAGAGTAAGGTGGGGGAATGACGTAACCACGATCTGCTCAGCTGTGGGCTGAGTAGTCAGATGCTCAACCCCTCCCTTTTCGTCACATAATGACGTAGTCGGGGTGTGTTCTGTGGTGGGCTGTCCGGTGAGTGCAGCAGTGGGCAGCACCCCTTTCTCCACCCCTCCCTTCTCCTCACACACACCGGTCATGTATTGTAACACACGTTTTGTAAAAGCAAGTTTATCTACCAATTTATCAACTTCCTTTTTCGCCAAGAGTTTTTTGACGGCAGTAACTTGTCCAACTCGCTGTTGGGCGTCAGCCAGATTTTTCCTCGCTACGATGACAATTTTTTGACGCTCTAATTTGTCAGGTACTGGTTCAAAATCACTTGGGTACAGGCCCACCTTGGTGTGTTTCACAAACCACTCTGCCAAACATTGCTCCACATCCTTTCTGTCTTTTGAGGTAGTTGTGTCTAAAATCCTCAACATAACCAACTTCTTCAACTCACCGGCAGTAGCAGCAGTCATTTTACACACAAACACAACTACTCTATTGACACGTTTAGACAAGCAGAACAAATATACCCAGCAAGAGTTAGTAGACTCAGGACAAAACAACAAAACACGCACAGTTAGTAAGGGAAATAATGCGCCAGAATCTCACTGAAAATTAATTTGGAATTGACTCAAAACTACGTGGTAAGGAGTTCCACAATTGCACGGTAATGGCTCCCTTAGCACTTTTACACGTGGCCTCAAGCGTGGCACAAAATGAACAAGGTACCAGGATTTACACCACCTCAGAAACACCAAGATGCCAGGTATTACGTGAATCACACCACCCCAGAAACATCAAGGCGCCAGGAATTACTCAACCTCAGCAATACCTGTCCACAAGGTACCAGGATTTACACCACCTCAGAAACACCTGTCCACAGACAAGGTGCCAGGGATTACGCAACCTCAGAAATACCTGTCCACGCTTGCTCCAATTCACAAACTAAACACATAAACCAATACAGTCTTATTTCAACTGTCCAGAATCCAATTCACATAGACATATAGATAGACAAAGAACTCTAAAAGCTCCCTTAGCTTTATCAGAGAGTCTCCTTTATCCTAATTACTTCACACAATTATACTCTCTGTCGTTGGCCAACTTATACTAAGTGGGATTCGCAGAAACAAAGAATGACAGAATGAGAACCAAAGAATAACCAAACTCTTTATTACCTTAATTACACTGAATTTACCAGCACTTACACTGAGCAAATTAATTCACCACACTCCCCCTAAATACAAGTTTCAGCTAAATAAAAGAGCTAAAGTGCCCTTACCTTTTAGTGCGCGCACAGGGAGTGCAGGAAATTTGTCCGCTCAGTTGGCTCCAGTCAAAAATATTCCAAGTCCTCCAAAATGTAAAACTAACTAAAATCACAAAAAATTGATCATTTATTGATCATTTATCAAAGCCCAGAACCATCCTCTGCTACCAATTAATCGATAAATCGAGTTCTGGGTGACAAATGATCAATTAGCCAAGTTCTCAAGTCTAACAAAGTTTATTTAGAAAAGGTTTGGTTCTCCTCAGGCCTCACCAGCTGGTATCTGCACTTCTGCTTTCAGAGAACAATCAATGCAAGTCAGAGAGAGACAGACCCCGTGCGCAGAGTTCAACGTGCTTTTATAACTTTGCCCACACCTTCTCTATAAATCGAGTTCTTTGTTCTCATGGTCTGTTCAAACCAGTCCTAATTAATTCTTTCAGATGTTACTTTATTGTCGTCATTGACCTTGTCCGAGGCACCGAATCCGGCCTTATCGGTACAGGACATTATTAGGGAGTTCTTCTATGTATCTGAGTGCTAGCAATTATCTGTTTTACTCCCTTCACATCGACCTTGCACCAACTCAATTGTAACTCACTGTTTTACTTTGCTAACAGGTGGGGTGTCCAATTTTAATTTTCCTAACATGGGACAAGAGAAAACTGTAAGGGAGTTTTATTCACTCACATACTAGGCAGTAATACTATCCAGCAGAGACCCTTGACTTCGTATATATGTCAGATTGTAGGTTAAAATTTCTCCATCAGCAAACATTGTAGATCAGCGGTGCTTTAGGTGGGATAAGGCGTAGTTATTGTAACAGACTTTTCTGTGGTTGTATCGTGACAATGGTTTGATGGACGTTTCTACACGAAGTGAGTGTGTTTTGACCCTTTGGGGCTTCCATAGCTCATGGAGTAGCATGCTCGGCTAAAGGCCTCAGCATACTTCATGCGGAAACGACATTCGCCTGGCTTCGGCGACCGATGTGACGTAATCGCAGAGAAAACGAACAACCGTGGACGTCGCGCAGAGGCTTCGCTCGCCTTGTCGCGCACATGGAAGCTGGGCGAACTCCGCGGACGACGTCACGCCGCGACAACACCTGTGATTGGTCGGTTAAAAAAAGAGGCGTGTCATGAAAACAAACACGGGTTTTGAGGAGCGTCTCAACTGTGATCATCGGCTGCGTCCGAAATCACTACTTTTATACTGAACAGTATGCAGTTATTAATCATTATTAAGCATTAAGCATTTACTAAACAGTACACGAAAAGTACCTGGATAATCTACTGCTTGGGCAGCATTTTTGTGTATGCAAACACAGCGCACTTGCGTACTGAAAGAGCTTATTTCTGTACCGGCCAAGCAGTGCACACTACCTCTATTTACTATGCGATTTTGGACACAGCCATCGTTTTTTGGTAGTCACTAAATTTAAATTACATTAATTTGTCTTTACATTATAAATGTCACCGCGTCACATGCAGCTGTGGAGCAGACGCGACAGGCAAAACGAAACCGCTAGAAGTATGCCAGCTTGTAAGCTCGCGAAGACGCGTTTGGCTTCGCGTGACACTCGCGAACTTAGTTTCGCTGGAAGTATGCTGAGACCTTAACGCGACGACAGAAGGAGTTAATAAAGTGTTAAATGCTCCCGACAATTTGTGAATATACAGTGTATTTATTTCTTTATTAAGCAAGTGCATCAATACGACGCTCGATTACATTATGTTAACAAACCGCAAAACGGTGGCAAGCCTCAACATGAACTACGGATGACTCGCAGGGCCAAATAGAATTTGCGTTAACGGCACTATTTTTTTAAATCGCGTTAAATTGAGATCGCGTTAATGCGTTATTATCGCGTTAACTTCGACAGCCCTAATTATTATTAATAACCAATTTTCATTCGTTGTCAGTTAACCAATAACAACTGAACTTATAGTGTTCCATCAAAATATCACAATTTTTATGTTATATAAGTTTTTACTTCTTAAAAAAACATTGTAACACAGTAAACATGCCACTAATGTAGAACAGTAAAAAACAGTGTGTGTGTGTGAGAACTGTACCCACCACAACCCTAAATTGGATAAAGCAGTGGTAAAACAGACAATGAATTGATGAAATTTCTCATATCTTCATGAAAATGTATAAAGCACTCAAAGTCCTAAAAAGTTTTCTAAACTAATGGGTAATGTTTCACAATAACCTTAATACGTGCATTTGGAAATGTTCACACTGTTTCACAATCAGGAGAAAATGTTTTAACAAGGCAGAGGCCCATGGCAAGGGGGGGGGGGGCCTCCACGACTCAACCCCCGACAGCACTGCAGCACCCACCGCCCCCACACCCATTGGCTGCCCTCGCCCGGTCATTATTATTATATTACAATATACGTGAAATACTAAAATAACTAAATAATAATAAATAATAAATAACTAAAATACTAAAATAACTAAAAGACAATGAAATATCAGAATACATGCAATCAAAATATACTGTTTGTTTGTTTGTTTATTAGGACTTTAACGTCATGTTTTACACTTTGTTTACATTCATGACTGTTGTTACTTATTACACAAGGTTCATCAGTTCACAAGGTTATATCGAACACAGTCCTGGACAATTTAGTGTCTCCAATTCACCTCACTTGCATGTCTTTGGACTGTGGAAGGAACTGTTTTTTTTTTTTTTTTTTTTCGTTTTTTTAATTTAAATAATTTCCTTTTGTACAGCAAGGATGGATAAGTGTTTTACTCAGAATGAAAGTGTCAGCTGGCCTTTTTCTTCACGTATTGCTTTGATGATGAAGAAAAAAAAGAAAATTTTAAGCTCCTTTGGCAGGAGGTTGAAGTAAAGATGTGTGAGGAAAAGCCTCCAGCACCTGGTATTCCCAGGCGGTCTCCCATCCAAGTACTAACCAGGCCCGACCCTGCTTAGCTTCCGAGATCGGGCGTTCTTAGGGTGGTGTGGCCGTAAGCGAGAGACGCCGCAAATAGTTTCCCTTTTAAAGACGTCCATCATTCAGCCTTTCACTTCAGTATGTTTAGATTATTTGTTGTGTTTTTTGTTATTTTAGACATCATTTCTTTTCCTGTAAAAGTATAGGTTAAAGCGTAACAGCATATACACCACCGTCTATAAATGAATGAATTGCTTTGGTCTTCCACTTGAGACTTTATAGCGCCTTAAATATGACGAGCTTGATTAGTTTATAAAGGCTCTCCCGTCCCAAGTGTTTTTGTAAGATGTTGCAGGCATGAAATGACGACTTTTCTGGTACATAGGAACTATGAGACGCTTTTTAAAATAGGGCGTGTAGAATAGAGAAAGAAAAAGACTAAACCTGGTGAAGTGAAAGGCTGAATGATGGACGACTATAAAAGGGAAACTATTTGCAGCATCTCTCGCTTACGGCCACACCACCCTGAGAACACCTGATCTCGTCCGATCTCGGAAGCTAAGCAGGGTCCAGGTTATGTCCAGACATCATCCCCATATAGTGGTGCTAGAAATAAGTTACATCTTGTAAATGTGGTATGGATTTGTCTGTGCACACTTGGGGAATCTAAGAAAACTTTTCTTACTTTAGTTTGATTTTTACGTGCTGACTGATGTACTACAAGTACCATTTTATTAGCATGTCAGTGCTTGTGTTAATATGCAATTTCTTACACATAAATGGGGCTCTGATAAGCATTACAGGACCACAAAGAACATGAAAATGGGGATTCTTGAAGTGGTGAAGGAGAGTGCTGTTTTATCAAGATCACTGTCCAGTGCAGTCAATGTTGCAGTTGTAATTGAAGAAGAGGTAGTAATGGACAACCTGCCTGACTACACTAATGCCTTCTAAACACCAAACCATCGAAACTGGTTTTTATTCCACCTTAAAAATTAACAATTATATTCAGTTGCTAAGTTGACTTGTAATTTGTAGTTGCCCTTGCACCTTAAAAACGACATTTAGGCTCTACTTACATTTTCTAATATAAATTGTTTCAATTAGACACTATAACATGTATAACTTGTAATTTGTTTGATGCTTGTGAGTGCTGAATGTTTAAAAAAAATTATTGTTTATATGATACATGCAAATAAAATTTATTTGTTAAGTATTTACGTTTGCTATGCAGTGTTCACTTATTCAGTATATTTTACGTTTACTTTGATACTAATTCATAATTAACTGGACTAAACAAATGTTGTTGACAGAATTGAAAATATATTGTTGGGCCAGCAAGATGTATTTGATGAATTTCATTGACACAACTTTTTTTTTTTTTTTTTTGGTCCTAAATTTTATGGTTGTCAGCAGAACTTAAAATATGCATTTCAGATAACTTAAATTAGGCCAACTAAAACAATTAGATGCAACGGGTCACTAAGAATTTTTAAGTTGGAGAGACTTGAAATTTTTTATGTACTGCATATAGTACATACTACATACTGCACCAGTATATACTAAACTGTACTAGTTAATACTGTACACAACATACAGCAACAATACATACTGTATACTAAATAGTGCACTATTGTACACTAGTGCACTATTCAGTATACAGTATGTATTGTTGCTGTATGTAGTATACAGTATACTGGTGCAGAATGTAGTATACAGTATACACTAGTGCACGATTAAGTATACAGTATGTATTGTTGCTGTATGTAGTGTACAGTATATACTGGTGCAGAATGTAGTACAGTATACACTGTATACTGTATACATTCTGCACCAGTATATACTGTACACTACATACAGTGTATCACAAAAGTGAGTACACCCCTCACATTTCTGCAAATATTTTATTATATCTTTTCATGGGACAACACTATAGACATGAAACTTGGATATAACTTAGAGTAGTCAGTGTACAGCTTGTATAGCAGTGTAGATTTACTGTCTTCTGAAAATAACTCAACACACAGCCATTAATGTCTAAATGGCTGGCAACAGAAGTGAGTACACCCCACAGTGAACATGTCCAAATGGTGCCCAAAGTGTCAATATTTTGTGTGACCACCATTATTATCCAGCACTGCCTTAACCCTCCTGGGCATGGAATTCACCAGAGCTGCACAGGTTGCTACTGGAATCCTCTTCCACTCCTCCATGATGACATCACGGAGCTGGTGGATGTTAGACACCTTGAACTCCTCCACCTTCCACTTGAGGATGCGCCACAGGTGCTCAATTGGGTTTAGTCCATCACCTTTACCTTCAGCTTCCTCAGCAAGGCAGTTGTCATCTTGGAGGTTGTGTTTGGGGTCGTTATCCTGTTGGAAAACTGCCATGAGGCCCAGTTTTCGAAGGGAGGAGATCATGCTCTGTTTCAGAATGTCACAGTACATGTTGGAATTCATGTTTCCCTCAATGAACTGAAGCTCCCCAGTGCCAGCAACACTCATGCAGCCCAAGACCATGATGCTACCACCACCATGCTTGACTGTAGGCAAGATACAGTTGTCTTGGTACTTCTCACCAGGGCGCCGCCACACATGCTGGACACCATCTGAGCCAAACAAGTTTATCTTGGTCTCGTCAGACCACAGGGCATTCCAGTAATCCATGTTCTTGGACTGCTTGTTTTCAGCAAACTGTTTGCGGGCTTTCTTGTGCGTCAGCTTCCTTCTGGGATGACGACCATGCAGACCGAGTTGATGCAGTGTGCGGCGTATGGTCTGAGCACTGACAGGCTGACCTCCCACGTCGTCAACCTCTGCAGCAATGCTGGCAGCACTCATGTGTCTATTTTTTAAAGCCAACCTCTGGATATGACGCCGAACACGTGGACTCAACTTCTTTGGTCGACCCTGGCGAAGCCTGTTCCGAGTGGAACCTGTCCTGGAAAACCGCTGTATGACCTTGGCCACCATGCTGTAGCTCAGTTTCAGGGTGTTAGCAATCTTCTTATAGCCCAGGCCATCTTTGTGGAGAGCAACAATTCTGTTTCTCACATCCTCAGAGAGTTCTTTGCCATGAGGTGCCATGTTGAATATCCAGTGGCCAGTATGAGAGAATTGTACCCAAAACACCAAATTTAACAGCCCTGCTCCCCATTTACACATGGGACCTTGACACATGACACCAGGGAGGGACAACGACACATTTGGGCACAATTTGGACATGTTCACTGTGGGGTGTACTCACTTATGTTGCCAGCTTTTTAGACATTAATGGCTGTGTGTTGAGTTATTTTCAGAACACAGTAAATCTACACTGCTATACAAGTTGTACACTGACTACTCTAAGTTATATCCAAGTTTTATTTCTATAGACCGTTTCAATGAGGGTAAACAATAACAACGCTACTGCGCATGTCTGTTCCTTTCGCCTTTCCGGTAGCGCCATTTTTAAACATCCATCCAGCTGTCAACATGACGAGCTCGTACTTTGCGAGTCTCCCGAACCCGAAACAAACGCGATATAAGCAGAAATGAATGATAGATCATCAAGTATCTGTACCGGACCCTTTTGAGGAGAATTTAAGAAGTCAGTGTTTTTCCTCTGACCTAAAACGTTTGCCCGAGGTAACATACCCAGCCGTGTATCACTACCTTGTTGAAACGGAGTGTGTTTACACCAGAGAGGCAGTGAAAGCACACCGCAGTTTGGACGCATACAATTAATATTTAAAATCATTATTGTGTCATCTCCCCTTTTGTGTCTGTTGAGCTAAGAGCCATTATAATATGATAAAAATATGACAAACCACAGTGAATTACTTCTCATCTGAATTAGAACATATTAGCTAATGCTAAAACTATTTTTTATAGCCTAACTGGAAATACATGAAATATTTTACAGTAAGCACAACGTATTCATAAATAGTTTATTTACTTTTTGTATTACAAAAGTAGAACCATGTTTCTTTACATGTCATTTAATAATGAAGCTAAGCTAATTAAGCTGTTAATATAATTCCATATAGTGACATTTCCCCAAAATATAGTCCTATACAGTTATGGCTTTTACACAGTATTATAAGGGGAATGTAAACTTTTTAAGGCTTATGTTAGGTTTATGTTTATTCTGTACTATTAATACAAATATTAAGCGCCTGCGTATTTTAATACACGTAAGATAAACGTCAGGGACAAGACACCATGAGAACAGCGTTCAACTGAGTACATTTGTTCACAATATTTATTATAAAATAATATACAGTATATTACATTTATTATAAGAGTTGATGGTGGGTATCCAGCCGTCTCTATTTATAGCAGCAATCCAAGCGTTTCACTGTGTGTTCTTTTGGAAATCTGTTCACCTTTATTTCTGAAAGCAAGTTTGTACCCGGTCTGAGGGAACATCCGACAACCGAACAACACGGTCCTAACTTTAATTTAGACATACTGTCAATAAATCACACCTGAACTAACGCAAAGGAATTGAAGCAGTTGTGGTCAATCGCTATTGTTCTGAGCGCTGTTTACCACCAAGCGGAAGCGTCTTAGGAACATCTACGTCACTTCCTGGACTCATGAATATTCATTTGAAACGGTCTATAGTGTTGTCCCATGAAAAGATATAATGAAATATTTGCAGAAATGTGAGGGGTGTACTCACTTTTGTGATACACTGTACATTAAATCAGTTTCCTGTAAATGATGTTGTTGTTGATTATTAAGATTTGATCAGAGGTGCACACACTTGCAGATGACTGTATGAGAGGGCAGCAGGTATTTTCTGACAGAACTTGGAGCAGAATGAGAGTTTGGAATGTGGGAATAAAAAGGCGGCCGCTAGTTTGAGTGCAGCATTCAATGGTAGACAAATTGTTTAAATGTAATAAATATTGCATTTCTGTTCTTCTTTAGTAACACATAAAGGCAATTTAACCCAATCATTCACACAGAACAATATATAATTTTACTGTCTGATTCTGTATATCTAACTGTTTAAAAACTAAAATCCTCTCTTTTGTAGATTCAGATTACACTCGCGACTTTGAACTCAGAAAGTTGCAGATTTGGAGGAGCAGTTGAATGCTGCATCGAGTTAAAGTAAAAGTGAGCGCCTCGGTTTATGTGGAGACAAATATAAAGTTTTCTAGAAAATCACGGTGAGTTTGTGAATATAAAGTTGTAATATGTAAATGTTATTAATCCGTATTTGATGGAGGAATGTTTAGGATTGATTTTATTACCTGATATTTTTTCGGTAAGGAAAAATGCGTCACATTTAACACCGTTATTTAGGCGTGTCAACAACAACACGGATATTTTTTACACTTTAGTCTTCTGTGTTTTTCTCTCATCCACACGAACTCACAAACCCACGATTAATGAAAACAGGATAAAGAGATTTCTGAAAACTGCTTTATTGTTTTCGTCTGGATACTCAAATGTAGCTTTATACAGATGTTGTGACGTCAGCGCGCTCGTATATACGTACATGCAGGCGGTGGACAAAATAACAGAAACACACAATCAATAATAAACATAAAACAGCAGGGGCGCAAGTTCGCCTCCCTCAGTCCAGCGGAGAGATTCCACATAAACGCTTCATATTTACTATAATAAATATTTATATATTTATTTATATATTTATAAATTTATAATTAAAGTGACTTTTTAAATGTGTTGCCTGTACACCAGTTGGGACAGGGGCAAAGAGAGAAAAGTTAATTTTTAAAAGTTAATTAATTAATTAAGAATATTTCATGTAAACCATTTTGAATAAAAAAAGATAAAACTATACGCAGGTGAATTGGTAAAAGAAATGTCACACAGCCAAACTTCATGAGAGAATTGTCAATCCATTTAAAAAGAGCATTTCAGATCCATCACCATTAACCTGACTGCATGTTTTTGAACTGTGAGAGGAAACCGGAGCTCCTGGAGAAAACCTATGCAGACAGGGAGAACGCGCAAACTCCACACAGAAAGGACCTGGACCGCCACCATGCCGTATTTAAAATTAACTAAATTAAATTAGTTTTTGAGAGACTTTACCACACAAAATAAAAGTGCAAATGTCAAAAAGACATAGAACCACTTTTATATTTTTATATTAGGGACAGTGGTAGCCTAGTGTAGTCAATAGTCTGTTCAAATCCAGGCTAAGCTATGCAGCCACTGTTGAGTCTTTGAGCAAGGCCCTTAACCCTCTCTGCTCCAGGGGTGTGAATGATGACTGACTCTGCGCTCTGACCCTGGAAAAATAATTTCAGTGTACTGTACACGTGTATATGTATATAGGACAAATAACTTCTTTGATCCTGAACCTAAAATTTTTTATCCCAAATCTGTTTTAGTTTAATGGTTTGCACTGGTTCATGTGTGGTATAGTTAGGTCTCTTTTGTAGGAATGTGTGTTGGGGATACTTCTTAAACTGGCAACCCTCCCGAGTCTGTTAGTCTCTTTAGCAAACGGGTTCTATATAAACACACACACACACACACACACACACACACACACACATTGAAATAGAGAAAATGCGAGGGTTATGGTTAAAGGGAGAGGTGGATGCCCAATAGAATGACTATACTGATATTTTACAGCTTGGATTTAAAGGGGAAGAGAAACATTCATCTAGGACCAAGGATGGGGATTCAGGTAATACATTTAAAAAAAAAATTTTGGTTTACGTATGCTTATTCTAAATTTGATTTACTGCTGTCATCAGTACGTGCATTTCGGTCAGCCACTTCTCTTTAGTCGTTCGTATTTACCAAAGTAGTGGGAACTGAAACTCGGTTCCAATTTAGAGCCAAAAACAAAACAGCAGTTACCAGGTACAAACAAAATTGTGATTCTGCTTATCATTTCCTAAACCCTTTATGATCGTAAACAAAAGATACTTGTTTTGCAGTGATGTACATACATAACGTATCTGCTAGAGCTGGGCGGTTCCTGAATCACCCGGGTTAATGATTCAAATCTTTGTGCTGAATCAGGAATCACGAGTCCAAAATCTCAATTAATCCGGATCTTATGAGTCCTCTGACTGGCTGCTGCTAAGTACACAAGGCGAGTGAGCAGCTCACAGGAAACACAGCGGACTCAGATGATTTGAACCGACTTCACACAGTCCGTGAATCTAAGTAATAAGTTAAATATTCCAATAAACAAGCAGTTAAACACACTGGTGTTTATGTGGCTGATTTTATACACATGGTATTATTATCAGTAGTAGTTGTATAGATTAGTAATGCAGCAAAACAACAACAAAATATAATTATTGTTAATATTATTAAAATGCAAATGCTTACAGGCTACTTTAGTACTGTACCACATAAGGGGTATCATAGCCCATAGTTTGTTTTGGTGCCACTGTGGCTGCCTGAATGGGTAAAGTTACCATGGCAATTTGTTGTTGACGATCCCCCTTGACCCATTAATATACCCATCTGATTGGTAGGTGAGTCCACTCCCCTCTCCAGCATGATCAAGATTCCACTTAGAAAAAAGTGTCGACTTGTCACTGACAAGAGAAGTGTGAGGTGAGAGAATTAAAAGAGAAGGATTTATTTACAGAAGATGAGAGCACAGAAGACAAGTGATATTTGGTTGCTTTTTTATGCAGTAAATCAATCGCAATCAAGATGTCAGTACAAGTGACTCATGTGAACCGGATCACATTACTGAGTGACTCAGATTAACCCGAGTCCATAAAATGAACCGAATTTACCACCACTAGTATCTGCCAGCACATGTCTACGTTACTACACCAGTCTACAGTGGTTTTTTAGATCATGGTAGGGGCTGCTGATTTTTCTTAACAAGAACTATTGGATGCATCTTTAACACCCTCTGTTTTTTAGTGACTATGTTTATTTGGTTGCTGGCATTTTGACCCAGTTGCTGCCTGGACAGACTTGTAGTTCTCTCAGAGATGACTAGCTAACACTTAATAAAGATATTCTTGGTAGTTAAACATTTGACTGTTTGATAAAAAATCGATACTAAACAATAAACTTAAGCTGTGTGCAGAATACTCATGTACTCATGTACTGCATAGTACATACTACATACTGCACCAGTATATACTAAACTGTACTAGTTAATACTGTACACTACATACAGCAACAATACATACTGTATACTGAATACTGCACCAGTATATACTGTATACTGAATAGTGCACCAGTATATACTGTATACTACATACAGCAACAATACATACTGTATACTGAATAGTGCACCAGTCAAAGTGTCAGATGAGCAGCAGAAGAATGTATTCTGTAGAGAATGCCAAAAACAAGTCCAGAAAAAAGGTTCGAGCTCCGTGAACCTTTGGTCATTCGTTTTTCACTTCAAATCCTAAAGTTGCAAAACAAGAAAATGGGTCGTTATTCGTTTCAAAAACCAATATTGGAAAACATACATGTGCATGCACATGCTGACATGCACGTATTTACTTCATATATAAACAGTGTAAATCAGGCACAAGTGATGAGAAAGTAATAATAACGTAACGATGCGTCTCCTGTTGTTCTGATTCTTGTGTTTGTATATTTGACGTGCATGTATTTGCTCTATCTGTAAAAAACAAACATTATGGGGAGTGATTTCTGTACTGGATGTTGTACGTGGTCATGTTAGTTTATACTCGATGATCGCCCGACATCCGACACATTTATTTATTTATCTTCTAGTATAGTATTTCTTGTTGTCGGCCAATAAACATCCAAACATGAATAAAATTGCACGAACTAACTCTGCAGTAAACAAGGAGCAAACAGCAATTAAACAACAAATAAAGCTGTTAAATAATAATAAAGTGCATGAAGCAGAAAACTGAATAAAATGCATTAAATATTGTAATATTTACACAGTAACATGTACGATTAGTTCTGCCTGTATTACAGAAATGAGTTCTATACAGTAAAAGAAAATATTAATGTAAATGTTAATGTTGTGGCGATGGTGATGTAAAATAATTCAAAGTCCAAACATGTGAGTGGGGGTTTAACGAACTCGCTACTTTTAATGTCACACAAGCTCAGTGCAAAACAACAGAAGAACACAACACAGCCAGAAACGGTAAATTCTGATCTCTTCCCTACACACTCGCTCCCTGCGCCCTATAGTGCACTTAACATTCTTAAAGGGCCAGACAATATATTTGTAATTCACGTTACACGACAGGTGAGACATTAGAAAACAACTTTCTTTTTCTTAGAATAGTTCTTTTTTAAGGAAAAATAGTTCTTGTGTGAAGCTTCCCCAGCATGAATATTAATAAAAGTGCCTGTAAAAAATTTGGAACATGTAGCTTTGTCTCAGAAGTGTCTTTTTGTTATTACCTTATGGGATGAAAAAATATCGAGATATATATCGTATATCACCATTCAGCAAAAAATATCGATATATTATTTTTGATCCATAGCGCCCAGCCCTAGATTGTACTGTTATAATGAGGTTCAAGAGAACCCGTAACTGAGGGGAACCCAAGGATGGATACACAAAAAGGGATCGAGAACACAAGTAGGTGATGAGTATTTATTGGAATACAAAAAAACAAAAACAGAGGACACTGGAAAAGCAGCTGGAGCAGTTCTGTAGGAGAAGTCACTGGGGGGCTGAGATAAGAGAAGAGGAGCTGAGATAATTGTCTGGGTCCAAGGGGGTAGGTGTCCCAAGCCGTCCGGGGCTGAGGAAGAACGGGCAGTGGCCGGGAGAGGTGAACCGGGGTCACGGGAGCAAAGGAGCCATGTCCAAGAACCAACAGGAGTGCAGGGAAGCCAGATAGTGTATGGATCACTGGGCTGAAAACAGGAAAAGACAACAAGGTTGAAAATAGCTTGAACTGCAACAAGATTATGTTCTTCACAAAATAACGTGCTGCTCAGGAGTCATGTGTCACTGTATCGCGGTGGCAAGCAGACAATCTGGCAACGCATGGTGAAAAAGCCGGCGTTTATAAGCAGTAGCTGATTAAGTGGAAAATGAGGCACAGGTGAGTGAGGTCCGCCCTCCAGCGATCCATTGGTTGGCTTCCACTGCAATCTCCGGGAACAGTACCGCTCCAAGCCGCTGGGGGGAGAAGGAAGCCGGACAGGCAAACACACACACACACACACACACACACACACACACCTGCAACTAACATACTCTAGTTCTAGTTAGAGTACACATACTCTAACTAGAACAAAAAGCGAAAATCCGATATAAACCTAAAAGAAAACAAAATAAAGCGGAGGATAACGGAACTAACAGCGTACACAGGCGGGGGAATACAAATGAAAATAATCAACCAGGGAAAACGAAAGTAACCAGGTGAGAGCGGATTCTAACAGAATGTATGTTTGTGTGTGGAACATGTAAAGTCATCAAGCCTAGTATTTTATTTCTGTCATTTATGTTATCAGTGTTTTTATTAAAAGAAATTAGTGTGTGTGTGTGTGTGTGTGTGTAGTATAGTGTGTTTAGTATGTGTGTTAGTGTGTGTGTCAGAGAGAGTACAGGTGTGTGTACAGGTGTGTACCTGTACACACACACCCTCCCCTCCTCTGCTGGATAAACTGGTTTGAGTGAAAGAGAAAGTAGCAGCGCTGTTTACTAAAAAGAGGAACATAAATTTGTTCAGGAGAAAAGGAGATGGAATATGTGAGTGTTATATTTCTAAACTTCATAAAGAAGAATTCTGTTGTGTTGCAGTTCAATCTGCAGGAAGAAACATGAGCTCTAAAATTAATCTTTCTTAGAAACTGAGAAAAGTCAGGAGGTGAGTGAATTTATTGATTAAAATTCCTCTCACTAAATTCTATTACTGATCTGAACTGAAAGAATTTACTGCAAAGCTTCTCAACAGGCAGCTCACCAACCTAATAATAACAATAATAATACAGTGATACCTTGAAATTCAATGTCAGTTGGTTCTGGGAGTGGCGTCGAGTTGAAATGGCGTGGGTTTCAAGGTATTTTCCCCATAAGGATGTATGGAAAATCTGTAAATGTGTTCCATGGTCCCATGAAACTGCATATATTTTAGGCTAATGTAAAATAATGGGGTTGTTTTTGACACTTATACACTAACAATAACACAAATATAATATAAAAAACACTGAAATGCAATTAAAAACAGTTAAATATCAATAAAAAATACAATAAAACCTGCTTATTAGCTTTACTTCTTTATTGTTTTCTTATGCTTCTTAATTAGAGGACAGAACTTATGAGCAGTAATAAATAAGATAAGTTTAGTGTTTGTGTTGTTCTTTTTATACGTTTATATTTTAGACTTTTGGAAAAGCTGATTCTCACAATTTCTCAGAACCTCGAGCTGTAACACAAGTTTAAAAGTGAAACAGTGAGGAAAATTCAGATAAACACAGATACACATGGAGCTCAGTTGTAGCTTATCAGTTAGTGCCAAACTTCTTCATCAACAGTCCTTTTAGCTCTATATAAAATTGAACTTATTTTGGTCTTTTACAATCTACTGTAAATAATAATGATAAAGGATTCAGGAAATCCAAAGAACTTTCAGTACATGTAGGTCAAGGCTGGAAACCATGAGGACCCCTTAGACAGTTCTGCATACTTTGATAAATATAGTCACATCAGTTCTGTGCTAAAATATCTGTGAGTTTTCTTGACCTAAGCTCAACTCAGATGACCAAAAAGATAGTAAAATTGTGCTGTAGTCAGATGAGTTCACACATGTCAGATGAGTCAGATGAGTTTACACTAGGGCTGGGCGATATGGATCAAAAATAATATCTCGATATTTTTTGCTGAACGGCGATATACGATATATATCTCGATATTTTTTTATCCCATAAGGTAATAACAAAAAGACACTTCTGAGACAAAGCTACATGTTCCAATTTTTTTACAGGCACTTTTATTAATATTCATGCTGGGGAAGCTTCACACAAGAACTATTTTTCCTTAAAAAAAAAAAAAAAAAAAAGTTTTTTTCTAAGGCATCTCCTGTTGTGTAATGTGAATTACAAATATATTGTCTGGCCCTTTAAGAATGTTAAGTGTACTATAGAGCGCAGGGAGCGAGTGTGTAGGGAAGATGTCGGAATGACACGGTTTCCGGCTGAGCTTGTGTGACATTAAAAGTAAAACCCCGTTAAAGTAAACCCCTCGTTAACCCCCCACCCCACCCCCAAATGTTTGGACTTTATACATTATTTTATGTATATGTCGCCATAACATTTACATTAATATTTTCTTTTACTGTATAGAACTCAGTTCTGTAATACAGGTATAACTAATCGTTCATGTTACTGTTGTCACGGTGGGGCTAAGGACTAGACAAAGATAAGACAAAGGGGGCGGACACACGCAGAGATGTAGGGCAAGATATTTATTAAAGAACTAAACAAGGGAATGACAAGAGTATGGAACATGAACTAGGTACACGGACTGGGAACACAGACTGGGAACACAGACTGGGAATCTAAACCAGGGATACAGACTAAACATAGGTTAGGAACATAGGCTAAACATAAGCTAGGAACATTGGCTAAACACAGGCTAGGAACATTGGCTAAACACAGGCTAGGAACACTGGCTAAACACAGGCTAGGAACACTGGCTAAACACAGGCTAGGAACACAAACTAAACATAAGCTAGGAACACTGGCTAAACGCAGGCTAGGAACACAAACTAAACATAAGCTAGGGACATTGGCTAAACACAGGCTAGGAACACTGGCTAAACACAGGCTAGGAACACAAACTAAACATAAGCTAGGGACATTGGCTAAACACAGGCTAGGAACACTGGCTAAACGCAGGCTAGGAACACTGGCTAAACGCAGGCTAGGAACACAAACTAAACATAAGCTAGGGACATTGGCTAAACACAGGCTAGGAACACTGGCTAAACACAGGCTAGGAACACTGGCTAAACACAGGCTAGGAACACAAACTAAACATAAGCTAGGAACACAAACTAAACATAAGCTAGGAACACTGGCTAAACACAGGCTAGGAACACAAACTAAACATAAGCTAGGGACATTGGCTAAACGCAGGCTAGGAACACTGGCTAAACGCAGGCTAGGAACACTGGCTAAACGCAGGCTAGGAACACTGGAAAATAACCACCATAAACCAAAATAACCCCTGTCAGCCTGTTCCTCAGCTCTCCTTTTTAAACTGGTCCCTGATTAGGAACAGCTGGGGCTGATTGCTCAGGGGGACCAATCAGGAGTGAGGCATGGCAGGAGTGAGTGTGCTCACGGAGAAGAGGGGCGTGGCACATATGAGCACACCAAGGCTAGTAATGTGACAGATGCCCCTCCCAAAGGCACTACACCTGGAGTGCCTAAAAAAAACAAAAACAAGGAGGTCCTGGGCCCTGCGGGGTAAATTTGAAGTCATTAAAAATGTCCTCAGGCAGGCATGACAAAAGTTCAGATGCGCCGTCGGTGGGTGCTGATAAAGAACCAGGCGCACCCTCTGGGGGTGCTGACTTGACAGGAGCGCCTTTGGAGACAGGAGTGCCATCAGGGGGCACCGACTCGGGAACAAGAGCGCCATCGGAGGGCGCCAACTCGGGAACAGAAGCACCATCAAAGGACTCCAACTCTGGAACAGGAGCGCCATCAGGGGGCGCCAACTCAGGAACAGGAGCGCCATCGGAGGACCCCAACTCGGGAACAGAAGTGCCATCGGAGGACACCAACTCGGGAACAGAAGTGCCGTCGGAGGACACCAACTCGGGAACAGAAGTGCCGTCGGAGGACACCAACTCAGGAACAGAAGTGCCATCAGGGGGCACCAACTCAGGAACAGGAGCGTCGCCGAGGGAGGCCAATTCGGGAACAGAAATCAACTGCGGTGAGCCTGGCGAAGAGGCTTCGGGAGTCAGCTGCGATGAGCCTGGCGAAGAGGCTTCGGGAGTCAGCTGCGGTGAGCCTGGCGAAGAGGCTTCGGGAGTCAGCTGCGGTAAGCCTGGCGAAGAGGCTTCGGGAGTCAGCTGAGAGGACCCTTGAGAAGAGGCGTCCGGAATCAGCTGCGTGGAGCCTGGCGAAGAGGCGTCCGGAGTCAGCTGCGTGGACCCTTGAGAAGAGGCGTCCGGAGTCAGCTGCGTGGACCCTTGAGAAGAGGCGTCCGGAGTCAGCTGCGAGGACCCTGGCGAAGAGGCGTCCGGAGTCAGCTGCGAGGACCCTGGCGAAGAGGCGTCCGGAGTCAGCTGCGTGGACCTTTGAGAAGAGGCGTCCGGAGTCAGCTGCAAAAACACTGGAGAAACGTCATTAATCAGCTGCACAAATCCTTGAGAATCTCCTTGATTCAGCTGTGAGGACTCTGGAGTGGTGTCCAAAGTCACTTGCGAAAACACTGGAGAAACGTCAGTCAGCTGCGAGGACCCTGGAGAGGCGTCCGAAGTCAGCTGCGAAAATCCTTGAGAAACTCCTTGAAACAGCTGTGAGGACTCTGGAAAGGCATCCGAAGTTAACTGCGAAAACACTGGAGAAACGTCATTAATCAACTGCACACATCCTTGAGAAACTCCTAAATTAAGCGGTGAGGACCCTGGAGAGGCGTCCGAAGTCACTTGCGAAAACACTGGAGAAACGTCACTCAGCTGTGAGGACCCTGGAGAGGCGTCTGAAGTCACTTGCGAAAACACTGGAGAAACAGTACTCAACTGTGAGGACCCTGGAGAGGTGTCCGAAGTCACTTGCGAAAACACTAGAGAAACGTCATTCAGCTGCGTGGACCCTGGAGAGGCGTCCGAAGTCAGCTGCAAAAATCCTTGAGAAACTCCTTGAAACAACGGTGAGGACCCTGGAGAGGCGTCCGAAGTCACTTGAGAAAACACTGGAGAAACGTCATTCAGCTGCGTGGACCCTGGAGAGGCGTCCGAAGTTAGCTGCGAAAACACTGGAGAGGCGTCCGAAATCAGCTGCTTGGACCCTGGATATGCGTCAAAAGTCAGCTGTTTGGACCCTGGAAAGACCGGACTCAGCTGCGAAAACACTGGCGAGGCGTCCGGAATCAGCTGCTTGGACCCTGGATATGCGTCAGAAGTCAGCTGTTTGGACCCTGGAGAAACTGGACTCAGCTGCGAAAACACTGGAGAGGCGTCCGAAATCAGCTGCTTGGACCCTGGATATGCGTCAGAAGTCAGCTGTTTGGACCCTGGAGAAACTGGACTCAGCTGCGAAAACACTGGAGAGGCGTCCGAAATCAGCTGCTTGGACCCTGGATATGCGTCAGAAGTCAGCTGTTTGGACCCTGGAGAAACTGGACTCAGCTGCGAAAACACTGGAGACATTGGACAGACTTGGACAGACAAACTCGGCCTAGGACTGACCCGAACTTGAGAACACGGCACTGGGGCCGGTGAACAAACAAAAAGACCCCTGGAGCCCTTGGGGTGACGACGAGAAAATTGAGCTCGCATGAGGCCCTCAAACTCTTGCACAGAGTTCAGCACTGCTCCCTTCTCAGTCCAGAGCTGCCTCGCCCATTCTCGCGCAGCACCCTTCAGCCTAGACATCATGAACATCACCTTTTGTGTTTCAGAAGGCTGCGGGTCGAGAAGGTTTTGCAGGTAGAGCTGGCTCTGAAGCAGAAAGCCCTCAACCAAAAGGTCGCTTCCATCATAGGGAGCTGGCTTGTAAAGTAAGAAGATTAGAGGAAACCTCATGGAGTCAAACTCCGGAAAATTACTAAGACTAAACATCTCGCTGTGTCCTAGTGGGGGGTTATTATGTCACGGTGGGGCTAAGGACTAGACAAAGATAAGACAAAGGGGGCGGACACACACGCAGAGATGTAGGGCAAGATATTTATTAAAGAACTAAACAAGGGAATGACAAGAGTATGGAACATGAACTAGGTACACGGACTGGGAACACAGACTGGGAACACGGACTGGGAATCTAAACTAGGGATACAGACTAAACATAGGTTAGGAACATAGGCTAAACATAAGCTAGGAACATTGGCTAAACACAGGCTAGGAACACTGGCTAAACACAGGCTAGGAACACTGGCTAAACACAGGCTAGGAACACAAACTAAACATAAGCTAGGAACACTGGCTAAACGCAGGCTAGGAACACTGGCTAAACACAGGCTAGGAACACAAACTAAACATAAGCTAGGGACATTGGCTAAACACAGGCTAGGAACACTGGCTAAACACAGGCTAGGAACACAAACTAAACATAAGCTAGGGACATTGGCTAAACACAGGCTAGGAACACTGGCTAAACGCAGGCTAGGAACACTGGCTAAACGCAGGCTAGGAACACTGGCTAAACACAGGCTAGGAACACAAACTAAACATAAGCTAGGGACATTGGCTAAACACAGGCTAGGAACACTGGCTAAACGCAGGCTAGGAACACTGGCTAAACACAGGCTAGGAACACAAACTAAACATAAGCTAGGGACATTGGCTAAACACAGGCTAGGAACACTGGCTAAACACAGGCTAGGAACACTGGCTAAACACAGGCTAGGAACACAAACTAAACATAAGCTAGGAACACTGGCTAAACACAGGCTAGGAACACAAACTAAACATAAGCTAGGGACATTGGCTAAACACAGGCTAGGAACACTGGCTAAACGCAGGCTAGGAACACTGGCTAAACACAGGCTAGGAACACTGGCTAAACACAGACTAGGAACACTGGAAAATAACCACCATAAACCAAAATAACCCCTGTCAGCCTGTTCCTCAGCTCTCCTTTTTAAACTGGTCGCTGATTAGGAACAGCTGGGGCTGATTGCTCAGGGGGACCAATCAGGAGTGAGGCATGGCAGGAGTGAGTGTGCTCACGGAGAAGAGGGGCGTGGCACATATGAGCACACCAAGGCTAGTAATGTGACAACTGTGTAACTATTACAACATTTAATGCATTTTAATCAGCGTTCTGCTTCATGCACTTTATTATTATTTATCAGCTTTATTTGTTGTTTAATTGCTGTTTGCTCCTTGTTTACTGCAGAGTTAGTTCATGCAATTTAATAATGTTTGGTTGTTTATTGGCCGACAACAAGAAATACTATAATAGAAGATAAATAAATAAATGACGTGTCGGACGTCGGGCGATCGTCCAGTATAAACTAACACAACCACATACAACATCCAGTACAGAAATCACTCCCCATAATGTTTGTTTTTACAGATAGAGCAAGTATATGCACATCACATATACAAACACACGAGTCAGAACAACAGGAGACGCACCGTTACGTTATTATTACTTTCTCAACACTTAATGTGAAGTAAATACGTGCATGTCAGCGCGTGCATGCCCTTGTATTGGTTTTTGAAACGAATAACGACTCGTTTTCTTGTTTTTTAACTTTGGGATTTGAAGTGAAAACGAATGACCAAAGGTACACGGAGCTGGAACCTTTTGTCTGGACTTGTTTTCGGCATTCTCTACAGAATACATTATTCTGCTGCTCATCTGACACTTTGAATTCGAACCATCTCCAAATAATTCCAAAAAGAGTCATTATCTTTTATTTTAGTAAGCAGCTCCTCTTCGATAGCTTCTGTCATGTCTTTATCCGTCTCCATGCTATCGCTGCCTGCAGGAATTACTGGTGAAGCGGTGGGGAGGCGCGAGTTGTGTTCAGTGAGGGAGAGGGGCGGGGCAGGTGAACATGTGCAGAGACAAACTGGGAGAAGAGAAAGACGAACTGTCTGATCTAACTGGAACGCAACATCTATATCGATATATGCGATATTGTCTTATCTTATATCGCGTATGAAAATATATCGATATTTTATAAAATCTCGATATATCGGCCAGCCCTAGTTTACACAATGAGTTTACCATGCAAAGGAGGGGGGAAAGGGCTGCAACTCCACATTAATGCCCAGGGCTTTGGGATGATTAGTTAATACACAGCTGTTCATGTACTTTTTACCATATAGTGTAAACCCACATGAAGTTTGGCTTCATATTAAATACATTTCATATTTATAATAAATAATAAAATATACATTTCATACCTGTATTATGTTAATAAAAAAACACGTATAATAAAAATAAAATGAAGCAAATGGGCATTTCAAGTTTATAGTTCTCCAGATATTTTGTGTTATAAATAATAAGATTGATGTTGCACGTGTCAGTGGCTCTGTGGAGTTTAAGAGTTCAAGAGATGCTTTATCAAGAGTTCAAGAGAGGCTTTATCATTTAGCTATATACAGTGTATCACAAAAGTGAGTACACCCCTCACATTTCTGCAAATATTTCATTATATCTTTTCATGGGACAACACTATAGAAATAAAACTTGGATATAACTTAGAGTAGTCAGTGTACAACTTGTATAGCAGTGTAGATTTACTGTCTTCTGAAAATAACTCAACACACAGCCATTAATGTCTAAATGGCTGGCATCATAAGTGAGTACACCCCACAGTGAACATGTCCAAATTGTGCCCAAAGTGTCAATATTTTGTGTGACCACCATTATTATCCAGCACTGCCTTAACCCTCCTGGGCATGGAATTCACCAGAGCTGCACAGGTTGCTACTGGAATCCTCTTCCACTCCTCCATGATGACATCACGGAGCTGGTGGATGTTAGACACCTTGAACTCCTCCACCTTCCACTTGAGGATGCGCCACAGGTGCTCAATTGGGTTTAGTCCATCACCTTTACCTTCAGCTTCCTCAGCAAGGCAGTTGTCATCTTGGAGGTTGTGTTTGGGGTCGTTATCCTGTTGGAAAACTGCCATGAGGCCCAGTTTTCGAAGGGAGGGGATCATGCTCTGTTTCAGAATGTCACAGTACATGTTGGAATTCATGTTTCCCTCAATGAACTGCAGCTCCCCAGTGCCAGCAACACTCATGCAGCCCAAGACCATGATGCTACCACCACCATGCTTGACTGTAGGCAAGATACAGTTGTCTTGGTACTTCTCACCAGGGCGCCGCCACACATGCTGGACACCATCTGAGCCAAACAAGTTTATCTTGGTCTCGTCAGACCACAGGGCATTCCAGTAATCCATGTTCTTGGACTGCTTGTGTTCAGCAAACTGTTTGCTGGCTTTCTTGTGCGTCAGCTTCCTTCTGGGATGACGACCATGCAGACCGAGTTGATGCAGTGTGCGGCGTATGGTCTGAGCACTGACAGGCTGACCTCCCACGTCTTCAACCTCTGCAGCAATGCTGGCAGCACTCATGTGTCTATTTTTTAAAGCCAACTTCTGGATATGACGCCAAACACGTGGACTCAACTTCTTTGGTCGACCCTGGCGAAGCCTGTTCCGAGTGGAACCTGTCCTGGAAAACCGCTGTATGACCTTGGCCACCATGCTGTAGCTCAGTTTCAGGGTGTTAGCAATCTTCTTATAGCCCAGGCCATCTTTGTGGAGAGCAACAATTCTATTTCTCACATCCTCAGAGAGTTCTTTACCATGAGGTGCCATGTTGAATATCCAGTGGCCAGTATGAGAGAATTGTACCCAAAACACCAAATTTAACAGCCCTGCTCCCCATTTACACCTGGGACCTTGACACATGACATGACACAGGGACAACGACACATTTGGGCACAATTTGGACATGTTCACTGTGGGGTGTACTCACTTATGTTGCCAGCTATTTAGACATTAATGGCTGTGTGTTGAGTTATTTTCAGAAGACAGTAAATCTACACTGCTATACAAGCTGTACACTGACTACTCTAAGTTATATCCAAGTTTCATGTCTATAGTGTTGTCCCATGAAAAGATATAATGAAATATTTGCAGAAATGTGAGGGGTGTACTCACTTTTGTGATACACTGTACAAGTACATATTGTACGTTGCAAACAATGTTTCTCCAGGACCAGGGTGCAACATAGTGCAGATAAACAATAGTACTGTGAATAAATACATTTTAAATGTTAAGTTTGGTTTAGTAGACTCACCTTGTACCTTGTAGTTTCTATCTGATCTTCACAGTGATGTCATCAGATTATAATTAGAGAGGTGAAAGTAAAATAGTATAACCAGTGGTGTATAAAGTACCTGAAAACCATACCTGAGTAAAAGTACAATTATCTTACCAAAAATCGACTTTGATAGAAGTAAGTCACTTTTTAGAATATTACTTGAGTAAAAGTCTTAAAGTATCTGCTGTTTTATGTACTTAAGTATCAAAAGTAATTTGATATTAAATATATAGTATTGAAAGTACAAGTAAAATCTGTTAATAAAAATGCAAGCAATCAGAATTTTGAAAGGAAATATATTTATCTTTGGAGCCTGTAAACCACCTTAAAATTGAGTGTTTACAACAAGTTTATGTCACGCGGGGCTAGTCACAGAAGCCCCCCCTGAAGGCACTACTCCTGGAGTGCCTTCACCACAAAAAAACAAAATAAGGGGGTCCTGGGCCCTGCGGGGCAAATTTAAAGTCATTTAGAAAGTTCCGAGGCAGGCCTGACAAAATTGCTGGAACGTAGGGCGCTGATGAGAAAACAAAAGCGCCGTCGGGGGGTGCCGACGAGAGTTCAGAAACGTCCTCTGGGAGCTCAGGGGGCGCCAACTTGAGAACAAAAGCGCCATCGGGGGGCGCCGACTTGGATTGCAGCATCAGTTGCGAGGCATCCAGAGTCAGCTGCGAGGACCCTGGCGAAGAAGCGTCCGGAGTCAGCTGCGAGGACCCTGGCGAAGAGGCGTCCGGAGTCAGCTGTGAGGACCCTGGCGAAGAGGCGTCCGAAGTCAGCTGCGAGGACCCTGGCGAAGAGGCATCCGGAGTCAGCTGCAAGAACCCTGGCGAAGAGGCGTCCGGAGTCAGCTGCAAGAACCCTGCCGAAGAGGCCTCCGGAGTCAGCTGCGAGGACCCTGGCGAAGAGGCATCCGGAGTCAGCTGCGAAAACACTGGAGAAATGTCATTAATCAGCTGCAAGGACCCTGACGAAGGGGCGTCCGGAGTCAGCTGCGGGGATCCTTGAGAAGAGGCGTCCGGAATCAGCTGCGGGGACCCTTGAGAAAAGGCGTCCGGAGTCAGCTGCGGGGACCCTTGAGAAGAGGCGTCCGGAGTCAGCTGCGGGGACCCTTGAGAGTAAACTAGTAAAAACTTGGAACGCCTTAGCTTGCTTTGGCATGTTTTCAGGACTAACTAGACCTGGTGAACCAGAAACCAACCGAACTGGTGGAGGACGGAGATATATCTGAGCAGATAAACACTCAGACTGACTAGGAGACAATGAAACAAACGAAACCGGCAGAGGACTGACCCGAACCTGAGTACCTGGAACTGGAGCCGGCGAACAAACAGAAGGATCCCTGGAGCCTTTGGGGTCACTACAAGGAGCATTACTAAACAAACGATCCTGACTGGCTCCTAACATGGACGTGGGATGGTCACGAGCATTAGTAGCGGGCACTGGCACCCGGACCACATCAGCTGTGGGCACCGGGGGAAATTCCACCTCCCCAGTGGGCACTGGATGCCGGGTATAAGCTGCAGTGGGCGCTTTGCTGTGTGTAGCGTCTCCAATGGGTATGGGAGGTTGAGTGAACCTCCCTATACCAAACTCATAAGGGTTCCTTCCTGTAAATTTGACTCTCATGAGGCCCTCAAACACCTTAACCGAGTTCAGCTCAGCTCCCTTCTCAGACCAGAGCTGCCTAGCCCATTCTCGAGCATTGCCCCTCAGCCTAGACATCATAAACAACACCCTTTGTGTTTCAGTACGCTGAGGGTCAAGAAGGTCTTGCAGGTAGAGCTGGCTCTGAAGAAGGAAGCCCTCAACCCAAGGGTCGCTTCCATCATAAGGAGCTGGCCTACAGAGCGGAAAAGTCTGAGGAAATCTCATTGAGTCAAAGTCAGGGAACCCTGAAACCAACATCTCGCTGCGTCCTAGTATGGGGGAACTATTATGTCACGTGGGGCTAGGACGAGACAGAAGGGGCGGACACACACGCAGAGATGTAAACAAACCAAGGATTTATTATAAAAAGACAAGACAGAACAAAAAAGGCAAAACTAAACTAAACACAGCTAACTAAGGCTAATAACTAGAGCTAGGAACATGGCTAGTAACAAGAGCTAGGAACATGGCTAGTAACATGGCTAGTATCAAGAGCTAGGAACATGGCTAGTAACAAGAGCTAGAAACATGGCTAGTAACAATAGCAAGAAACATGGCTAGTAACAAGAGCTAGGAACATGGCTAGTAACAAGAGCTAGAAACAGAATCCATACCGTGCCAAACAAGTCAAATAGTTCCCAACCTGTACTCCCCAGCTGTCCTCTTTAATAGAGGGCAGCTGGAGCTAATTAGTCCAGGGGAACCAATCATTGAAGGGGTGTGGGTGGCAGGAGGCTGAGTGTGCACACGAAGAGGGGGGCATGGCACACAGGAGCTCATTGTCAAAGTTCACAACATAAGAATTAAAAGAAAATACATTTTCCTCCTTACATCTGAACAAGGTACAAAAACAAATTCTCTTCCCCTCAGAAAAAAAGGTTTTCCTTCCCTCAGAACAAAATGTTTTATGCTGTAAACAAGTAACATAAGAATTAAAAGAAAATACACTTTCTTCCTTTTATCTGAACAAGGTAAATTTTTTCCCCTTCGCCAGAAAAAAGACGTTTTTCATTCCCTCTAAACAATTTTCCTTTCCCTCAGTAAAAAAAAAAATGCCATTCCTTCCTTCCTACACAATTTAGTAATTAAATGAAACTAAAAAAAATGCTGTTCATCTTTAGAAGAAGTAGTTGGTTTTCAGAATTGCTGGAATTCAGTCTTGCTCTTCTTGGGCTGAAGACAAGTCCTGCTGCACATACTGCTGAGGCAGGTAGAGGTGTGTTTAGCTTTACAGACAGCTTGCACACAGCTGGGAAGGATTTCAGCAATTCCAAATTATCTGCTGAGCAGGTCAAGTATCCGTCCAGTTGTTTAAAACTGTCCTGTGCTTGTGAAGACTGCAGGGCAGAGAAGAAGTCATCTTCATCAGATGAACTCGACCTGGCATCACCTAGCTGCAGGGAGGGTTGTTCCATGTGCTGTTTGATATAGTCCATTCCTGAAATTGAATACAGATGAAAATATGATGTTATTAATACAACTGTCTAACTGTCATGGCTTTAGGGTAAGGATTTGTATTAAATAGCTGGTTTTAATTTTAGGTATCAACATTTTTATTATTGATTTGTACATATACCAGTATTACAAAGTGTGAAAATGTACACTCATACACTTAACTATTCCCATGTTGTCTTACCGAGTTTTATCTTAGCATTACCCTTGGTCCAGGTTGTTTGAAATTTTGGAAGAAGAATTGCAGCTGCGATTAACTCAGGGTCTCTCAACATGTCACCAAAACGATTCTTTATTCCCACCTGTAGAGCATCCACCAGAGGCTTACAGTACTTTAATGGCAACTTCACTCGGTCAAGTTTGATGGTTAGCAGGCCGATTATTGGAACCAGCCACCCCATCTGGGCATTTGCTTCTGCTTGCAAGATATTGGCAGGGCAACTGGGCTCATGGTAATCGCATACTCTGTGAGAAATGCAAGCTCAGCTGGATTAAACCTGTGTTGAAAACAACGACGACACCTGTAATAACACTTGGATTGCACTTGGAAAGCCGACTTGGATTGCAGCATCAGTTGCGAGGCATCCAGAGTCAGCTGCGAGGACCCTGGCGAAGAAGCGTCCGGAGTCAGCTGCGAGGACCCTGGCGAAGAGGCGTCCGGAGTCAGCTGTGAGGACCCTGGCGAAGAGGCGTCCGGAGTCAGCTGCGAGGACCCTGGCGAAGAGGCATCCGGAGTCAGCTGCAAGAACCCTGGCGAAGAGGCGTCCGGAGTCAGCTGCAAGAACCCTGCCGAAGAGGCCTCCGGAGTCAGCTGCGAGGACCCTGGCGAAGAGGCATCCGGAGTCAGCTGCGAAAACACTGGAGAAATGTCATTAATCAGCTGCAAGGACCCTGACGAAGAGGCCTCCGGAGTCAGCTGCGAGGACCCTGGCGAAGAGGCATCCGGAGTCAGCTGCGAAAACACTGGAGAAATGTCATTAATCAGCTGCAAGGACCCTGACGAAGGGGCGTCCGGAGTCAGCTGCGGGGATCCTTGAGAAGAGGCGTCCGGAGTCAGCTGCGGGGACCCTTGAGAAGAGGCGTCCGGAGTCAGCTGCGGGGACCCTTGAGAGTAAACTAGTAAAAACTTGGAACGCCTTAGCTTGCTTTGGCATGTTTTCAGGACTAACTAGACCTGGTGAACCAGAAACCAACCGAACTGGCGGAGGACGGAGATATATCTGAGCAGATAAACACTCAGACTGACTAGGAGACAATGAAACAAACGAAACCGGCAGAGGACTGACCCGAACCTGAGTACCTGGAACTGGAGCCGGCGAACAAACAGAAGGATTCCTGGAGCCTTTGGGGTCACTACAAGGAGCATTACTAAACAAACGATCCTGACTGGCTCCTAACATGGACGTGGGATGGTCACGAGCATTAGTAGCGGGCACTGGCACCCGGACCACATCAGCTGTGGGCACCGGGGGAAATTCCACCTCCCCAGTGGGCACTGGATGCCGGGTATAAGCTGCAGTGGGCGCTTTGCTGTGTGTAGCGTCTCCAATGGGTATGGGAGGTTGAGTGAACCTCCCTATACCAAACTCATAAGGGTTCCTTCCTGTAAATTTGACTCTCATGAGGCCCTCAAACACCTTAACCGAGTTCAGCTCAGCTCCCTTCTCAGACCAGAGCTGCCTAGCCCATTCTCGAGCATTGCCCCTCAGCCTAGACATCATAAACAACACCCTTTGTGTTTCAGTACGCTGAGGGTCAAGAAGGTCTTGCAGGTAGAGCTGGCTCTGAAGAAGGAAGCCCTCAACCCAAGGGTCGCTTTCATCATAAGGAGCTGGCCTACAGAGCGGAAAAGTCTGAGGAAATCTCATTGAGTCAAAGTCAGGGAACCCTGAAACCAACATCTCGCTGCGTCCTAGTATGGGGGAACTATTATGTCACGTGGGGCTAGGACGAGACAGAAGGGGCGGACACACACGCAGAGATGTAAACAAACCAAGGATTTATTATAAAAAGACAAGACAGAACAAAAAAGGCAAAACTAAACTAAACACAGCTAACTAAGGCTAATAACTAGAGCTAGGAACATGGCTAGTAACAAGAGCTAGGAACATGGCTAGTAACATGGCTAGTATCAAGAGCTAGGAACATGGCTAGTAACAAGAGCTAGAAACATGGCTAGTAACAATAGCAAGAAACATGGCTAGTAACAAGAGCTAGGAACATGGCTAGTAACAAGAGCTAGAAACAGAATCCATACCGTGCCAAACAAGTCAAATAGTTCCCAACCTGTACTCCCCAGCTGTCCTCTTTAATAGAGGGCAGCTGGAGCTAATTAGTCCAGGGGAACCAATCATTGAAGGGGTGTGGGTGGCAGGAGGCTGAGTGTGCACACGAAGAGGGGGGCATGGCACACAGGAGCTCATTGTCAAAGTTCACAACATAAGAATTAAAAGAAAATACATTTTCCTCCTTACATCTGAACAAGGTACAAAAACAAATTCTCTTCCCCTCAGAAAAAAAGGTTTTCCTTCCCTCAGAACAAAATGTTTTATGCTGTAAACAAGTAACATAAGAATTAAAAGAAAATACACTTTCTTCCTTTTATCTGAACAAGGTAAATTTTTTCCCCTTCGCCAGAAAAAAGACGTTTTTCATTCCCTCTAAACAATTTTCCTTTCCCTCAGTAAAAAAAAAAATGCCATTCCTTCCTTCCTACACAATTTAGTAATTAAATGAAACTAAAAAAAATGCTGTTCATCTTTAGAAGAAGTAGTTGGTTTTCAGAATTGCTGGAATTCAGTCTTGCTCTTCTTGGGCTGAAGACAAGTCCTGCTGCACATACTGCTGAGGCAGGTAGAGGTGTGTTTAGCTTTACAGACAGCTTGCACACAGCTGGGAAGGATTTCAGCAATTCCAAATTATCTGCTGAGCAGGTCAAGTATCCGTCCAGTTGTTTAAAACTGTCCTGTGCTTGTGAAGACTGCAGGGCAGAGAAGAAGTCATCTTCATCAGATGAACTCGACCTGGCATCACCTAGCTGCAGGGAGGGTTGTTCCATGTGCTGTTTGATATAGTCCATTCCTGAAATTGAATACAGATGAAAATATGATGTTATTAATACAACTGTCTAACTGTCATGGCTTTAGGGTAAGGATTTGTATTAAATAGCTGGTTTTAATTTTAGGTATCAACATTTTTATTATTGATTTGTACATATACCAGTATTACAAAGTGTGAAAATGTACACTCATACACTTAACTATTCCCATGTTGTCTTACCGAGTTTTATCTTAGCATTACCCTTGGTCCAGGTTGTTTGAAATTTTGGAAGAAGAATTGCAGCTGCGATTAACTCAGGGTCTCTCAACATGTCACCAAAACGATTCTTTATTCCCACCTGTAGAGCATCCACCAGAGGCTTACAGTACTTTAATGGCAACTTCACTCGGTCAAGTTTGATGGTTAGCAGGCCGATTATTGGAACCAGCCACCCCATCTGGGCATTTGCTTCTGCTTGCAAGATATTGGCAGGGCAACTGGGCTCATGGTAATCGCATACTCTGTGAGAAATGCAAGCTCAGCTGGATTAAACCTGTGTTGAAAACAACGACGACACCTGTAATAACACTATGTATTACAGATGGTAGAAAACATTTTTCGGTAATGCATCTTAATTATTTTGCGTAATGATTTATGTATTGACACAATGACTTCAAAATCAATTTTTAAAATAATTTTTTTTGTTATTAACTTTTTATTAAGACACATGTCACATAATACACACATGCACATCTACAAATACAGTTTCTTCCAAATGAAAGGAACGGAGAGAGAAGGGTCCCAATAAGAAGGTATAAGAAAAAAAAAGTGCATAGTCATGAAATATCGCAAATGGCAGAAAATGCATAATAAATACATACATACCTATACATATACATACACATACATACATACACATACATATATATATATATATATATATATATACATATATACACATACACATACATACATTCACTCACATACATAGAAAGAAAAAACAAGGAAGGTCAGGAAACTCCCCCCAGAATATAGTCACTCAAAGATTTCCAATGAAATTCCAAAGAGGGGACCATATTTGCCAAAATTCTTTAGTTTTCCGGTGCAAGTCAAAAGTTAATTTCTCAAGAGGGAGAAAAGATGCTATCTGAGAGAGCCATAAATTTACTGATGGGACCTGAGGGGTAGACCAAATCAATAAAATACATTTTTTTGCAATGAAGACTAAGAGGGTGAAGATCTGTTTTGCATTGTTGTCAAATATAGCTTCTAATTGACTATAAAGCAGGTATAATTTAGGGCACAATGTGAACTGTATGTTAAGAATTTCTTGTATAGCTATATGTACAGTACCTTTTCCCAAAAATTTTTAATTCTATCACAGGTCCAAAAAAAGTGCCTTTGTGAGATCGACACTTAAAACATAAATCAGATCTTTCTGGAAATATCCTATGTAGACGCACTGGAGTAAGATAGAACCTGTTAATAAACTTAAAATTAAGTACATGTATATTTATTGAAGTACACTTAGGGTACAAATTAGAACAAATAGAGCACCAGACCTCTTCGTCTATAACCTCCTCCAGGTCCCTTTCCCAGATGCCTTTAAGGTTTACAAAAGAAGAATGACACTTATCAGATAGCATGACATAAAACCTAGAGATCAGACCTCTCAGGTCATGTTGCTTGGATATAAAACGCTCAATCTCTGTCACATCAGCTCTCAAGGTCCTGTCATCCAACTGAGCATTAATAAAGTGTCTAAATTGAAGATATCTGAAAAAATCTGTCTTTGGTAAATTATACTTATTCGAAAGGTCCAAAAATGACATCAAAACACCCTCTGAAAATAAACAAGAAATCTGTGATATACCACGTCTACTCCAACTGGAGAGCCCAATATCTGATAATTGAGAGGGAAAATCTGGGTTAAATGCCACTGGAGAGAGCTGGGAAAGGCCTTTTGGTACCTTAAGAAATTTTTTAATCTCTTTCCATGCGCGCAATGTATTAAATATAACAAAGCTCTCCGAGGCATTCTTTAATTTATTTGTATTTTGAATGAATGGTAAGAACTGTATAGGTAAAGGGTAGCAGGCACTGGTTTCCATAAGAACCCATAATGAATTTGTCCTGTTAGAACACCAACTAACTATATTTTTCATCTGGGCTGACCAATAATAAAATTGTAAATTTGGCATGCCTGCTCCTCCTTTCTCCTTAGGTTTCATTAAATTAGACAATTTAAATCTTGGTTTCCTGCCGTTCCAAATGAACCTTGAAAACTGCCTGCTCAGGTCTTTAAAAAATTAGCTAGATAAATAACAGGGAAGACATTGAAATAGATAGAGTAAACGTGGTAAAATATTCATTCTCAGGGTATTTATTCTACCAAAAAAAGAGATAGGGAGAGAGCACCAGTTGACCAGGTCAGCCTTTAATTTATTCACAAGAGGCATATAATTTTTAGAGTAAAGGTCATTAAGGTCCGGAGTCAAAAAAATGCCTAAATAATTAAAACCAGATGTAACTAAATTAAACGGAAAATTCTGCAACATAGGGGAGGTAGTAGGTATGTTAAATGCTATTGCCATAGATTTTGATAAATTAATCTTATAACCGGATAAAGTACTATATTGGGAAATGCTTTGTAATAGTGCAGGAAGAGATGAATTCGGATTAGTTATATATAACAATACATCGTCAGCATAGAGGGAGATTTTATGTTCTTCATGTCCTACCCTAATACCCGAAACCTTCGAATTTGATCTAATCATTTCAGCCAGGGGTTCAATTACCAATGAAAAAAGGAGGGGGGAGAGAGGGCAGCCCTGTCTAGTCCCACGTGCAACTCGTATTACTTGTGATATAAATCCATTAGAGGAAATTGTGGCTTGGGGATCCGAATAGAGATGTTTGACCAGTTTAATAAAATAAGGACCGAAATTAAACTTTTCGAGTACAGGAAAGAGAAAGTTCCATTCAACATGGTCAAAGGCCTTTTCAGCATCCAAAGAAACAATAAAAGAGGGCTTTTTGTGTTTATTAACAAAATCTACCATATTTAAGAGCCTGCGTATATTGTCTGAGCCATAACGATTTTTCACAAATCCTGTTTGATCGGGATTAATCAGTCTAGGTAAGACAACCTCCAGTCTACGAACAAGAACTTTAGCAACAATTTTGTAGTCTGTGTTGAATAAGCTTATGGGCCTATAAGATGCACAGCTCTGAGGGTCTTTACCTTTTTTTTAAAGTAAACAGATTTAGGCCGTTTTCCAAGTTGCAGGTATTAGACCATCACCCAACAGGTCCTGGAGTGCGGGAATTAAAATAGGCTGAAGCTCTGGCCAAAACGTCCTATAAAATTCAGGTGGATAACCATCTGAACCAGGAGCTTTATGAGATGGCATAAGTCGCAAAGCCTCATAAATCTCTGCCGGAGAGAAAGGGGCATTGAGGTTGTCTCCTTCTTCCTCCGACACTGTGGGGAGTGATAGCTTATTCAAGAATGATAATACTTCAGTACTAGAAGCTGAATCTTGTGATTTATACAAAGATTCATAGTACTCTTTAAAGGTGGCATTAATAAGATCTGGGTCATAAATAACAGAGCCGTCTACTTTTTGTAAAGATTTGATAATTTTCTCCCCTTGATCTTTTCTTATCTGATGGGCGAGCAACCGACTTGGTTTATTTCCGAATTCGTAATATTTTTGTTTAGAAAAGTGAAGTAATTTTTTAATATAGTTTATGTGGTCCAAATTAAGCTTAGCCTTAGCCTGGCACAATAGTATCCAATTTGTTTGATTAGGGAAGGATTTATGTAATTGTTCCAGATGCTGAACTTCCCTTTCAAGCTCTCGACGTTGTTGGTTTTGACGTTTTTTAAGCCTTGAAGAGTATGAAATAATGTGGCCCCTGATTGTGGCCTTAGCTGCATCCCACATAGTAGCGGGAGATACGGGGGAGTGTTTGTTATCCTCCCAAAAAATTTTTATTCATTGCCGGGCCAAACTGCAAAAAGTTGGATCATTCAGTAGGGAGGAATTAAACCTCCAAACCTTATTTCGGTGTGTCTTGGTAGTCAAATTCATATGTAGAAATACTGGTGCATGGTCAGAGAGAACGATGGAACCAATCTTAACTAGCTCTACAAGATGGATATGATTATTAGGGATAAAGATGTAGTCAATACGTGAGTAAGAGTTGTGAGGGTAAAACGTGTAATCCCTATAACATGGATTCAATTCTCTCCAAATGTCCACCAAACCAGACACTGTGGTAATCTCCCTCAGTACTGACGACGATCTGGTGTTACACCGTACAGGAGAGGACCTTTCTAGGTTTGGGTCCAAAACGCAATTAAAATCTCCCGCTAAAATTGCTATCCCCCTGCAGTTCTGGTTAAATAATAAAATCACATCTGACATAAATTTCGGGCAATCCTCATTTGGCGCATAAATATTAAGGATAGATAAATGTTGACCAAACAACATACCAGAAATTAAAATGTACCTGCCTTCTGGATCTTTAACCTGTTTTTCCAAAATGAATGGTAGGTGCTTGTTAATCAGTATAGCTACACCCCATTTTTTAGGATTCCCATTGTATGATGCAAAATGAACCTGTCCGACCCAGTCTCTCTTTAGTTTCAAATGTTCAATTTCAGATAAATGCGTTTCCTGAAGCAAAGCAACTGATGCTCTCTCCCTCTTAAGAAAGGTCAAAATTTTCTTCCTTTTAATAATGTGCCCTAACCCCTTCACGTTCCAAGTAATACACTTAAAAGAACTGTTCATATTTATAAATAGTTATTCTAAGAAGTATTGTGCAAATGCAAACTGTTAACATTGTGACACGTGCCAACATTTTAAAGTTTAAACACACAAAACAACAACAAGCCCACCCCACACCCCCCTGCCCTATCCCCAAACGAAAGGGCACAACAAATGAGACCAGGTCACCAGACCCAAGTTGAGCTACGCAAAAAGCAAACATATTTGAAAATAACAGAAATAAGAACCCTGTAAAGATAATAATGAAAAGAAAAGAATGGCGCATGCTCCGTGCCACTCCAGTTATTACAATCGAATATATTAAACAGCTCTTCCCTTTTTTAGTAGTCAGAAAAAGAAAAAAAAAAAAAATGATCAAGATGACATGTCAGTTTTAAGCCGGCTGCTTATCGTTCTCTATGCCATCCAGAAAGTCTTTCGCAGCCGCAGGGGTCGAAAACAAGTGGACTCTCTCCTTGTAAACGCACTGCAGCTTAGCCAGATAAGCGAATCCACGGAACATCTGCCGGTTGGAAAAAGCTTTTCTCATCTCGCTAAATTCTCGTCGCCTTCTCATGATCTCCGCCGAGAGGTCTTGGTAGAATCGTAGTCGACAACCATTATGAATTACATCCTGTTTCCTCATCGCAGCACGGAGAACAGCCTCCTTGTCTGGGCATCGGAGAAATCTCACTAGAATACTGCGTGGGGGACCGTTCTCAGCAGGTGGTGGTGCGAGCGATCTGTGTGCTCGCTCAATATCAAATTTAGTGTCCGGTGGAAAATCTAGCCACTTTGGAAGCATTAAAGATAAAAATTTGGCTAGGGGTTTGGATCCTTCTGCGTTTTCAGAGAGACCGATTATTTTAACATTTTTCCACCGACCCCTATTCTCTAAATCGTCAAGCTTGGCTTGTAGCTGTTGAAGACTCTTTTCCACAGAACTCAGCTTAGTAGCATGTGCACCTGCGGAGTCCTCTGTAGCGGAGATCCTATTTTCCGCCTGGGATAAGCGAGATTCGTTTGAGGACACTTTCTCCGACAAGTCCGCCAAACAAGTTTGTAGCGAGGAAAGAGAGGATGCCATAGTGTCCAAACGTCCGTCAATCACATCCAAACGGCTGTCAATAGACCCCAATCGTGCACCGACTGCTAGAATTTCAGTCAAAACCGCTTCACCCTGTAATAGCGGTGATGGCGTTGTTTCTTCTTGCTCGGCAGCCTTCTTTTTCGTACTTCTCTGGGGTCGAGAGGACGTGAACAATGGAAAATCTCGCGTCTCCTGACCCTCAGACATCTTAAATGTTTCTTGAAATCAGAAATGAATATTAAAAATAGTTATAACGGAGGTAGAACCGAAAATAAAAAATAACCGGAGCGGAGCACGAGTTCAAGCAGCCATTTCTTAGCGGGTCACGTGACACCCCCTCCTAAAATATTTTTTAATTGATTTATGCAAAATGAACCCTGAGATAACACAAACACATCTCCTTCAGAGAACAAACTAGTAACACAGTTATTTACTGGATTTAACATATAGCGGGACATAAAACAAAAGTAATGGTGCATTCAGTATTTTATGTTTTAAATCAATTGTATGGAGAATTCTTGTTTTGATCATGTGATAAAGGGGATTTGAGCATGGATCAAAGGTTTATAATTGTAACAAAAAATAAAAACTTGTAATATCGAATGCAGTATTTATACACTTGCAATATCAAATTAAATAGGCACCAAGTATTGTATCAGGTTATCCCTGGGATTTCCCATCCCTACTATATAACCAATTCATTGCATTTAAAAAGTGATGGATAAGTAACTAAAATTAACCAATGTTAAGTGGAAGTTGGGATACAAAGTGAAACATTATGTTTCATTACAATTAAATAATAGAACATACGTAATTCTTACTTACATTGGAACCTTTAATTCTGTGCAGATGACTCCAATAGCCCCCTCTCCCTTATCTATGATTATTCTCAGAAGCCTTTCCACTGCCAGGAATAAAGAATTCCATCTTGTAGCATTATGGCGCAGCAGCTGGAGGGAGCAAACATCTTCAATTGTTTCAGCAATTCAGTGTTGATCTTCCACATTTGTTCCAAAGTGCATTGCACTTGCCAAAAGTCGAATAGTACACTTTCTTGTATGCCTCAGTGGATGTTGCTTTCATTGCATCAGTCGTAGCTATTAGGTTGAGTAGGTGACAAGCACAGCGCTGGTGCTTTGGGAATTGAAATTCAAAACCATTATCCTCATTCAGAACTGCTGACACATCAACAAACTCCAATTCTTCATACCCATCTTCATCCTCTTCATCCTCTCCTGGTTGAGATGCATCACCATCACTTTTGACTACGTTGTTGTTCTCATCTTCACCAAAAGCTTTTATGAAGTTCGAGCCGTTGTCTGTTGTAGTTCTTAGAATCTTGCCTCGAATTTCAGACTCTGAATGGATGCCATTTAGGGCACTTGCCAACACATCAAACGTGTGTGAACCTCTCAGTTGTGTACAGGCTAGGGCTGCCGAGCATCTTTTGAGACTGTCAAGGTCAATCCAATGGGCAGTAACCCCAATGAAGCTCCACCTATTGGCAGACCAGCAGTCGGTGGTGGTGGCGATATAGTCAACTTGTCTCATGACCTGAGTCACTGCTTTCTTCATTTCCTTTGAGGCACAGTCCAGGTGTTCAGTATTTTGTTCTGGTAGTGGAGGGAGTCTCAAAAACTCTTTTCTTTTTGTTGAGGTCAGCTCTTTATATTTTTTAAGGTAATGTACATGCCTTCTCTGAAACAGTGCCAGAGACACTTTGTCTGCAATTTCTGCTTCCATCTCATCGACAAGTGGAATAGTGATGCTTGTATCTGACATGCCTTAACTTGTTGGGTCTGGACTGAACTTGTTCGCACTTGCACATTAATGTGCTTAAACACTGATCTAATTTGCAAGTACAGATTTGCCACACCTATTTGCAGTTTGTCACACATAATGAAGCTAAAAAAAATCTTGCCATTTTATTTTACGAGTAACGAGTAACGAATCTGCATACGGCAAATGTATCAGAGTAAAAGTATACATTTTCTTTAGGAAATGTATCGGAGTTAAAGTAAAAGTTTATATGTTTATACTCCAGTAAAGTACAAATACTCCAAAAAAATACTTAAGTACTGTAACGAAGTGTTATTATTTCATTACTATACACCACTGAGTATAACAGAAAGCCTGCAGAACAGAAGTTCATCTTTTGTTGTATTTCAGTCTGATTTAAGGTGAGGGATCAGACTCACTCAGACTCACCTGAACCCAGCTGTGTGTCCATGAAGAGTGATCGGTCAATAGAAGAAACACCAAAGTTCAGTGACAGAGGCCGTTCTAGGTGAGAATCATTTTAGGAAATGTGACTCTGAAAAACTCATATTCCTTATCCCAAATATAGGGGTTACTTGATCAGGTTTTACTGTTTAATTTTAATATTATATGCAATATAAGTTTAATAATCACATTTTAACAATGCTAACAGGTCAGCATTGTTTTGTATATTCTGTTAGTTACTTTGCTCCCAGTCCCACCTGATTAAATTCATTAACTTTAACTTGTTTCTGAAAGATGACACTTCCACAGAAATGCTGACCCTTGGACAACAATGTAATAATGTTAAACCGCTGCAGGACATTTTTTGCCGTTTGCTGTGCAGATGTGAAAATGTTGTATTTACATTATACTCAATGCTTTGGTTTACAGAAACCAAGAGAAATTAAAGAAATCATAAAGAAGCAGCAGAAATAAGTTGGATTCCATATTCAAGGTGTGTATCTGAGTCTTTGTGTTGAACTGGTGTGTGATAAGGCACATCTACAAAAATGCCTGCCTTAGTGACCATTGGGTTCTTGGTCACCAATCTGACCAAGGCCCTTCTTCCCCGATTACTCAGTTTGGTCGGGCGGCCAGATCTAGGGAGGGTTCTGGTGGTTCCAAACTTCTTCCATTTCTGAATAATGGAGACCTGCTGCCGAAATTTTTTTGTATCCTTCCCCAGATTTGTACCTTGACACAATCCGGTCTTGGAGGTCCAAGTGATATGCACTGTCAACTGTGAGACCTTTTATAGACAAGTGTGTGCCATTCCAAATTATCTTCAATCAATTGAATTTACCACAGGTGGTCTCCAATCAAGTTGTATGAGCATCTCAAGGATGATCAGTGTGAACTGGGTGCACCTGAGCTCAATTTTGAGTGTCATAGCAAAGGGTGTGAGTACTTATGTACCTATTATGTTTAAATTTTTAAATTTTTAAAAGATTTACAAAAATGTCTGAAAACATGTTTTCACTTTGTCATTATGGGTAGAGATGGACCGATCGGGTTTTTTGGCATCGATTGCGATCTCCGATCTCCTTTCAGGGCAATCGGCCGATAGTCCATTTCGATCGGGAAGGGGGGGGAGATGACATGCAATTTTTAGCGCAAAATCAGCAGTAAATAATAAAGTATCCAAACAATTATTTTTTTCACCCACAGGAGACATATCTTATTAGTCTAACTGACCACACACACACACACACACACACACACACACACACACAGGTTTAATGTTATCCAGTTTAGTCTGAAAAAAACTTAAAAGATAAACCGAAAGCAACAGCGTGTGTGTGTTTCTTTAAAAAAACGCTTTGTTCACAGTGTCGCTTTAAATGATTCTGATTCAGGAGTCGAATGTGACGCGTAAGTTTCTCTCTCCGTTTTTACTGTTATTAATAAATGCTGTGGTTTTAAATAAACACCAGCTACTACAGAACATTTTGTGTGACTTTCTTACATTAAAAAGCTTAATTAAAAAGCTTAATTAAACCGCTATTACCACAGAGCGGTCACCGAGTCAGACTCGTTCCGTCTGTGGAGCTAAAAGTTCTGATTACCCTAAAAGTTTAGCAGATGATCCTGAACTAACGAATTTGGTAATGAATAAACTTTTGCCTCTGATTGGCTCTGTAACGTTTTCTGTTCTCATTTACATCAAAAGCAAGAACCACTTACGAGTTACCAAACTGAACACGAGTTTGAATAATGTGCTGATAGAATCGGCTCAGATGTGACCGGGTTGAATTATCTTTTTAAAGTAAATATTTCAGTCAGCAAAATTGCATCGTATGTATGATGCACAACGTTAATTCTGTTATTTTAGGTCGTGAAGAGCTTTCATGATGGTTTCTGTATGATGGTTGATGAATGGTGATGTGATGGTTCGTGTTTTGTAGCGCAAAGTCTGGATCAATTCACTGAGCTGTTAACTTAACGTGATCTTTATATATCAAGTGATCGGATCGGCTACATTTGGGAAATATCGTCCGATCGTCGATAGCATATTTTGATTGAAAATCGGCCGATATCGCTTGAAAGTCGATCGATCGTCCCATCTCTAATTATGGGCTATTTCGTGTAGATTTTTTAAAAGAAAACTGTACTCAAATCGGATTTTGAATATGTCTGTAATGTAACAAAATGTGGAAAAAGTGAAGGGGTGTGAATACTTTCTGTTGGCACTGTATATATAGTACATTTACAGTACATGTTGGAATTCATGTTTCCCCTCAATGAACCGCAGCTCCCCAGTGGAGGCAGCACTCATGCAGTACACCATCTGACACAATCTGAGCCAAACAAGGGCATTCCAGTAATCCATGTTCTTGGACTGCTTGTCTTCAGCAAACTGTTTGCGGGCTTTCTTGTGCGTCAGCTTCCTTCTGGGATGACGGCTATGCAGGCCAAGTTGATGCATTGTGCGGCATATGGTCTGAGCACTGACAGGCTGACCACCCACTTCGTCAACCTCTGCAAGAAGGCTAGCAGCACTCATGTGCCTATTTTTTAAGCCAACCTCTGGATATGATGCTGAAAACGTGGACTCAACTTCTTTGGTCGAACCTGCAAGGCCTGTTCCAAGTGGAATCTGTCCTGGAAAACCACTGTATGACCTTGGCTACTGTGCCTCATCGTAGCTTAGTTTCAGGCTGTTAGCAATCTTCTTGTGGAGAGCAACAATTCTACTCCTCTTTGCCATTAGGTAACATGTTGAATATCCAGGGGCCAGTATGAGAGAATTGTACCCAAAACATCAAATTTTACAGCCCTGCTCCCCATTCACAACTGGAACCTTGACATATGACACATGACAACACAATTGGGCACAATTTAGACATGTTGTTTAAATAAAATAAAATAAAAATTTTAATCACACAAATTTTATTGGACTATGTTTGTGCCACTTTAAACATAAGTCACTGTGGTAATTTGCACTACTTTACCACAACAACATTGTGTTTAGAGTGTTTATAATCTTTGGTCAGAGCACGGATTCCGCTCGTGAGACTGAGCTCAGAATCAGTCTAACTTTATTTCAGATGAATTTGGATGAAAAGCTCATGAACTGTACACACCGTGGGAACATTACAATGTAGTTCTAAAACAACTACTACTAGTTGTCCTGCGCACCTCCACACTGGTGGAAGAGAGTGTTGCATGTCAATTTGTTGAAGTATTTTGCTTTAGGTTAGCACGCTTACAAATCCGCAGACATTCTAATTTCAATTTTATTTTTTTTATTTTACTTGATGTTTCTTTTGTTTGATTGTGATATAAATATACAGTTCTCTGACCTGAAACAAATTAAAAGCTGTAAGGTAAGCAGAAGAAGAGAATCCACATAAGAGTAACTCACAGCCTAGAGAATCTGGATCTTTTCACCAATTTCTATCCATGGTGCCAATCATTTTGGAGCTGACTGTACCAATGTAGGTTTAACATTTTTATATTCAATTTCTGTCAGGAGCTGGAGCAGAAAATCATCACTCTGATGAAAAACAATATAAGCTGAATGAATATAAGAAGATAGTAAGTACAGATTACCCATAATGCTCTGAGGTGAAGGATAAGGAGGATCAATGTAGTTTCAGAGAGGAGGCACTGAAGATCACACTACATGTACTGAAGAAGATGAACCAGACAGATTTAGCCAACACACTGCAGACCAGTAAGAGCTGCTGGTTTTATTCCATCACTTTCATTTGAAAAGAACAACAATATAAAGTATTTTAATTAAAAACTACAGCAATTTCTTTTAAAACAGAGAAATTATCATCATTTACAAACCTTTAAACGGTAATATAAGTGTATAATACTAGAATGTGTCATACTGCAGTTAATTGGTCCATATTTAGTTAATCTTTCTAATACTAATAAAAACATTATGAGCAGCAAACTAAAAGAGATGATCTAACTTAAGATTCAATTATTTCAATATCGTTTCACATATTTAAATAATTACCTTCATTCACTTCTGTTTATTAGAACTGGTCTCCGTTTATCAGAAGAACCTCAAAACCAAGATGATAGAGAAATATAAAAGAATTAATGAGGGAATCTCACAGGATGGATCATCAGTTCTCCTGAATCAGATCTACATAGAGCTCTACATCACAGAGGGTTGGAGTGGAGACGTCAATAATGAACATGAGGTCAGACAGATCGAAACGGCATCCAGGAGACCAGCAGCACAGGAGATTCCCATCAAATGCAACAACCTCTTCAAAGACACGAATATCAGAACTGTGCTGACTAAAGGAATCGCTGGAATTGGAAAAACAGCCTCAGTGCAGAAGTTCATTCTGGACTGGGCTGAAGGAAAAGCAAATCAGGATGTCAGCTTCATATTTCCACTTCCTTTTAGAGAGCTGAACTTGATGAAGCAGGAAAATCTCAGTCTGTTGGAACTTTTGCATCAGTTTTTCCCAGAAATCAAAGATTTGTCATCATTAGACTGTGATGCTTATAAAGTTTTGTTCATCTTTGATGGTCTGGATGAGTGTCGACTTCCTCTAGATTTTCAGAACAATAATATTTTGTGTGATGTAACAGAATCAGCCTCTGTGGATGTGCTGCTGACAAACCTCATCAAGGGGAACCTGCTTCCTTCTGCTCACCTCTGGATTACCTCTCGACCAGCTGCAGCCAATCAGATCCCTTCTGAGTGTGTAGACCAGGTAACAGAGGTACGAGGGTTCAGTGACCCTCAGAAAGAGGAATACTTCAGAAAGAGGATCAGTGATGAGAACCTGGCTAGTAAAATCATCACTCACATAAAGTCATCAAGAAGCCTCTACATCATGTGTCACATTCCAGTTTTCTGCCGGATCTCAGCCTCTGTTCTAGAGAGAATTCTGGATGGAGCAGAGGGGAAAGAGATCCCCAAAACTCTTACTCAAATGTTCATTTACTTTCTGATCTTTCAGATAAAACACAGTGAACAAAAGTACCATGGGAAATCTGAGCCTGATCCAGACCAGACCAGTGAGACGATACTGGCACTGGGAAAACTGGCCTTCCAACAGCTGGAGAAAGGAAACCTGATCTTCTATGAGGAAGACCTGACAGAGTGTGGCATTGATGTCAAAAACACATCAGTGTACTCAGGAGTCAACACCCAAATTTTTAGAAAGGAGTTGGGGCTGCACCTGGGTCAGATCTTCAGCTTTGTGCACCTGAGTGTTCAGGAGTTTCTGTCTGCTTTATATGTATTTCTCACCTTCATCAACAAAAACAGAAATGTGCTGGTGATGCAAAACACTGGATTCTTTAACATCTTTAGAAACAATACAAACATGTCTGACTTTCTGAAGAGTGCAGTGGACAAGGCCTTACAGATTAAGAATGGACACCTGGATCTTTTCCTTCGCTTCCTCCTGGGTCTCTCACTGGAGTCCAATCAGACACTCTTACAAGGCCTACTGCCACAAACAGGAAGTAGCTCTTACAACAAAGAGGAAACAGTCAGGTACATCAAAAAGAAGATCAGTGAGAATCCCTCTCCAGAAAAATACATCAATCTGATCCACTGTCTGAATGAACTGAACGATGATTCTCTAGTGCAGGAGGTCCAAAAATACCTGAACACAAGAATTTATGCTTATCACGATAGACTCAGTCTTTCTTCTGCTCAGTGGTCGGCTCTGGTGTTTGTGTTGCTGAACTCAGATCAGGAGCTGGATGAGTTTGATTTGAGGAAATATTATCCATCACATGAAGGTCTTCTGAAGATGCTGCCAGTGGTGAAAGAATCAAGAAAAGCTAAGTGAGTTATTTATTAATAAACATTTGATTCATGATTTCATCACAAACACTAATACTTAAATGTACAAAACTGAGAAGGTGCAAAACTACAGTGGTGCAGTCTGATCTCAAAATGTGTAATTAATAATCTTAACTGTTTCTGCACCACCTACTAACTGCACTCTAATTATACTGAGTATAAAATCTAATGTGAAATCATCAACCACAGAGCTCCAAAAACATCAGGACTAAATGGTTCAGTAATAAAGAGAGAAATGCATTTATAACAAACAATCTTTTTAAATAAAAACACTTATGTTAGCATGAACGAGATGCTCAGGTGATTTAGTGGTAAAGTACACTAGCCCACCTTAACTGAGATCTGAGGATGTTAGCATGGAGTGAGTTGATCTGACTGATGTGTAATCATGTTTTCAGGAGAATGAATTTTACTCTGATGAAAACACTGTAATAATAATTAGATAGTTTTGACAGTTTCATGAATCAGACGTGGAATCAACAGAGCTCAGTTTACATAAACATGACGTGTAAATTACTTGTTTAGACTCGTGCACTAGTTTTATACAGAATGTGGAATTTCACCTGAAAGCAGGAGCAGAAGTATTTGTACCTCTAACCCTGAATGTTAGTGACAGCAGTTTCTACGTAGAGCTTCCTGATAATTATTAGTTCTCAGTCATGCTGTGCAGCAATACAGCAGTGAGAGTGAAACCTTTACAGAGTCAAATAGTAATTATGGAATGTATGTTTAGATTAGATAAAATGATTGAGCCAATTCATACTGGTCAGGACCATGTTGGATCCAGTGCTACTCGAAAACACTTCCAAAGAAGTAGAAACACACACACACACACACACTATCACTCTCATCAATGTTTTAGGATGGAGACGAAAATCAAGTTGTCATTTATAATCTGTGAGTAGCATTGTATTTATTCTCAGTCGCTACAGGGCTATAGTTAGCGCTTCCACTATTTTGAACTGTGTAGAAATGTAAAGCTCCGCCCCTTTGTATATAAGTACAGTAGAGCAGTCCTGCGATTGGTTGATTTATTAATTTAACTGCTTTCACTTTTATCTGCAATGCAGGCTTATCTGATTATTTCTCTCCAGGTTGTTTGATTGTAATCTAACAGAGGAAAGTTGTGAAGTTCTGTCCTCAGTTCTCAGTTTAAACTCCTCCAGTCTGAAACATCTGGACCTGGGTAACAATAAGCTGAAGGATTCAGGAGTGAAGCTGCTCTCTGCTGTACTGGAGAATCCACACTGTAAACTGGAGACACTGGTGTAAGATCTTTACTTTCACACTGTAGATACAGAAGATCGGTTCTAATTAAAACCATAATTTAAACCAGAAAATTCATTTAGTGGACGCTGTTTAGGACTCTTCAGAATCGTCATTCGTCATCACATCCTAGCAGGAATAAAAATATTTTGTTATAATTCATGCACAATCACAATTAGTGGAAACAGAATGTTATAAAATAATTATACAATATTACATATACTGTATATTTGGTTGCTTGAAATACAGTGAACAGTGGAAAGTTAAAGAATTATAAAATAAACAAATATTTGACAAATTTATAAATAAAACAATTCAAAGTGTTTCTTCCATATTAAACTCTACAGTATAGAGTGAACATTTTATACATTATACAGAGCTGAAATTGCAGTTTTGTGTTTGCAATACTGATCTATTATTTCTCTCCAGGTTGTGGAAGTGTGATCTAACAGAGGAAAGTTGTGAAGTTCTGTCCTCAGTTCTCAGTTTAAACTCCTCCAGTCTGAAACATCTGAACCTGAGTAACAATAAACTGAAAGATTCAGGAGTGAACCTGCTCTCTGCTGGACTGGAGAATCCACACTGTAAACTGGAGATACTGGAGTGAGATAATCACTTTCACATTGTAGATACAGAAGATCTGTTTCACTCTGAAGCATCATTTTCATAAAAGCGGAACCTTGGTAGATGGTTTGTTTGGGACTCTTTGGAGTCTTCATACATCATCACATCTTAGCATGATTGTTTTTTTGTTTTTTTTTACTATAGCTAATTAAAACTGAGATTAGATCCTAAACTAGCAGCATTTGAGTTTCTGGTGCTGAACCTAATGTAGGATTTTATCATGGATGAAGAAAAATGTGATTCAGCTTCAAAAAACAGTCATAATGTTATAATGAATGATGCAGGACCCAAAGATGCAGAGTTCAAATAATAGATTTTTATTATTTCAATAAATAAGCACAAAATAAAGCAAAAAGAAACAAAAGACAACTCAGGCGAAGTGCCGAGTGAGCCCCTGGCGCCGCGGGCAACTGAAAGGGAAAAAATACACGTTAACAAAAAAACAAAGATAGCGAGGCGCGAACCCGGGTCCCACAGACGCAGGGCGTTCGCGCAGCTTGCAGTGCTATTTGGTAGCGCTAGTAAGAGCTGAGGATCCGCTCCTAAGGAAGAGCGGATGACAGCGAGATCTCGAGCTTAGTCGAGCCCGTTAAAGGGAAGTCCTACCAAGTGGGCGGGACGAGAACTCACCGGTACGGTCACCAGCGGAACGTACTGAGCCGCTGGGAAGTAACCGGTATAATAAGAAAGGATTACGGGAGTGACGGCGAAAGCGCGGATTCGAACCCGGGGTGAGTAGGAGAAACAAGCCGTAACTTTTACCCACTCAGCCAGGCTGACATAGCGGATCCGCTTCGCCGAACAGCAACTCGCGCATGCGCTGAAGGTAGCAGGGCTAGCTTAGCCACTATGCTAACTGTTCAGCATTACGCAAACTGGCAAACGCTACAAATAAATAGCAGCGCGGTGACTGCACGTAATCGCACCGTATCTGAGCAAAATACTAACCCTATACACCTCGGCCTTCCGACCTTACGCCTCCAACCGCTGTACAGCGCCTGGAGGTACCGTCTAAGCCCTAAGAAAAGAAAATGCTGGCTAAGTGCAGCAAAAGATGCGATAGGCGCAGCCGTTACCAAACAACAGAGGAAAAAAGGTGCGACGCCGGCAACCTGGTGACGCCCCCTTATATAGGGCGATCACAGGTGCCGTGCGTTCGCACCTAATGAGCTGGCCTAGTATTTAAGGCTGAGCTCTTGGGTGATCTGTAACGCCTGCGACGCTGTGACCTGGTGGTAGTATCACTAGTCGTCGCGGGCACCCTAACAGTACCCCCCCTTCTAGGGACAGCTCCCGAAGTCCCAAGACCCGCGGTTCGGTTCCTCCTGAACTTACGGATCAGTTCAGGGTCCAGGATCTGGCGAGCCGGTACCCATGAACGCTCCTCGGGGCCGTAACCTTCCCAGTCCACCAGGTATTGGGTGCTACCCTGCACCTTCCTGCTATCCAGGAGGCGGCGGACCGTGAATGCAGGGGCACCCTGGATGATACGAGGGGCGGGAGGTTGGGGGGGGTTCTAGCCCCCTCGCACGCAAATGGGCGAAGCTGGGAGACGTGAAAGGTTGGGTGTGCCCGCATCCTGGGGGGCAACTCCAACCTGTATGTCACCGGATTTATCCGCTTGACTACCTTGAACGGGCCAATGTACCTGGGTGCCAGCTTGTGAGGGGCACCTTTGACGGGGAGGTCCCTCGTCGACAGGAGAACTCGTTGACCCGGCCTGAATGTGAGAGCTGGCTGCCGCTTGCGATCAGCAGTACGCTTCATGGAGCGTTGAGAGGCTAGAAGGGCCTGCCTTGCTCTTCGCCAAGTGGCACGGCAGCGGCGGATGTGGTGCTGCACAGTGGGAACCGCCACTTCATGTTCCTGATCAGGGAACAGCGGAGGGGGGTAGCCAAACTGTGCCTCAAACGGTGACATTCCGAGTGCGGCGTGGTGCAGGGTATTGTGGGCAAATTCAGCCCACAGCAGTTTATCCGCCCAAGTGGCTGGATTACCTGCAGTGAGGCACCGAAGCATCTTGCCCAGATCTTGGATGACGCGCTCCGACTGCCCGTTGGACTCGGGGTGATGCCCCGAGGATAAGCTTGTCGTTGCCCCTAGAAGTTGGCAAAAAGATTGCCAGGTCTGACTGATAAACTGCGGGCCCCGATCCGATACAATATCGGATGGGACCCCATGTGCTCTCACCACATGTTGCAGTATAGTCTGGGCGGTCGCCATGGCAGACGGTAGCTTAGGCAGTGGAACGAACAGGCAAGATTTAGTGAACCGGTCTACAATCACCAGTACCACCGTGAATCCCCTGGATTTGGGCAAGCCCGTGACGAAATCCAGTGCCAGATGGGACCACGGTCTTGACGGTACTGGTAATGGATGGAGAAGTCCCCTAGGACGCTCTCTAGTGCTCTTGTTTGTAGCACAGACAGCACAGGCTCGGACAAAGTCCTTGACCTGATTCTCCATCCCCGGCCACCTAAACCTTCGGCGCAGTAATTCCAGGGTTTTCGAAACTCCTGGGTGAGCCGCAAACGGGGACGCGTGGACCCATTCCAACACCTGACGTCGGACTGGAGTCGGTACAAACAGCCGGTCAGGTGGACCTCCACCGGGGTCGGGTTCCACGGCTTGGGCGTCCCTGATCACTTTGGAAATACCCCAAGTGATTGGGGCCGCTATCTGGCTTGGGGGAATGATCGGCTCAGGCTCGGTCTTTGGTCCGGTCGACTCCCACTGCCTGGATAATGCATCAGGCTTGCCGTTCTTAGACCCTGGTCTATAAGACAGGGTGAAGTGGAAGCGACTAAAAAACAAAGACCATCGCGCCTGCCGAGAATTCATCCTCTTAGCCTGCTGGATAAACGACAAATTTTTGTGGTCTGTCCAGATCAGGAAGGGATGCTTCGCCCCCTCGAGCCAATGTCGCCACTCATCAAGCGCTAGCTTGATGGCCAAAAGCTCCTTATCTCCTACCGGGTAGTTACGCTCGGCAGGAGTGAGACGATGCGAAAAGAAAGCGCATGGGTGGAGCTTCTTTTCGGGGCCCACTCTCTGGGACAACGCTGCCCCAACTCCGACATCAGAGGCATCCACTTCTACAATGAAGGGTTCCTCTGGGTCGGGCAACTGCAAAACTGGAGCAGTGGTTAGGAGAGTTTTAAGCCTATTAAAGGCTTGCTGAGCCTGCATCGACCATTTAAACGGTCCTTTGCCTGTTAGGGCCGTCAAAGGAGCGGCGACCGTGCTAAAGTTCCGAATGAACCGCCTAAAAAAGTTTGCAAAGCCTAAAAATCTTTGCACTTGGCGTACGGAACTAGGAGTTGGCCAGTCCTCCACAGATTTCACTTTAGCCGGATCCATACGTATGGCACCTTGGGAAATGATAAACCCCAAAAACGCAATAGATGGGGCATGAAACACGGACTTCTCCAGCTTAACGAACAAGCGATGCTCGAGCAGAAGCTGGAGAATCCGGCGAACGTGCCTGAAATGTTCCTCAATGGACCGGCTAAAGATCAAGATATCGTCTAAGTATACATAGACGTATCTGTCAAGGGCCTCCCGCAAAGCCTCATTGATAAAGCGTTGGAAGACCGCGGGGGCATTCATTAACCCAAAAGGCATCACCCGGTATTCGTAGTGTCCTGTGGGCGTAATGAACGCGGTCTTCCATTCGTCCCCCCGCCTGATCCGGATCAGGTTATACGCGCTGCGCAAATCGAGTTTAGTAAAAATCGTAGCTCGCTGAAGGGCTTCGAAAGCCGTGGCCATCAGCGGCAGGGGGTACCGATCCTTGATCGTGATGGCGTTCAGACCCCGATAATCGATGCAGGGGCGCAACGATCCGTCCTTCTTCCCGACGAAGAAGAAGCCTGCCCCAGCTGGGGAGGACGACGGACGTATGAACCCCTGATCGAGTGCCTCCCTGACATACTCCTCCATGGCTCGCCTTTCGGGAGCCGACAGGGAAAAAAGCCGCCCCCTAGGAGGAGTAGTGCCAGGTAGCATATTGATGGCACAATCGAAGGGCCTGTGGGGGGGCAAGTCCCGCGCCCGGGACTTGCTAAAGACCTCATGTAGGTCATGGTACACAGGCGGTACCTGGGCCAGATCAGGGACCGTCGCCTCAGGCGATGGCGATGCCGACGACATGCTCGCTGGCAGCAAGCATGCGTCCTGGCACCTAGTTCCCCAGGCAAAGATTGACCCAGATATCCAATCAATTTGAGGGTTGTGCTTCCTAAGCCAAGAGTGACCCAAAACCACTTGGAGCTGGGGGACTTGGGTCACCAAAAAGGTGATCCGCTCCTCGTGGTTCCCCAGACGCATCATGAGAGGACGCGTCTGGTGGGTTATGGGACTCCCGGCTACCGCTCGGTCGTCCACAGCATGGACTACTATGGGCACCCGAAGCGGTTGGAGCGCAATCCACAACCTGTGTACCAGGCAGTGATCAATAAAGCTCTCCACCGCACCCGAATCGACGCAGACCCGAAGGTCCGTCGTACCCGAGCCCCAGAGCAACCCTGCTTCCAGGAACAGCCCGTGCTCAGGGATGGTAGTTCGGCCCACCCTCGACTCCCCGCCTCGAGGGTGGCCTACTCGTTTAACCGAGCTCGGCCTCTGGAGGAGGGGTTGGAGGATGGTGAGGTGGACCCACGGGCTAAACCTAGTTGCATGGGCTCAGGATCAGGATCGCGAAACACCGGACGGGGTGTGCTCGGATGCCGAGCGCCGAATGGATGGGACCCCCGTTCCCGGGCCCGCTGTCGGAGTCTGGTGTCGATGTCGGTGGCCAAGGTGTAAAAGGCCTTGAGTGTGGTGGGGAGCTCACGAGTGGCCAACTCGTCTTTAATCTTTTCCCCCAGCCCGCGGTGGAAAATGGCGTGCAGCGCCCCCTCATCCCAGCCGCACTCAGCCAGGCTGACATAGCGGATCCGCTTCGCCGAACAGCAACTCGCGCATGCGCTGAAGGTAGCAGGGCTAGCTTAGCCACTATGCTAACTGTTCAGCATTACGCAAACTGGCAAACGCTACAAATAAATAGCAGCGCGGTGACTGCACGTAATCGCACCGTATCTGAGCAAAATACTAACCCTATATACCTCGGCCTTCCGACCTTACGCCTCCAACCGCTGTACAGCGCCTGGAGGTACCGTCTAAGCCCTAAGAAAAGAAAATGCTGGCTAAGTGCAGCAAAAGATGCGATAGGCGCAGCCGTTACCAAACAACAGAGGAAAAAAGGTGCGACGCCGGCAACCTGGTGACGCCCCCTTATATAGGGCGATCAATGGTGCCGTGCGTTCGCACCTAATGAGCTGGCCTAGTATTTAAGGCTGAGCTCTTGGGTGATCTGTAACGCCTGCGACGCTGTGACCTGGTGGTAGTATCACTAGTCGTCGCGGGCACCCTAACACATAACTGCTATTTTTAACTTCTCAGTGTTCTTTTATACAGGAATAAAATGATTTTTGTTGATTAGCTCTTTAGTTAGCAACATTCACAGCGGTAACAGCGACATTTTAGCAACAAGCCAGTAACGACCAGTTCATATTTATCTCTGATCAATTCCACAGCAGCATGAGAACCAGAAAACTTCTACTGCTGGTTCAGGATCCTGAGACTGAAACCCCTTTTCCACCGACACGGCACGGAGCCCGTTCCGGTTCCCGAACTTGACTTTGAACCGGTTCCGCGTGTTTCCACTGAAAAAAAGAGGTTCCAGACAGCAAACTAGCGGGCCAATCTGGCACCACAGAATACTTGGTTTTTCAGCCCGAACCGTGATGTCACCTGTGACGTGTCATGTTGTACAGCATAGCGATAGCAATGGCGTCAGCTGGTGTCTCATATGGAGCGTAATGCTGCATTTTTATCTTTTAAAGTTCACCTGATTACATTTTGAGCCAGTTTGCCGCTGATATTTTCAAAGCGCCTGTAAAAAGGTGAACTGTGTGATATGACGTGATAAAAGTGACCCGGACAGAACGAACACTGCTTAATGTGAAAATTAAAGCGTGAAGCTCTTTGAACTCCCCGAGCTGCATAAACACCACACGTGTAAATCCAGTTAAACACAGATACATGTTGTATTTTAGAGTAGATTTGATGTTTATTTCACACAGATGTTTGTTCGTGTTGTGGAACTTTAGTGATTTTTCACTGCTCAAGCTGAGTGCTGAGCAAATCGGCTATTTGCGCCGAGAGTTGCGGTAAAACCGAAGCGCAAAACGCTTCTCACGTCAATGAACTAAAGAAAACAACAACTGAGACAAACACGTCACGTCTTCTTATCACCGATTGTTAGATCAATGCTTTTTACATAAAAACAAACATCTGTAACAGCAGCACAAACGCTCGCACATAATCCACACACTCCGTCATGATATTACTACTCTTAACTTTCGTTAAGTATCGCCCGCTGTTTTGGTTCTCAAAAACTGGTGGAAACGCGCGTCGGTTCTCTACAGAACACCAAGGTTCAGAGAAACCTGAACAGAACCGGTCCAAGAACCATGGGGTTTTTTTGGTGGAAAAGGGGTGTGAGAGATTTTAACCAGATCAGTTCTCGTGGTTCAGTTAGTAACTTAGCTCTGACTTAGCATTTTAGCTCTGACTTAACTCTAAATAGCTGGCAGTTTAATGTTCTGAAATTAATTTGTGAAACTAAATCAGGATCTTCATCAACACAAAGTTTTATACATCCTGACTCAGTTACATTAATGGCAGGTTCACATTACACAACTTTCCAAGTCATCAGGTCGCTGTACAGACTACACAACTGGATCTCTTGTAATTGGGAGTCTTTCAAGTCGGTGTGTATTTCACACTACACAACTGATCGGCAATAGGGGGTTTTACACTACACCATCTATCACCAACTGGAATCGCAGGCGAGCTTCTCTGGTCTCGCAAACTACGCTCTGTCACGAAAACAAACGCGAGAAGTAACGAGGGGTTTAATGATACCATGTCCAAAAATGCACATCAACAAGTAGCGAGTGATCAAAGTTTGTGCTCTGATGTGCAGCATAAAACCAAAGAGGAAAAATAAATGAATCTGAGAGTATTTGGCTATATGAACAGCTTGGATTGTTCTATAGTGAGTTGGAGGTTAATAAATATTTTTGCAATGCAGCGTTGGTGTTTTGTAGAGAATGATAAGGTCAGAAATACTGTAAAACTTGTGTGTGTGCTGATGTATTCTGATATAAACTATATTAAGCCCCATCCCACCTTTTTACAAATTCTCCCCTGCGTTTCCCCTCTCACCGTATCTTGCGTTCTCATTGGCTGTTCAGCATAGCACTCATTGCCAGTCAGGCAACTCAAATCCAGATATCTGACATGCTAGAAATCTCACTTTGGTCACCGAGCGCTCTGCGAGGCATAACCAGTTCATCCTGGTCAGGGGCAAAGTGGGGAAAAAAGCGTCAAATTGGAAACACACCCTGGACAGATGCTGCTTTTAAATGCACGTCAGGCAGAAGGTTTCACTGTGATCAAACTTGTCCTGACTCGGTTGTGTTCATGTGGTTTGTGAGGGAAGATAAGAAATATGGAGGCTGTCAAGCTTATTTATTTATTTTATTATTTGTGTTAATTGTAGATGTTTAATAGTGTTACAGTTAAAATTAACATACAAATTGAACATTATTATTTGATATCCACCCTTAATGAATCATTCAGCCATAATGGAAAACGTGTTTACATCAAAACTCAATGTTCACATCACAATAACTACACATGATACAGTACTAGCTGCACCACTGTACCATACATTAGGAGTGTGGTGGTGATTAACCTAATTTGTTCTGTTCTCTGTTAACAAGCTAAGCTAAGACTGTAAACAAACAAAAAAACACTACAAAAACAGCAGATAATCTGATTCCTCCTCCCATGATTAATTAGTTAAGCATCATTAATTAAACTAGAACTGAAAGCTCAGGTTTCATTGGTTAGTGTTTGGGAGGGTTTTTGGTTTTGAATGTGTAGATGTCGTAGTGTGATTGTTGCTAAATGATCTACCAGCTAACAACAATCTACTAAATACTCCTCATTTGAACTCTGAAAATCTGAAAATGTGGAATCCACTTTAAGTCTGAAATCACATTTTACACTCATGCTGGAATGATTACCGATTCAGCATCATCAATTCAACTGCTTTTACTTTCATTTGCAATGCAGTCTGGGTAATATTATCAGATCTGCTACTTGGATTCCACCTACTGGTGCAGGGTGACGTCTTTCATTTCTCTGATTGATCTGATTATTTCTCTCCAGGTTGAATGGTTGTAATCTAACAGATGAAAGTTGTGAAGTTCTGTCCTCACTTCTCAGTTTTAACTCCTCCAGTCTGAAACATCTGTACCTGAGTAACAATAAACTGAAGGATTCAGGAGTGAAGCTGCTCTCTGCTGTACTGGAGAATCCACACTGTAAACTGGAGATACTGTGGTAAGATTTTAACTTTCACACTGTAGATACAGAAGATCATTCATACAGAAACTGTTATTGATGTGTGTAGGAGTTTGATACTTTACACATTTTCCCCACACAAGATAAAACACTTTATCATTAATATAATAGAGTAATAAAATAATAGAGTAATAAAAATATAATAGTTTTACATGGCGACGATTTCTCAGTGATGTTGTCTGATTGTGGATCTGAATGGAGATGGAGGAGGAGGTGGGAGAAGATGATGTATGATTTTTATTCAATTATTTTCTTCTGCAGGTTATGGAGATGCAGTATTACAGATGAAGGTTTTACTGCTCTGGCTTCAGCTCTGAAATCAAATCCATCATCACGTCTGAGAGAACTGCAACTGAGCGACAATGATCCAGGAGAATCAGGAGTAAAACTGCTCAAAGATCTACAGGAGGATCCACAATGTAACCTGAAGGAACTGCAGTGAGTTACTGTTGCTTCATACACATAAAGACCTACCCTGACACTGATTCGACACGCAGCACACATTAGCAGAACTTCATCTGTATCAGGATTCTTCAGTGAACAACGAATCATGTAAAATGTTTTATCATTGTTCCAACTGGTGTGTGTGTGCGTGTGTGTGTGTGTGCTGGTGTTTATACTGGTTCTGATTGTGTTGAGTCTGATAGGTGACTGAAACATCTGATCATGTCTGATCTCTTCTACAGCATCCAATTCTAATACACATTGAATTATGAGAAGAAGAAGATGAAGAGCAGTAAAGATAAACACCATCTACTCTACACACTGGGATTCTACATGGTGACACTTTGTTCAGCTTCTTACTGCTCAAATCTGTAAACATGCTTTCTGTATAACTGTGTGCATGACATCACTTCCTGTACAAGATCAACCCTCTCAAACCCACTCTGAAGTGCTGATGAACCTTTATCTCCTCCTTCTATACATCAGTACTGAAGTATTGAAATTGGAGAGTCCATCAGGTGTCTGGTACCATCTGTATTAATCTAATAGACTGAACACTCAGCACCTGGTACAGGTGAGTTAGGAGCTGGAAAACAGGGTGAGGGTCCTTGAGGACTGCTTTAGAAAACCCTGCATTAGCTTGATGCATTAGCATGCTGTTCACTATCCTGCCTGTATTATGTAATATGATTAGAACAGACCAAACAGTAGAGGTCCTGGGATGGAATTCTTGGCATTTAGCAGACACTTTTATCCAAAGCGACTTACAATATTGTGACAGTTTGTTGTCCTAAGCAATTGAGGGTTAAGAACCTTGCTCAACGGCCTAACAGTGGCAACCTGGCATTAAAGCAATAAACTACAATAGATTAAAATGATGATAAACAAAGTGATGATTCTTATTAATGATGTTAAATATAGAAGATGATGATAATGTAAGCATTAATACATTATAATTGATATTTTGAATAAACATTGTGTTCCTGTTACCTTTAATGACTGGAACTACTGTGTTATTACTGTTTGGGTATATTTTGTGTGTAGTTTGTATTCTTAATTACGTTTATCTTTCTGCAGTAATGCAGAGCAGTAAAAAAGTATTTACCTCCTTATCCAATTTTTTCTATTTTTGCATTTGTCGCACATGTATGTATCAGGCTATAAAACAAATTTTAATAACAAAGACCAAATAAACACAAAATATTTTTGACAATGGTTTCATTTATTAAAAGAAAAATAATGTGTGTGGCTCTATTAACATTTTATATTGGGAATATTAACATTTTTCCAATAAAAAAAATAACATGTTGCTATATTGGTTAAAATAGTCTCCATATTAATGATATATCACTAATTACACTTAGCATTGATCGCTAACTCAAGTTCTGTATTCAGCTATATTAGGAATATTAACATTTCCCTCAGGTATATGGGTTCATAAAAAAAACTCTTCATATAGCTAATATAACAATAATTACTATTAGCACTGATTGCTTACTGAAATTCTTACTGAAGTTCAGCTATAGTGAGAAGATGCTTTCTGCATAAAAACATACATCTGTAACAACAGCACAAATGCTCTCAGGTAAGCTACACGCTCCGCCATCATGTTACTACTCTTCTTTTGTTGCGAGTAGTATGTATCATGCACTACCTGTCAAAAATATGATTTATGACCCTGATTTATGACCCCCTCTGTGAGCATCAGGCTAGTTTGATTGACAGGTTATGTTGACTGACATAGTATGGAACGCCCACCCGACCTGCCTCCCCCAACGCACCCAGCCCCATCCGCCCACCCATCTCTCCCACCCCACACACCCCCCACACACACCCACCTCAATGTCTGTATATATTGTTTAAGCAATCACACACTGTAGGTTTTCTAAGACAAAAAGCTTTAAAATGTCTACACCAACTGTTAGTTCTAATGCTCGTGAAACCAATTTGGTTTTTGCTCCAAGAAAGAAGAGATGCGTCAAAGCATGTTGTAGTAGTAGGTGTAGTGAATACTTTAAGGATGTTAAAATTAACCTATTTGATTCTAGGGTTTATGACGTTTGTGGGTTGGGCAATGAGTATCACAGCCTACCCGATTCGCCTGTTAAAAGAAACATCAACCACATTCACAGAGTAGAACATCAAGACGGTGTCAACACACAGGACGAAATGTTTGAGGATTTTCTTCCAGCGGACCATCCCGACACCCCTGGGGTTGAGTTGTGTGGAAAATATCAAATGTCGGGCCTTGAATACGCTCCGATCGATATGAGCCGTGGAGCCGTGAACTACAGCTATGGTGAATCAGCGGTGTTCAACAACTTGTCGGACGACTGTTCATTGGATCAATTTGGAGCCCATCTTGGAAAAATGAATATGACCTACCTATCTTCGTCAGCTTTTTCACCAGATCCATTGGAGGGGCCTGCATCTAGACATCGGAAGTTACCATCTGGTAATGAAGATAGTGAAACAATAGTTGATGCTCTAGAAGTGAAAGCTGTATCTGAGCCAATTGATGATGTGGACGGACAAGTATGCAGTACCGCGTTAAAACTAATAAAGTCCGCTGTTGTTGTAATCCTACAACACATAATAGACAACAAACTGAAGGATTCATGTCTCGGTTGTGAAGTGAATCACCCCAGTCAACGTCGACATTCGTGTCTGTTTGAGCCGGATATTTTCTTTTTTGAAAAATACTATAAAGATATAACAGAGACTCTGTATACACCGGGGTTAAAACACGTCATAGCAGAACTGCTAAAGAGTGTTGGAATACGTTTACCACTTCTAAAAATTCAAGGTTGTGCCGAAACAGTTGTCTGTGAATTACAGTGCGAGCCATACATTGTGGAAAAGCTAGAGGAAATAAGAGAAAAGCTGGTTGATCACACATCCGAACAGTTTGTAGCCGACGCAGTTGACGGCTGGAAAACTGGTTCAAAGACTTGTAGCACTGTTTAAGTCGCTATCAGGAATGTTTGTGGTTTCCAGGGGTTGGCAGACCACTTGTTAAAACATCGAGTAAGCAATGATTTGAGAAGTTTGTTGTATAAATGTATTGTCGATAGTGTGGATGATTTTAGATTGTTTAATCCACGATTTTCCTGGCAACACAATGGGGGCTGCCATGACACCTCCCTATTTCCGTTTGCCGGTTTTTCGTTTCCGGTCGCGTTAGATTTGCTGTAATACTAACTACAACATTATTAAACTACTTTTGGTAAGGACTGCATGGTTCAAATATGAGCTCGGGCTCGACGTGTGCCGCTCTCGGGTGCCACAACAACTCAAAGAAATTGAAGCTGTTATTGGAAAGTTCGTGCTTTGAACACCAGCGGATTTGTAAACATTGTCCGTGACCTGCGCCTTACGCGTTACATTCCATAATAATATAATAATAATCATATGAATTATATTAATAATATAATAATATTCATTAATTAAATAATAAATAATAATAATAATAATAATATAAATACATTTATAATATCGTATAATGCAGTTTCACTTTGTATAGTCCAAAATTTTAGAGAGCGTTGCAGAAATTGGACAAATAACATTTAAATCCGGACACCCAGACAGACACGGCTTGTGCAAGTGAATACTGAACGGGTGTAAATATCCTGTTTGTTGTTCCCAGTTCATTGTTGTAGTAAATTAACGCAACGCGTTTTATTCTGTCCCTTCAGCTCCCCTTTCCTGCTTTACATCCACTCCATGAACCAATATAAGTATACACTGTTGTAGAAGTAAAATCAGTCGTGATACATTGTTTATTATTTCCAGTGTTTCACAGCTATTAGAATGTTCCTCGGTTGATTCCACAACTTCCCTTACCCTGCAATGCACGAGTAACCCACCGTCTCGACTACTCCACTCTCCCTCAGCGTTACCCACGCCTGATGTTTACCTTCAGCAATTCCTACGCATGTAAGCCTCTGTGCTTTTATAGTTCTGTAGCTCCTCACCGTCTACAGCTTCGGAAAAGACGAAATGGTTCACTTATATCAATATAGCTAACCTCATGTCATCTACCCACTCTGTAAGCGTGGAAGGGTGGAGCACTGTCAGAACACGCTCACCACAGCTTCTTAAAATGTCCTTACTGTCAAGTGCTAGGAATTAAGAAAGGACTCAGTTTTAACTCAAACAAAACTGCTTTATTGTTCGGAGCATCAGCTTGCAGAGACACGGAACATGCGAGTGAGCAGGGTGCGTTCCAACAACACACCGAGAGGAGGGAATAAGGGTACACACTTCAAAAGTGCACTCGTCTAACAAAATGCATACATAGACAGTCGCTCTACACTTACTATTCAACCACCGAGCGTTTTTGGCCATGTTTGTTAAAAAAAAAACCAGTTACGAATGACCACTACTTCTGTCGTTCAGAACGTAAACACTGTAACCGGAAGTCAAAAACCGGCTTCAGCTACGAATCATGGGAAAGGTCAAAGTTCAGGAAAATCGTGGATAGCATGTATGTTGTTGATGCTAAACGTTTACAAAATTTCAAGAACCAATTAAATATTGTTAAATCGACGTCAGATGATTGGTGTTATTTGACACAGTTATGTATAGATTCTAACGATGCTGCCCATGTGACTGTTAGTAAAATTCTGTCTCTTATGTCTACGAGTGACAATACAGTGAAAATCAGTCATGTGCTTTGTCTATGCGCATACATATTAGACATTTGTGTGATAAAACTTTCAACAATGAAGTCGATTAATGTTTGTAAAGTGGTTGAAACACTTGTTGAACATCTAGTAGCGAGAAATGTAGATGTGTGTGTAAAATTTCTAGATTTCATTGATACATTGTGATTTTTGAATAAAACAGTCAACCAAACAAATCTGGGGTCATTATTTTCTGCAATGTCATCTATCAACATGGCAAATCTTTTAAGAACTGTTTATTACACACCGGCTAATTCAGGTTCATTAGGCGGTAAAAATCGTTTGAAACGGGGTGTTTTAGAGAATACAGGCGTGTGTCTGTCTGATCAACAGGTTTCAGATTGGCTAGCTGGTGAGAACGCGTACACACTTCACAAACCCATACGACATAATTACAAAAGAAACAGGGTTATAGTATACGGAATTGACTCTCAATTCCAAGCCGATCTTGTTGATATGTGTGCATATTCTAGGGAAAATGATGATTATAAATATATGTTGACGTCTATTGACGTATTTAGCAAATACGCATGGAAAAAATTAAAAATAAGTCAGGTTTGGAAGTCTCAAAGGCATTTGCGTCTATACTAGAAGAAGAAGATAGTGTTCCTCAAAAGTTACAGACTGACAGGGGTAAAGAGTTTTTCAACAAACATTTTGAAAAATTAGTAGCAAAAAACAAAATTACACATTTTGCCACAGGTAGCGAGCTAAAAGCCAGCGTCATAGAACGTTTTAAAAGAACATTAAAAAGTCGTATGTGGCGATATCTAACGGCTATAAATTCCAAAAGGTACATTGATGTTTTACAAGATATAATGCATGGTTACAACGATAGTTACCACCGTAGTATCAAAATAAAGCCTGTCGAAGTGACAAAAGAAAATGAATCTATTGTGTTTGAAACATTGTATGGTGAACAAAACAAACTAGACAAGAAAACCGCCTTGAGGTACAAGGTTGGTGATGTCGTGCGTATTTCTAAAGTCAGGGGTCCATTTACAAAGGGCTATGAAGAGAACTATACACAGGAGTATTTCACCATATCAGAATGTATTCAACGACATCCGCCCGTATATAGATTGGAAGATTATGACGGTGATATTATACAAGGTAGTTTCTATGAAGAAGAGTTGCAAAAAATCCACATGTCTAGGGATAAAGCGTTTAAAGTTGAAAAAATGTTAGAAAAAAAGAAACAGGGTAAAAAAACAATGGTATTAGTGAAATGGTTAGGATGGCCATCAAAATTTAACAGTTGGGTTTCTGAAAATGATGTAGTGGCCATAGAAAGGCCTTAAAAGATGTGTAACTACGCAAAATAAATCATTTACATGCTTGGACAACATGGATGACAACAGTTTTTGTGTCACTTTGCCGTGCAACTCGTCTAGGTCTGTGTACCCGGACAACCACATTTCTAATTATAGAACAAAACTAACTAAGCCCCTCGATTTAAAAGGTGACTGGGAAGTAGGTGTGTTAGAGTTTCAGTACCCACGAACATGGAAGACATTTTGCGAGACAGATGCCACATTTAGAGTAAATGACAAAAAATTGGGTAAAACAACAAAAATAATGATACCCACGGGGTATTATAACAATATACAAACACTGGTTGACGAGATTAACATTCATATAGCAGAACATTCGATAGTTCTTGGTTATGACCAAATAAGACACAAGGTTTTTATTAAGACGCGGTATGATATAGGGCTGAAATTTTATGGTAAACTAGCCATCATTTTAGGTTTTACATCTGGGGTCTTACTAGAGTGTGGTGTTAAAACGAAAGATTCAGATGTTGAACAGAAACAGTACGCGCCACACCCGGCCGACATCTATGGTGGTTTCTATGCGTTGTTTGTTTACACAGACATCATTGATTACCAGATGGTAGGTGACAGTTTTGTACCCTTGTTAAGATGTGTACATATAACGGGGGACAACCATGATACTGTCACTATTAGATACAACAATCCACACTACATATCGATAGCAAAGACACAGATAAACGATATCGCCATAGAAGTGAAAACTGACCAGAACCAACACGTACATTTTTGCTACGGGAAAGTGGTTGTAAAGTGTGTGCACGAGCGAGTATGTGTCGACTACTATCGCGGTTTGTTACATAATGATCAACAAGGTCTATGAGTGTGTCGAGTCTGATGACTTTTGAGTTTTCAGAATTTAGTGTGATTCCTTTAGCCTTCATACATGTTTTACCACCAGCTGTAAGATAACCATATGTCTTAGGACCACCCGAACAAAACTCGATAATGTTGTCGCCGCCACCAATCTCGTCTGTCAAATCACCCAAGTATGGACCCAGAGGGGGATCCCAATCAGCTTCACGAGAAACAAAAATAACACTGTCTGTGTCACTATACAACAATCTGTCACCTAATCTATCCATTAAACTGTACAATTCTAAACGAGCGTGTGCAGTTGTGAATGCACCAAGAAATACATTAATGTCACGTGTTGGACAACTGTCTCCAGCTGAGTAGCACCACTGTATCAAGGCTGTAGTGTCAGACACAAATGAAAAGTGTTTAACATCATAACCATCACCAAAGATATGCTGTGAAAATCGTTCAGGATCTACCAACAGTTCAGAGACCGGCAAGTTTTCCCTCATTGAAAACCGACCCCACAAACTATTCAATAACAATTTATTAATAGACCGACGAGCCTGGTTAAGACATATCTTGTCTGGATTCAGTTGAATATTTTCTTTTTCAAAATAGTCCCTGATGTATTCGGCCTTATCTTCCTCTGTGACAGCATACGCCGGATAACCACTAGCCTCCTGTTTGTACTGTAAGAATGTCTTTACATACTCACAGAATAATGTCTCTGAACGTTCTGGAAAATGCCATACCTCATGGATTTTTGTCACCACATATCCTTTCTCAATAGCCTTCAACAATTCAATACTGACCCAAGTACCAGTGATGGATCGATCAACATCGCTATGCACACATGTATGTGTCTGGTTTTCCAACTCGACACAAGATCGACACAACGGAAACATTAATTTGCCATTACAACGGTACGGCAAAACAGGGTGTAAGAGTTTTCTTGGGGTTCGTACAGTTGCTTTGACTAGACCATAATATTCGTCAAGAGGGCGGAAGTCTTTAAATATTATCTCAGGGTGCCCAACGGGGTATGTTTTCTTGGCCTGACAGGCTGGGTACAAACTGGTAAAGTCTACATATCTGATTTTCTCGCCATTTTTTGCTTTGTAGTACAATTTGTAAGCATTTGTTCGACCGCCAAAGAGAGCATCTCTTGGTTTGAGTCGCTCAGGAACTGTGTAATTAGACATAAAGGCAATGACATCCGAATTACTCCTCTTGGCCTTTACCCACTGACATTCCCACATAACTTCTACATCTAGACCATACGCCCTAACAAGCACCTCAACCTTGGTGTCAAACTGTTTTCGCAATTCACCATACAAAACTTTTGACATAGGATGTGGCTGGTTCGGTCTGTAACGACATTCGTGACCATGGTGCATACAACCATTAAATTCTAAGACTTTTCGTACACCGTCTTTTTCATAATAACCATCCACATAATATGCACCAAACTTCATTTCACCATGAGTTAGGGCGTGTTGCACATCAACATTGCGTGTGTGCTTAACGTATTCAAGCCACTCGATCGAAACATTCGAGAATGTCTTGTGTTGTGTAATGTATGCGTTGTTGTGTGTCAGCGCTATCGTATCTTTTGGTAGAAAATGTGTCTTGTACACAGCCATGCAACACGACGCTAACGTCGTATAATTGAATGGGTCTAGCTTTGTACATTGTATGAACTCGTCACGATACTTGATACAAGCTTCACGCAGTAAAACGACATCATTCCGTCCATAAACATACAATTCCTTTTTAAAGTCAAACACACCACCAGAGACCGTGTTGTACCATTCGTCAAACTCATGTTTGTCTTTGTCATTCAATGTGTCATATCCATAATAACTTTTTTCAGGGTACGGCCCTACATAGTCCTCATTACTTTTTAAATTACATTTGTGTGGAAAATACCCTTTCTCATCACATGTCAAATTTAGGGCCGATGTTGTTTTTGCCAGACGCATAGGGATAAAAGAGTATGAATCTATGTATCTTTGTTTATAGGTTTCGTCATACATTGCAATCAGTCTACACCCCATCATTGTGATTTTTAACGCGATCCCCACTTTCGAAAAATATTCCAATAATAGGAAATTGTCAAAACCAGCGGCATTGTGTGCTAACCACGTGTGGCCCTGATATTTGGGCTGTCTAAACTTTTTGACAAGTTTCTCTATACAGTCAGATCCATCAGCTGTGAATTCGTCGCCGTCAAATGTAATTGCACAGACAAAATTAGCTTCGTGCTTACCATTTTCAAATCGTGTCTCAAAGTCAAAAAAGATGTACGAATTGCTAGGTTCTTTTAATTTGAGTGGCTGTATGTAACACTCGTGCTTGGTGTCTGAAATTAAATCTTCACCACAATGAATACAACGGTCCGACAAACACCTGTGGGGTTTTGGCTTTGTCAAACTGACATGATAACGACGACCACATTTTTTACAATACTTGGTCAGGTCGCATGAGGATGCCATTACGCCGGTGGTAGGCTGTGGTGTTTGTGCTTTATGTTTTTCATAACAGTATACAGATTTACAGTAGCGTGAGCAGGTTTCGCAGTATTTGGTATGTTTGGGGTATTTGTGACACATAGCGTCTTGACACACATCACATCGATATTTACAACCGTGATCTCGGGCACTTGTGTAGCCTCTATAACAAAACGTACAAACATACGTCACACCCATGAATGCTGGGTGAGAGCCGGGCGGGTTGTCACCGCGCTATTGCAGTGTGGATGACTGAAAGAGAGAAAGCGCTAAAGGCGCTACTGCACTCGGACGCGGGAGATAATAACTCCCGGTTAACACTAGCCCCAGCACAGCGGTAGGCTAGAGTAGAATGCGATCGGCGTCTACTTCGCTGAGAGTCGCAGCTGAGGAAGCTCGCCGATCTGAAAAGAGAAAGATTTAATAATTAATGTAGATAGGCTGAGAATGCGGATTCAAACCGGGGATACAGCGAGAGAACCAAACGCTTAACGGCGTCGCCACCCAGCAGTTTCAGAATCCAATTACTAGTTTGAATAAAGAGATAACGCGGATACTGCAACAAGCGCTATTGCTTGCTGTGTAGCAGCACCGCTAATGCTAAGTGAATAAACAATAGCAGCGCGAGGGCTGCACGGCGTCGCACCACGCTAAACCTAAATAGGCAAAACAAAGACTAGTTACCTCGACCTTGCGGTCTACACACCCAAATGGCCTTGTGCCACCAGGGGTACCGTCTAACCCTATAAAGGAGCGTGGACGAGCTGCCACTTGAGAGCAAGGAAACAAACAAAAGGTGCGACACCCGCTGCTGCGCGGAGCTGCCATAAATAGCCAGCCCTACAGCTGCGGGTGATCAGCCCTAATTAGCCGACCTCCTACTAAAGGCCTTTGTTTTCTGAGCTCTGTAACGCCTGCTTCGCTGGGAACCCGGGGCACGTTCACCAGCTACAACAGGCGAACTAATAAAAACAATAAAAAAAATTTTGTGAAATAAAACAATAAAAACACCACTATGAAGTAAAACAATAAAAACACCAATATGAAATAAAACAATAAAAACACCACTATGAAATGAAACAAAAAAGACACCACTATGAAATAAGACAATTAAAACACCACTATGAAATAAAACTATAAAACACCACTATAAAATAAAACACCACTATAAAAAAACTATAAAAACACCATTTAAAAAAAACACAATAAAACACCACTTTAAAATGAAACAATTAAAACACCACTATGAAATAAAACAATAAAAAGACAATTATGAAATAAAACAATAAAACACCACTATGAAATAAAACAAAAAACCATTATAAAATAAAAAACCACTGTAAAATAAAACAATAAAGACACCACTATGAAATAAAACAATAAATACTATTATGAAATAAAACAATTAAAACACCACTATTTAATAAAACAATAAAATTACCTCTATGAAGTAAAACAAACAAAACACCATTATGAAATAAAACACCACTATGAAATAAAACAATAAAACACCACTATGAAATAAAACAACAAAACACCACTATGAAATAAAACAATAATAACACCACTATAAAATAAAACAATAAAAACCTCACTGTGAAATAAAACAATAACAGCATTATAAATTAAAACAATAATAACACCACTATAACATAAAACATTAAAAACACCACTATGAAATAAAACAATAAAAACACCACTATAAAATAAAACAACAACGCCACTATGAAATGAAACAATAAAAACCTCACTGTGAAATAAAACAATAATAACAGCATTATAAAATAAAACAATAATAACACCACTATAACAAAAAAAACAATAATAACAGCACTATAAAATAAAACATTAAAAACACCACTATGAAATAAAACAATATAAACACCACTATAAAATAAAACAATAATAACACCACTATAAAATTAAACAATGAAAACACCACTATAAAAAAAAACAATAAAATCCTCTTTGTGAATTAAAACAATAATAACAGCACTATAAAATAAAACAATTAAAACACCACTATGAAATAAGACAATAAAAACACCACTATAAAATATAACCAATAAAATCCTCTTTGTGAATTAAAACAATAATAACAGCACTATAAAATAAAACAATAAAATCCTCTTTTGGGAATTAAAACAATAATAACAGCACCATAAAATAAAACAATAAAAACACCACTATGAAATAAAACAATAAAAACACCGCTATAAAATAAAACAATAAAATCATCTTTGTGAATTAAAACAATAATAACAGCACTAAAAAATAAAACAATAAAATCACCTCTATAAAATAAAACAATAACAACACCACTATAAAATAAAACAACAACATCACTATGAAATAAAACAATAAAGACACCACTATGTAATAAAACAATAAAAACACCCCTATGAAATAAAACAATAATAACACCACTATAAAATAAAACAATAAAAACAAAACTCACTGTGAAATAAAACAATAATAACAGCATTATAAAATAATACAATAATAATACCACTATAACATAAAATAATAATAACAGCACTATAAAATAAAACATTAGAAACACCACTATAAAATAAAACAATAAAAACCTCACTGTGAAATAAAACAATAATAACAGCATTATACAATAAAACAATAATAACACCACTATAAAATAAAACAATAAAAACCTCACTTTGAAATAAAACAATAATAACAGCATTATAAAATAAAACATTAATAACACCACTATAACATAAAACAATAATAACAGCACTATAAAATAAAACAATAAAAACACCACTATAAAATTAAACAATAAAAACACCACTATGAAATAAAACAATAATAACACCACTATAAAATAAAACAATAACACCACTATAAAATAAAACAATATAAACACCACTACCAGAGCAACCAGAGCTGGGATCTCAAATACATCGTATCAAATCATGGATCGGCCTTGTCGGCTGAGGCTAAGTGGCTTCCTCATGTTATGTCCTCAGTTCTCAGTTTAAACTCCTCCATTCTGAAACATCTGGACCTGGGTAAGAATGAACTGAAGGATTCAGGAGTGAAGCTGCTCTCTGCTGGACTGGAGAATCAACACTGTAAACTGGAGATATTGTGGTAAGATCTTCACTTTCACACTGTGGATACAGAAGATCTGTTCTAATTAAAAGCATCATTTAAACCAGAAAATGAATTTAGATGACGTTTAGAACTTTTCAGAGTTGTCATACATCATCACATCCTAGCAGGATTGTTTCTTTTACTTTCTTTTCTTTTCAGGAATACAATTATTTTGTTCTAATGCATGAACAGCAGTAATAAATATCATACACTATCTGTCAAAATATGATTTATGACCTTGATTTATGACCCCCAATGTGAGTGACTGGGTAGTTTGATTGACAGGTTATGTTGACTGACATAGGTATGGAACGCCCACCCGTCCCACCTCTCCCATCCCACCTACCTCTCCCACCCCACTCACCCCACACCCCAGCACACCCCCCATCCCACACACACACCCCTCCCAACACACACACACACACTACTCAGACACAAAAGCGATTTAAGTTGGTGTCTTAAAGTAAGCATAATTGATTAATGCTAACTAAATATAAAATTATATTTAAAATTAAATGTATAATAATACAATAAATGAGATACTTAGTTTTTCTTCACAGGCCAACACCACAGACCCCAACCCATCCCATCCCACCTCTCCCACCCCACTCACCCCACACCCCCAGCACCCCCCCCATCCCACACACACACACACTCCACACTACTCAGACACAAAAGCGATTTATGTTGGTGTCTTAAAGCAAACATCATTTGATTAATACTAACTAAATATAAAATTATATTTTAAATAAATGAGATACTTAGTTTTTTCTTCACAGGCCAACACAACAAGCATAAACACACCCACAACACCCCCACACCTCAAGGGTTTATCTGGTTAGGGGCACCTTATAGTTTCTAACATCAAAAGTCAATTAGGTGCGATGTCTCTATATACAGTGTATCAACAAAAGTGAGTACACCCCTCACATTTCTGCAAATATTTCATTATATCTTTTCATGGACGACACTATAGACATGAAACTTGGATATAACTTAGAGTAGTCAGTGTACAGCTTGTATAGCAGTGTAGATTTACTGTCTTCTGAAAATAACTCAACACACAGCCATTAATGTCTAAATAGCTGGCAACATAAGTGACATAAGTGAGTACACCCCACAGTGAACATGTCCAAATTGTGCCCAAATGTGTCGTTGTCCCTCCCTGGTGTCATGTGTCAAGGTCCCAGGTGTAAATGGGGAGCAGGGCTGTTAAATTTGGTGTTTTGGGTACAATTCTCTCATACTGGCCACTGGATATTCAACGTGGCACCTCATGGCAAAGAACTCTCTGAGGATGTGAGAAATAGAATTGTTGCTCTCCACAAAGATGGCCTGGGCTATAAGAAGATTGCTAACACCCAGAAACTGAGCTACAGCATGGTGGCCAAGGTCATACAGCGGTTTTCCAGGACAGGTTCCACTCGGAACAGGCTTCGCCAGGGTCGACCAAAGAAGTTGAGTCCACGTATTCGGCGTCATTTCCAGAGGTTGGCTTTAAAAAATAGACACATGAGTGCTGCCAGCATTGCTGCAGAGGTTAAAGACGTGGGAGGTCAGCCTGTCAGTGCTCAGACCATACGCCGCACACTGCATCAACTCGGTCTGCATGGTCGTCATCCCAGAAGGAAGCTGACGCACAAGAAAGCCAGCAAACAGTTTGCTGAAGACAAGCAGTCCAAGAACATGGATTACTGGAATGCCCTGTGGTCTGACGAGACCAAGATAAACTTGTTTGGCTCAGATGGTGTCCAGCATGTGTGGCGGCGCCCTGGTGAGAAGTACCAAGACAACTGTATCTTGCCTACAGTCAAGCATGGTGGTGGTAGCATCATGGTCTTGGGCTGCATGAGTGTTGCTGGCACTGGGGAGCTGCAGTTCATTGAGGGAAACATGAATTCCAACATGTACTGTGACATTCTGAAACAGAGCATGATCCCCTCCCTTCGAAAACTGGGCCTCATGGCAGTTTTCCAACAGGATAACGACCCCAAACACAACCTCCAAGATGACAACTGCCTTGCTGAGGAAGCTGAAGGTAAAGGTGATGGACTAAACCCAATTGAGCACCTGTGGCGCATCCTCAAGTGGAAGGTGGAGGAGTTCAAGGTGTCTAACATCCACCAGCTCCGTGATGTCATCATGGAGGAGTGGAAGAGGATTCCAGTAGCTACCTGTGCAGCTCTGGTGAATTCCATGCCCAGGAGGGTTAAGGCAGTGCTGGATAATAATGGTGGTCACACAAAATATTGACACTTTGGGCACAATTTGGACATGTTCACTGTGGGGTGTACTCACTTATGTTGCCAGCTATTTAGACATTAATGGCTGTGTGTTGAGTTATTTTCAGAAGACAGTAAATCTACACTGCTATACAAGCTGTACACTGACTACTCTAAGTTATATCCAAGTTTCATGTCTATAGTGTTGTCCCATGAAAAGATATAATGAAATATTTGCAGAAATGTGAGGGGTGTACTTACTTTTGTGATACACTGTATGTTAATGTTTAATTTTTATAACATTGGACAGACCGGCAGACAGACTGAGGTTATCTTCACTACAAAGGGGCTTTCCAGACGTGTATCCCCCAACACCCCACAAACGGTGAGGGGCACAAACACGTCTCCTAAGGTTTACAAAAACCCATATTACACAGACTGTTAAATCTTTTTAGATATTTTTCAGCAACCCCAACTGTTAGTTCTTGTGTTAGTGAAACAATTTGATTTTTGCACCAAGGAGAAAAAGATTATGTCAATGCATATGACAGCCGACATCGTGATCACTTTAAGGTAGCTAAATTAACTTATTTGATTCTTGGGGTTATGACATTTTGTGGGTTGAACAAGAGTAGCATGACATACCCTGTTTTGTCTGTTAAAAGAAACATCAACCACATTCACTTACACCTCTCGCATCACTCCACCACTACTCAGACACAAAAGCGATTTAAGTTAGTGTCTTAAAGCAAACATCATTTGATTAATGCTAACTAAATATAAAATTATATTTAAAATTAAATGTATAATAAAACAAATAAATGAGATACTTAGTTTTTCTTCACAGGCCAACACAACAAGCATAAACACACACACACACACACACACACACATACCATCACAAATAAGGCTAGTTTAAGGTATAGTGTTGCTTTTTTTTTTTACATTAAACGTATAGCCACCTTTCCTAAGACTCTAAAGCTACATTTTCCTAAGACTGAAGACATTTTTTTAGCAAGAGATTTTATTTTGTGAATGGCAAAATATATTAAGATAAGATAAGATAAGACTTTATTGATCCCCTTAGGGAAATTAACTTGTTACAGCAGTATGAAGACAGGAAAAAATGGAAAGAAATATTAAAATATTGCACACATAGTGTGTGATTATTTACTCTAAAAAAATATCTAACAATAATATATACATTAGAAATATACATAATATATTAGGTTATTGCACTTCTTCTTCTTCTTTCGGCTTTTCCCTTTTCAGGGGTTGCCACAGCGAGTCATCCTCCTCCATCTCACTCTGTCCACTGTGTCCTCTGTCCTCACCGCAACTACTTCCATGTCCTCTCTAACTGCATCCATATACCTCCTCTTTGGTCTTCCTCTTTGTCTTTTTCCTGGCAGCTGCATATCTAACATCCTTCTACCAATATACCCACTGTCGTGTATATAACCCAGTGTAGATGATATCATGTCTAGAGTTAAATAACAAACTCTACAGAGTGTTATTTTAACACTAACTTAGTGTCGGTTATATCTTGTCTAGAGTTAAATAACAAACTCTACAGAGTGTTATTTTAACACTAACCCAGTGTAGATGATATCATGTCTAGAGTTAAAAAACAAACTCTACAGAGTGTTATTTTAACACTAACCCAGTGTCGGTTATATCTTGTATAGAGTTAAATAACAAACTCTACAGAATGTTATTTTAACACTAACCCAGTGTCGGTTATATCTTGTCTAGAGTTAAATAACAAACTCTACAGAGTGTTATTTTAACACTAACCCAGTGTAGATGATATCATGTCTAGAGTTAAATAACAAACTCTACAGAGTGTTATTTTAACACTAACCCAGTGTAGATGATATCATGTCTAGAGTTAAATAACAAACTCTACAGAGTGTTATTTTAACACTAACCCAGTGTCGGTTATATCTTGTCTAGAGTTAAATAACAAACTCTACAGAGTGTTATTTTAACACTAACCCAGTGTGAATGATATCATGTCTAGAGTTAAATAACAAACTCTACAGAGTGTTATTTTAACACTAACCCAGTGTAGATGATATCATGTCTAGAGTTAAATAACAAACTCTACAGAGTGTTATTTTAACACTAACCCAGTGTAGATGATATCATGTCTAGAGTTAAATAACAAACTCTACAGAGTGTTATTTTAACACTAACCCAGTGTCGGTTATATCTTGTCTAGAGTTAAATAACAAACTCTACAGAGTGTTATTTTAACACTAACCCAGTGTAGATGATATCATGTCTAGAGTTAAATAACAAACTCTACAGAGTGTTATTTTAACACTAACCCAGTGTCGGTTATATCTTGTCTAGAGTTAAATAACAAACTCTACAGAGTGTTATTTTAACACTAACCCAGTGTAGATGATATCATGTCTAGAGTTACATAACAAACTCTACAGAGTGTTATTTTAACACTAACCCAGTGTCGGTTATATCTTGTCTAGAGTTAAATAACAAACTCTACAGAGTGTTATTTTAACACTAACCCAGTGTAGATGATATCATGTCTAGAGTTAAATAACAAACTCTACAGAGTGTTATTTTAACACTAACCCAGTGTAGATGATATCATGTCTAGAGTTAAATAACAAACTCTACAGAGTGTTATTTTAACACTAACCCAGTGTCAGTTATATCTTGTCTAGAGTTAAATAACAAACTCTACAGAGTGTTATTTTAACACTAACCCAGTGTGAATGATATCATGTCTAGAGTTAAATAACAAACTCTACAGAGTGTTATTTTAACACTAACCCAGTGTAGATGATATCATGTCTAGAGTTAAATAACAAACTCTACAGAGTGTTATTTTAACACTAACCCAGTGTCGGTTATATCTTGTCTAGAGTTAAATAACAAACTCTACAGAGTGTTATTTTAACACTAACCCAGTGTAGATGATATCATGTCTAGAGTTAAATAACAAACTCTACAGAGTGTTATTTTAACACTAACCCAGTGTCGGTTATATCTTGTCTAGAGTTAAATAACAAACTCTACAGAGTGTTATTTTAACACTAACCCAGTGTAGATGATATCATGTCTAGAGTTACATAACAAACTCTACAGAGTGTTATTTTAACACTAACCCAGTGTCGGTTATATCTTGTCTAGAGTTAAATAACAAACTCTACAGAGTGTTATTTTAACACTAACCCAGTGTAGATGATATCATGTCTAGAGTTAAATAACAAACTCTACAGAGTGTTATTTTAACACTAACCCAGTGTAGATGATATCATGTCTAGAGTTAAATAACAAACTCTACAGAGTGTTATTTTAACACTAACCCAGTGTAGATGATATCATGTCTAGAGTTAAAAAACAAACTCTACAGAGTGTTATTTTAACACTAACCCAGTGTCGGTTATATCTTGTATAGAGTTAAATAACAAACTCTACAGAGTGTTATTTTAACACTAACCCAGTGTCGGTTATATCTTGTCTAGAGTTAAATAACAAACTCTACAGAGTGTTATTTTAACACTAACCCAGTGTAGATGATATCATGTCTAGAGTTAAATAACAAACTCTACAGAGTGTTATTTTAACACTAACCCAGTGTCGGTTATATCTTGTCTAGAGTTAAATAACAAACTCTACAGAGTGTTATTTTAACACTAACCCAGTGTGAATGATATCATGTCTAGAGTTAAATAACAAACTCTACAGAGTGTTATTTTAACACTAACCCAGTGTAGATGATATCATGTCTAGAGTTAAATAACAAACTCTACAGAGTGTTATTTTAACACTAACCCAGTGTCGGTTATATCTGTAAAGAGTTAAATAACAAACTCTACAGAGTGTTATTTTAACACTAACCCAGTGTAGATGATATCATGTCTAGAGTTAAAAAACAAACTCTACAGAGTGTTATTTTAACACTAACCCAGTGTCGGTTATATCTTGTATAGAGTTAAATTAACAAACTCTACAGAGTGTTATTTTAACACTAACCCAGTGTCGGTTATATCTTGTCTAGAGTTAAATAACAAACTCTACAGAGTGTTATTTTAACACTAACCCAGTGTAGATGATATCATGTCTAGAGTTAAATAACAAACTCTACAGAGTGTTATTTTAACACTAACCCAGTGTAAGGTTATATCATGTCTAGAGTTAAATAACAAACTCTACAGAGTGTTATTTTAACACTAACCCAGTGTCGGTTATATCTTGTCTAGAGTTAAATAACAACTCTACAGAGTGTTATTTTAACACTAACCCAGTGTAGATGATATCATGTCTAGAGTTAAATAACAAACTCTACAGAGTGTTATTTTAACACTAACCCAGTGTAGATGATATCATGTCTAGAGTTAAATAACAAACTCTACAGAGTGTTATTTTAACACTAACCCAGTGTAGATGATATCATGTCTAGAGTTAAATAACAAACTCTACAGAGTGTTATTTTAACACTAACCCAGTGTCGAGTTATATCTTGTCTAGAGTTAAATAACAAACTCTACAGAGTGTTATTTTAACACTAACCCAGTGTAGATGATATCATGTCTAGAGTTAAATAACAAACTCTACAGAGTGTTATTTTAACACTAACCCAGTGTCGGTTATATCTTTGTCTAGAGTTAAATAACAAACTCTACAGAGTGTTATTTTAACACTAACCCAGTGTAGATGATATCATGTCTAGAGTTAAATAACAAACTCTACAGAGTGTTATTTTAACACTAACCCAGTGTCGGTTATATCATGTCTAGAGTTAAATAACAAACTCTACAGAGTGTTATTTTAACACTAACCCAGTGTAGATGATATCATGTCTAGAGTTAAATAACAAACTCTACAGAGTGTTATTTTAACACTAACCCAGTGTAGATGATATCATGTCTAGAGTTAAATAACAAACTCTACAGAGTGTTATTTTAACACTAACCCAGTGTCAGTTATATCTGTCTAGAGTTAAATAACAAACTCTACAGAGTGTTATTTTAACACTAACCCAGTGTAGATGATATCATGTCTAGAGTTAAATAACAAACTCTACAGAGTGTTATTTTAACACTAACCCAGTGTAGATGATATCATGTCTAGAGTTAAATAACAAACTCTACAGAGTGTTATTTTAACACTAACCCAGTGTCGGTTATATCTTGTCTAGAGTTAAATAACAAACTCTACAGAGTGTTATTTTAACACTAACCCAGTGTAGATGATATCATGTCTAGAGTTAAATAACAAACTCTACAGAGTGTTATTTTAACACTAACCCAGTGTCGGTTATATCTTGTCTAGAGTTAAATAACAAACTCTACAGAGTGTTATTTTAACACTAACCCAGTGTAGATGATATCATGTCTAGAGTTACATAACAAACTCTACAGAGTGTTATTTTAACACTAACCCAGTGTCGGTTATATCTTGTCTAGAGTTAAATAACAAACTCTACAGAGTGTTATTTTAACACTAACCCAGTGTAGATGATATCATGTCTAGAGTTAAATAACAAACTCTACAGAGTGTTATTTTAACACTAACCCAGTGTAGATGATATCATGTCTAGAGTTAAATAACAAACTCTACAGAGTGTTATTTTAACACTAACCCAGTGTAGATGATATCTTGTCTAGAGTTAAATAACAAACTCTACAGAGTGTTATTTTAACACTAACCCAGTGTAGATTATATCTTGTCTAGAGTTAAATAACAAACTCTACAGAGTGTTATTTTAACACTAACCCAGTGTAGATGATATCATGTCTAGAGTTAAATAACAAACTCTACAGAGTGTTATTTTAACACTAACCCAGTGTCGGTTATATCTTGTCTAGAGTTAAATAACAAACTCTACAGAGTGTTATTTTAACACTAACCCAGTGTAGATGATATCATGTCTAGAGTTAAATAACAAACTCTACAGAGTGTTATTTTAACACTAACCCAGTGTAGATGATATCTTGTCTAGAGTTAAATAACAAACTCTACAGAGTGTTATTTTAACACTAACCCAGTGTAGATGATATCATGTCTAGAGTTAAATAACAAACTCTACAGAGCGTTATTTTAACACTAACCCAGTGTCGGTTATATCTTGTCTAGAGTTAAATAACAAACTCTACAGAGTGTTATTTTAACACTAACCCAGTGTAGATGATATCATGTCTAGAGTTAAATAACAAACTCTACAGAGTGTTATTTTAACACTAACCCAGTGTAGATGATATCATGTCTAGAGTTAAATAACAAACTCTACAGAGTGTTATTTTAACACTAACCCAGTGTAGATGATATCATGTCTAGAGTTAAATAACAAACTCTACAGAGTGTTATTTTAACACTAACCCAGTGTCGGTTATATCTTGTATAGAGTTAAATAACAAACTCTACAGAGTGTTATTTTAACACTAACCCAGTGTCGGTTATATCTTGTCTAGAGTTAAATAACAAACTCTACAGAGTGTTATTTTAACACTAACCCAGTGTGAATGATATCATGTCTAGAGTTAAATAACAAACTCTACAGAGTGTTATTTTAACACTAACCCAGTGTAGATGATATCATGTCTAGAGTTAAATAACAAACTCTACAGAGTGTTATTTTAACACTAACCCAGTGTCGGTTATATCTTGTAAAGAGTTAAATAACAAACTCTACAGAGTGTTATTTTAACACTAACCCAGTGTAGATGATATCATGTCTAGAGTTAAATAACAAACTCTACAGAGTGTTATTTTAACACTAACCCAGTGTCGGTTATATCTTGTCTAGAGTTAAATAACAAACTCTACAGAGTGTTATTTTAACACTAACCCAGTGTAGATGATATCATGTCTAGAGTTAAATAACAAACTCTACAGAGTGTTATTTTAACACTAACCCAGTGTAGATGATATCATGTCTAGAGTTAAATAACAAACTCTACAGAGTGTTATTTTAACACTAACCCAGTGTCGGTTATATCTTGTCTAGAGTTAAATAACAAACTCTACAGAGTGTTATTTTAACACTAACCCAGTGTAGATGATATCATGTCTAGAGTTAAATAACAAACTCTACAGAGTGTTATTTTAACACTAACCCAGTGTAGATGATATCATGTCTAGAGTTAAATAACAAACTCTACAGAGTGTTATTTTAACACTAATCCCAGTGTAGATGATATCATGTCTAGAGTTAAAAAAACAAACTCTACAGAGTGTTATTTTAACACTAACCCAGTGTCGGTTATATCTTGTATAGAGTTAAATAACAAACTCTACAGAGTGTTATTTTAACACTAACCCAGTGTCGGTTATATCTTGTCTAGAGTTAAATAACAAACTCTACAGAGTGTTATTTTAACACTAACCCAGTGTAGATGATATCATGTCTAGAGTTAAATAACAAACTCTACAGAGTGTTATTTTAACACTAACCCAGTGTCGGTTATATCTTGTCTAGAGTTAAATAACAAACTCTACAGAGTGTTATTTTAACACTAACCCAGTGTGAATGATATCATGTCTAGAGTTAAATAACAAACTCTACAGAGTGTTATTTTAACACTAACCCAGTGTAGATGATATCATGTCTAGAGTTAAATAACAAACTCTACAGAGTGTTATTTTAACACTAACCCAGTGTCGGTTATATCTTGTATAGAGTTAAATAACAAACTCTACAGAGTGTTATTTTAACACTAACCCAGTGTAGATGATATCATGTCTAGAGTTAAATAACAAACTCTACAGAGTGTTATTTTAACACTAACCCAGTGTCGGTTATATCTTGTCTAGAGTTAAATAACAAACTCTACAGAGTGTTATTTTAACACTAACCCAGTGTAGATGATATCATGTCTAGAGTTAAATAACAAACTCTACAGAGTGTTATTTTAACACTAACCCAGTGTAGATGATATCATGTCTAGAGTTAAATAACAAACTCTACAGAGTGTTATTTTAACACTAACCCAGTGTGAATGATATCATGTCTAGAGTTAAATAACAAACTCTACAGAGTGTTATTTTAACACTAACCCAGTGTAGATGATATCATGTCTAGAGTTAAATAACAAACTCTACAGAGTGTTATTTTAACACTAACCCAGTGTCGGTTATATCTTGTCTAGAGTTAAATAACAAACTCTACAGAGTGTTATTTTAACACTAACCCAGTGTAGATGATATCATGTCTAGAGTTAAATAACAAACTCTACAGAGTGTTATTTTAACACTAACCAGTGTCGGTTATATCTTGTCTAGAGTTAAATAACAAACTCTACAGAGTGTTATTTTAACACTAACCCAGTGTAGATGATATCATGTCTAGAGTTACATAACAAACTCTACAGAGTGTTATTTTAACACTAACCCAGTGTCGGTTATATCTTGTCTAGAGTTAAATAACAAACTCTACAGAGTGTTATTTTAACACTAACCCAGTGTAGATGATATCATGTCTAGAGTTAAATAACAAACTCTACAGAGTGTTATTTTAACACTAACCCAGTGTAGATGATATCATGTCTAGAGTTAAATAACAAACTCTACAGAGTGTTATTTTAACACTAACCCAGTGTCGGTTATATCTTGTCTAGAGTTAAATAACAAACTCTACAGAGTGTTATTTTAACACTAACCCAGTGTAGATGATATCATGTCTAGAGTTAAATAACAAACTCTACAGAGTGTTATTTTAACACTAACCCAGTGTCGGTTATATCTTGTCTAGAGTTAAATAACAAACTCTACAGAGTGTTATTTTAACACTAACCCAGTGTAGATGATATCATGTCTAGAGTTAAATAACAAACTCTACAGAGTGTTATTTTAACACTAACCCAGTGTAGATGATATCATGTCTAGAGTTAAATAACAAACTCTACAGAGTGTTATTTTAACACTAACCCAGTGTAGATGATATCATGTCTAGAGTTAAATAACAAACTCTACAGAGTGTTATTTTAACACTAACCCAGTGTAGATGATATCTTGTCTAGAGTTAAATAACAAACTCTACAGAGTGTTATTTTAACACTAACCCAGTGTCGGTTATATCTTGTCTAGAGTTAAATAACAAACTCTACAGAGTGTTATTTTAACACTAACCCAGTGTAGATGATATCATGTCTAGAGTTAAATAACAAACTCTACAGAGTGTTATTTTAACACTAACCCAGTGTAGATGATATCATGTCTAGAGTTAAATAACAAACTCTACAGAGTGTTATTTTAACACTAACCCAGTGTCGTTATATCTTGTCTAGAGTTTAAATAACAAACTCTACAGAGTGTTATTTTAACACTAACCCAGTGTGAATGATATCATGTCTAGAGTTAAATAACAAACTCTACAGAGTGTTATTTTAACACTAACCCAGTGTCGGATGATATCTTGTCTAGAGTTAAATAACAAACTCTACAGAGTGTTATTTTAACACTAACCCAGTGTCGGTTATATCTTGTCTAGAGTTAAATAACAAACTCTACAGAGTGTTATTTTAACACTAACCCAGTGTAGATGATATCATGTCTAGAGTTAAATAACAAACTCTACAGAGTGTTATTTTAACACTAACCCAGTGTCGGTTATATCTTGTCTAGAGTTAAATAACAAACTCTACAGAGTGTTATTTTAACACTAACCCAGTGTAGATGATATCATGTCTAGAGTTAAATAACAAACTCTACAGAGTGTTATTTTAACACTAACCCAGTGTCGGTTATATCTTGTCTAGAGTTAAATAACAAACTCTACAGAGTGTTATTTTAACACTAACCCAGTGTAGATGATATCATGTCTAGAGTTAAATAACAAACTCTACAGAGTGTTATTTTAACACTAACCCAGTGTAGATGATATCATGTCTAGAGTTAAATAACAAACTCTACAGAGTGTTATTTTAACACTAACCCAGTGTCGGTTATATCTTGTCTAGAGTTAAATAACAAACTCTACAGAGTGTTATTTTAACACTAACCTAGTGTCGGTTATATCTGTCTAGAGTTAAATAACAAACTCTACAGAGTGTTATTTTAACACTAACCCAGTGTCGGTTATATCTTGTCTAGAGTTAAATAACAAACTCTACAGAGTGTTATTTTAACACTAACCCAGTGTAGATGATATCATGTCTAGAGTTAAATAACAAACTCTACAGAGTGTTATTTTAACACTAACCCAGTGTAGATGATATCATGTCTAGAGTTAAATAACAAACTCTACAGAGTGTTATTTTAACACTAACCCAGTGTCGGTTATATCTTGTCTAGAGTTAAATAACAAACTCTACAGAGTGTTATTTTAACACTAACCCAGTGTAGATGATATCATGTCTAGAGTTAAATAACAAACTCTACAGAGTGTTATTTTAACACTAACCCAGTGTCGGTTATATCTTGTCTAGAGTTAAATAACAAACTCTACAGAGTGTTATTTTAACACTAACCCAGTGTCGATGATATCATGTCTAGAGTTAAATAACAAACTCTACAGAGTGTTATTTTAACACTAACCCAGTGTAGATTATATCATGTCTAGAGTTAAATAACAAACTCTACAGAGTGTTATTTTAACACTAACCCAGTGTAGATGATATCATGTCTAGAGTTAAATAACAAACTCTACAGAGTGTTATTTTAACACTAACCCAGTGTAGATGATATCATGTCTAGAGTTAAATAACAAACTCTACAGAGTGTTATTTTAACACTAACCCAGTGTCGGTTATATCTTGTCTAGAGTTAAATAACAAACTCTACAGAGTGTTATTTTAACACTAACCCAGTGTCGGTTATATCTTGTCTAGAGTTAAATAACAAACTCTACAGAGTGTTATTTTAACACTAACCCAGTGTAGATGATATCATGTCTAGAGTTAAATAACAAACTCTACAGAGTGTTATTTTAACACTAACCCAGTGTCGGTTATATCTTGTCTAGAGTTAAATAACAAACTCTACAGAGTGTTATTTTAACACTAACCCAGTGTAGATGATATCATGTCTAGAGTTAAATAACAAACTCTACAGAGTGTTATTTTAACACTAACCCAGTGTCGGTTATATCTTGTCTAGAGTTAAATAACAAACTCTACAGAGTGTTATTTTAACACTAACCCAGTGTAGATGATATCATGTCTAGAGTTAAATAACAAACTCTACAGAGTGTTATTTTAACACTAACCCAGTGTAGATGATATCATGTCTAGAGTTAAATAACAAACTCTACAGAGTGTTATTTTAACACTAACCCAGTGTCGGTTATATCTTGTCTAGAGTTAAATAACAAACTCTACAGAGTGTTATTTTAACACTAACCCTAGTGTCGGTTATATCTTGTCTAGAGTTAAATAACAAACTCTACAGAGTGTTATTTTAACACTAACCCAGTGTCGGTTATATCTTGTCTAGAGTTAAATAACAAACTCTACAGAGTGTTATTTTAACACTAACCCAGTGTAGATGATATCATGTCTAGAGTTAAATAACAAACTCTACAGAGTGTTATTTTAACACTAACCCAGTGTAGATGATATCATGTCTAGAGTTAAATAACAAACTCTACAGAGTGTTATTTTAACACTAACCCAGTGTCGGTTATATCTTGTCTAGAGTTAAATAACAAACTCAACAGAGTGTTATTTTAACACTAACCCAGTGTAGATGATATCATGTCTAGAGTTAAATAACAAACTCTACAGAGTGTTATTTTAACACTAACCCAGTGTCGGTTATATCTTGTCTAGAGTTAAATAACAAACTCTACAGGAGTGTTATTTTAACACTAACCCAGTGTAGATGATATCATGTCTAGAGTTAAATAACAAACTCTACAGAGTGTTATTTTAACACTAACCCAGTGTAGATGATATCATGTCTAGAGTTAAATAACAAACTCTACAGAGTGTTATTTTAACACTAACCCAGTGTCGGTTATATCTTGTCTAGAGTTAAATAACAAACTCTACAGATCTGTCTCGCGTGTGT